>NC_089220.1:170924319-171230319 GCF_963924675.1 Phocoena phocoena
TTGTGGCCTCTGTTTATTTTGCTGAATTCTGGTGATAACCTGTCACCTCACACTGGTTTGTGTGGTCCAGGCTCTCACACTAAGTTGAAATCTGTTAGATGCGGTTTATGAAACTGGAGGCCAACGTGGGGCAGAAGAGAATCCCTAGTTGATGGGCTGCTGGGGTGCTAGGCAGACACCACACTGCCCTTCCTTGGCAGGAGGTCTGATTCTTCCTAGGTCAACTGGCCAGTTATTTCAGTGGAAAACAAATTGAATGTAACCTTCCGAAGACCTCCTCTCTTCCGTCTGAAATAAGAGAGTGATTTTAAAATAAAACAAACTCCTCTAAAAATCAATAGTCCTATGTCTTCTCTATCTTACTGTCGTCTCGGATTTCATAATTTATTCAAGAGCTCTTGGAATTGGGGCACAGAAAAAAAACTGAATGAGCTCCAAGGAACGAGGCTATTCTTCCAACTCGGGGCTTTATGATGGAGGCTGAATGGAGGTTTCGTGATGGCCTCGGATTATCCTGTTCCCCGAAACACTACTTTGCTCCCAGGCCTGTCCATTGAAATGAAAAGTCAACTTATTTCTTCCCAATAATATTCACTTAAGATGAGCACCATGCAACTTTTTTGGTGGTCAGTGACTGACATATTCATTGCATCATTATCACGCAAACATTTAAGGAAGAAGAAACGTTTCTCAAAACGGGTATCGCAGAGGGAAGAAAAGCAGGTAACTAATCACCACGTGAGCCTGATCTGTAACCAGACGTTTATTAACATTCTATAAAACGGATCAGATGTGGCAGGTATAAAAAGCTTTTGCAGAACGATCAGTTTCTGTAAACTAGACAATTAAGTGAAATTCAATCAAAGTGTCCCTGGGAAATGCAGTAACGTACTCACCTAGCGGGATTTAACCCAGAACAGCCTTTGGTTTTCAAGTTTATGTTGGGACTCGTGTAAAGTGTTGGGGAAAAGAAGAGGGGGAGACAGGAAAATGATTCAGGGCTTGAGACTCGGCCACCATCCATTCACCAAAAGGAGGACCGGGGACCACGTCAGCACCGAGCTCTGTCGGCCGGGAACGGAGGTAAGGGCGGTCTTTCACTGGTAAGGAACGATTACCTATTTTCTGGCTGGTGGCTTTTAGTTTCTGTGATCTTTGAGCAGTGTGTGTCCTGCCAGCCTAGGGTGAGAATGACCAAGCGGACTCAGAGGCCTTCCAGGAGATGTTTCAAAGCCTCACCACTCTTCGCAGAGGGGAAGGCAAAGAGAGGGCAAACTCAGAGAAAGGGAGGTCGTGAGAAAAGGCTGGATGGACTCAGCCGGTGGAGCCCAGAGGCTCCCTGCCCGCCAAGTGCTCCCTGTACTGGTGGGAGGGGGCATGGTGTGTTCGTCCGGGAATCAGGCCCAGGGCCACCCCCGCCCCTCCCAGCTGTGACACGTGCCCAGGGTCGGGGGCGGCGGGCGGCGGGGACAGTGCATCTCCACACAGCTGGGCAGGCTGCTCCACCAAATACACGTTCCAGGGGCAAGTGGGGCGAGGCTGAGAACAGGGGGACAGAAAGCCTCTAACTCTGATCGGACACTTCAAAAAATTCAATTAAAAGAACTTCTGGGAATTAAATATACTTCATTGGCCAACGGAGAGCTCAGGCAAATGGTACCAAGAGAGAGGCTCAGGGAGACAAGCTCATGAAAGTGGAGCAGGCTGAAGTCCTCAAATGACACTTTCAGTGCCCTTGAACTTGTAGACAACAGATTTGCCCTTCTGCACCTCGGGTTGGGTTCTCCCACTTATAAAGATACAAACGCATATAAAGATGCAAACGCAGACTGCCCGGCTGGAAAGAAACGAGCCTCGAGTTACCTGTTCCGTTTCCATCTAGTCCCCGCAAATAAGGAAAGCCGTCCACCTCCGAGGGGGAGCCGGCGGCCGTGAGAAAGGCTGTCAGGTCACTGTAGCTGGTGTTCTCGGGCAGCCGCAGAGCTCTCCTCTGGAAATGCACGCGAGGCTGCGGCCGGGCACCTGCGGAAATGAACCCTGGAGTTACCTCTCGGAGGGGCGGTTTCTGTTTCCAGAAAACGCAAACCCCGGAAAAGCTCCTCTAAGGTTTCAGCGTGGCTTCCCCGTCTCCACTCCTCTCGACATCCCCTCACATCGCCCATTCTCGCGGGCACAGAGATGTGACAGCACGTTATTATGGGGAGAGAAATAACAGCCCATTGTCACGTTTGCTTTGACACAGAACGTTATTTAGGTTTTCCACAAAAAGCTCTGTTTGTGAGCAGTCTTTTCACTGCCCAGCCTTCGCCTATGGGTAGGGGTAGCGTTGTGGGAAAAAGTCCACGTAAGTGAAATGAGTAGATGACAATCTCTTGATACAAACAAGGCAGGAGAGACCCTTTGACACCGTTACAAACACATCCTTAGTCTTCCTGGTAAAATCTGGTCCAAGCTGAAGCAGAGCAGGGCAACAGACCAGCAGCTGGAGAAGAAACTGCAAATAAGAACCCACAGTAATGAGTCCTTTCCCTTCGGCGGACGCAGCCTTTTGGCATTCTATCTACTCCGGTGGGTGCGTCTGACTCGCGACGGATCATGTTACAGATTCTATGGTGAGCCTCTTGAAAGGATGTGAGAACTGCTCTTTTCAGCAAACTCAACTCTGCAGGATGGCTTGAGCCAGTGACCCTGTTACGCAGTTACCTTGGGACACCATATGCAGTTTGACTTTGCTCCAGGTCTTATTTTGACTGTAAAACCTGAACCCGTTTTTATCTATTGCTGTAGCGAGGGTCACAAGACGCAGACGTGCTATATCAGTTTGCACACACAACCAGCAAAAACATTGTGAAGACAAAAATGAATAGAGATGGGAGTTGGAGCATTTCCCGATGGAAGTACACATCTCTCTGGGTTAAAATAAAGTGGTTCCTTGGACTTCCCTGGTGGTGCAGTGGTTAAGAATCTGCCTGCCAATGCAGGGGACACGGGTTCGAGCCCTGCTCTAGGGAAGATCCCACATGCCACGGAGCAACTAAGCCCGTGCACCACAACTACTGAGCCTGCAAGCCACAACTGCTGAGCCCGTGTGCCACAACTACTGAAGCCCGTGTGCCTAGAGCCCGCGTTCCGCAACAAGAGAAGCCACCACAGTGAGAAGCCCAGGCACCGCAACGAAGAGTAGCCCCCGCTCGCCACAACTAGAGAAAGCCCGGGTGCAGCAACAAAGACCCAACGCAGCCAAAATCAAATTAATTAATTAAAAAAATAAATAAAGTGGTTCCTCAAACGTGGTGGTCTGCCCTGATGTTCTGGTCATCATATATCCCACCCCAGCCTTGAGGGAGGCCACGTTTCCCTGTGGTCGGCTGGGGGCTTCCTCTTCCCCACCCAAGGATGTCCTGACACAACAGCCCTGCCCAGAGTTCATGGTCTTTATGTCTACACCAAGGTTCCTCTTCACCCTGGATCAGAAACTTTTAAAGGGGACTTACCTAGTGGCACAGTGGTTAAGACTCCGCGTTCCCAATGCAGGGGGCCCGGGTTCGATCCTTGGCCAGGGAACTAGATCCCACATGCATGCCACAATTAGGAGTCTGAATGTCGCAACTGGGGAGCCCGTGTGCTGCAACTAAGGAGCCCTCGAGCCACAACTAAGGAGCCTGCCTGCTGCAACTAAGACCCGGTGCAACCGAAGATATTAATAAATAAATATTTTTTTAAAAAAGAAACTTTTAAGGGAGGAATAAGCCTATCAAGAAGTGTTCTAGGGGAATTCTCTGAAGGTCCAGTGGTTTGGACTCTGCTTTCACTGCCGAGGGCCCGCGTTCAATCCTTGGTCAGGGCACTGAGATCCTGCAAACTGCAAAATAAAATAAAATAAAAAGCAGTGTTCTAGAATAACGGAGCTCTGGAGCTCCAAGGATCAACTAATCCAAGTCTCTTCTGACAGGTGAGCCCACAAAATGGACTCACCACCAACACAGACTTACGGGGTGGGCTGCCTTGACCATGTATGACCAAGGCGGTCATGACGGCACCTGAAAATCACTGACTGCATTTCTCAGATGACTGGCTCTCCATAAACACTGGCCCAGCTCTAGATCCCATGGGAGCCAGGTGCCCAAACTCACAACAGTCCTATCTGAAGTTAAGTGGACATGGACGTCGGTCCTGTTCTAGACCATCGATGCCCTTTCTTGGTCCCTAAAACAAAACTCTGCGATGCACCGGCATCCACATAGCTGAATCTTCTCACTTTCAGCTCTTGCGAGTCTGCTCTTTTCGTCCTCTGATTTCACATGACAGCAACGCCTTCCTGCTGTCACCTCCTCGGTCTGCGCAGGGCTCAGATGCCTCATGCTCGCAGGGGGTGGGGCGTTCTCCACGCCGGCCCCGAGCATCGTGCCTCACCCGATGTCTTTTCCCCCAGCCCGCTTCCCGCACATGCTGTCTGCCTCTTTCCTTCTCCTCAGAGACGGAAGGTCAAAGCGAACCCTTTCTCATCCATCTCCTCACCCCCAGCTACGTGACAACATTCTCTCCTCCTGTTATCATTTTCTTTCAATGCTAGTGACTGTCCTGCGATTTGTTTCCTCTTCTCCACCGTTCTTCAGCCTAAACAATGCTGCTGCCACCTGGGTTTCATGCACTGGCAAACGGGGAACTCGCTACTAGGAAGGACAGAAGGGCGTGTCTGCAGCGTGATGGCGCAAAAAGGGGCTTGTTCTCACAAGGGTCAAGGCAGAAAGCAGGGGCCAGGCGGGTTACCCCAGAACACCGTGGGTCCTGTGTGCCCCTCCGGGCCCCGTGAGATGGGCAGGTTGAAGTCACCGTGAAGGCCCCTTTGGCTGAAAGGAAGAGAACCCACTCATCCTGGACCAAGGAAAAGGGGACGTTGCTGAAAGATGAAGGGGAGTCCTGCTGAGCGCCAGGAAACTAGCCCAGCCAGGCCTTATGGGGACCAGCCTGGGACCCAGACACCACAACCGAGGCTGTTCCCAGCTCTCGGGCCACTGGGCGTCTCAGTCCCATTCTTTTTTTTTTTTTTCTGATTTTAAATTTTAATAAATTGAAGTTTAAAGAAGTCCTCCTTAAATTCGATTTAAAATGGTATCCCTTTCAGATTGAGGGAGATTTTAAAGAGGTGGCTACTTTTGTCATTGGTTCCTCATTTTTTTTTAATGTTTTTTACTCTATTGAGAGATGTTAGGTTTTACTTCTTCTCATTTATTTTTTGGCTGCGTCGGGCCTTAGTTGCGGCACATGGGATATTTCTTTGCAGCGCGCAGCCTTCTCTCTAGTTGTGGCGCTCTGACGCCTGTGCAGGCTCAGCAGTTGCGGCGCGTGGGCTCTCTAGTTGAGGCATGCAGCCTCAGTAGTTGTGGCGCATGGGCTCCAGAGCATGTGCGATCTCTAGTTGAGGCATGCAGCCTCAGTAGTTGAGGCATGCAGCCTCAGCAGTTGTGGCGCGCAGGCTTAGTTGCCCCGTGGCATGAGGGATCTTAGTTCCCCGACCAGGGATCGAACTGGAGTCCCCTGTGTTGCAAGATGGATTCTTAACCACTGGACCACCAAAGAGGTCCCAGTTCCTCATTTTTTTTAGTTGAAGTATAATTTATTTACAATATTGTGTTAGTTTCAGGTGAACAGCAAAGTCATTCAGTTATATGTATATTTTTTCATATTATTTTCCATATAGATTACAAGATATTGAATATTATTCCCTGTTTTATACAGTAGGTCCTTGCTGCTTATCTATTTTATATATAGTAGTGTGTGTCTGTTAATCCCAAACTCCTAAATTATCCCTTACCCCCTCCCCTGCTCTTTCCCCTTTGGTAACCGTGAGTTTGTTTTCTATGTCTGTGAGTCTATTTCTGTTTTGTAAATAGATTCATTTGTATTATTTTTTTAGATTCCACATATAAGTGATATCACATATCATCACAGTTCAGTGTCTTTCTGTCTGTCTCTGTGTATGTGACTATTTCTCTCTGCCCCTGTGCGTGCTTCTCTCTCTGCCTTTTTGTCTCTGTGTGCATGTCTCTGCCTCTGTCTCTCCCTGGCACACCATGCGTTTCAGTGGGAGACGCACCTCTCCCCACTCCTCTTCCCCTGCTGCCCCCCTTCCCTTTTCTGTGCAGAAGAATTCACTCCCTGAACAGACACCGTGTCTGTCCCCCACTTCTGGAGGAGTGGGGGGCACAGAGGGGCGATGCTGGGGCAGGTTTACTCGAAGAGGGCGTGGCTGGTCCAGCTGCTTTGACACACGCTGTGAACACACGCTGTGATGCCCCTGGGGGACTGAACACAGGAGCACGGGCTCTGCCTGATGAAATGCCCCGAGAAACGTCTGAGGGGTGTAAGGGTCGAAGTACTCTGAGCCGCAGCGTAAATACGATCTAAAGTGGGTACGTGTCAGGTTGGGGGGTGGTTATGCTCTTAAGCCTAAGTTTATGGATTAAAGCTGCTGAGTTCCCACACATTTCAGGAGGGGGACCTGACTGGGTGGGGAGAGGAGGATGGAGGGAGACAGGTCTGTCCCGCTTCTGTGGATGCCTCTCCTCCACACTCCCCACAGCAGCTGTGTCATCCTCCATCCTCCTTGGGGTTCCACCATTATCCCCCAAATGCTCAGACCCAACTCTACTAAAAACACTGGGGTGGGCTTCTCGTTGCGGTGGCTTCTCTTGGGAGCACGGGCTCTAGGCACGTGGGCTTCAGCAGTTGCGGCATGTGGGCTCAGTAGTTGTGGTTCACAGGCTCAGTAGTTGTGGCGTACGGGCTTAGTTGCTCCGCAGCACGTGGGATCTTCCCGGACCAGGGCTCGAACCCGTGTCCCCTGCATTGGCAGGCGGATTCGTAACCGCTGCGCCACCAGGGAAGCCCCCTCCAGCTGCACTTTAAAATCTTTTTTCCCTCTTCTCTGCTGCCTCTTCTGCCCCTGCCCTCCCCCAAGGTCAACCCGAGTTTCCTAACTTTTGCTTGTTTTATTGCAAGACGTGACTCGATCCACTATTCTTGCCTTCATCAAAAACCTCTCTCCAGAAGCTTTTCCTCCCCAACCAACACATATACTCCTTTCTTCCTCAGCTAGAAAAACCACAGCAAGACACCACTTTCGCTCTTATCCCCGTAAGCCTCCTCTCTTTCCCCTCAACGCCCAGGGACATGGCTTTCACCCCCCTCCCCCACGCCGCCCTTGGAAATGTCACCTGATGACTGTATAATCTGCAAACCCGTGACCCTGGCTCGCCTTCCTGCCTCCAGCTACTCACAATGATGCGCGCTGTTCCGCGCCCCCGTGCGGGGTCACGGTGCTGCACTCCGCTCTCCCCAGAGTAGCCGGCTTTTTCCTCTATGAGTGCTTGTTTCTCCTCCTGCTTCGGATGCGAGAGCTCCCGAAGGCTCACCACAGTCGCCTCTGCTGTTCCTGACTCTCTCCTGACTTGCCTGACTCTCCTCCCTGCTGGAGCCTCACCAGTTGCCTTCCGGTCGTGCCGGGGACTCCACGCCTGCATTCCCGCCGCCTCCTCTGCACCTCGATTCAGATGCCCGTCAGACACTGAAGTCATCACTACCTTCTGTCCAACTTAACAAAGCCCCGCTCCTCCCCGACACCTGTGTTTGACTCCAGGTTGCCACCATCGCTTTTCGTCACACAAGTGCCAGGACGGCCCAATCTTCCCTTATCAACGTTTCTAGCATCTTCTTTTCCCTCCGTCCTGCCTCCACCCTACACTACCCTGTGACGTGACCCCTCAACTATTGCAAAAGTCTCCTAACTTCCCCTGTGCTTCAGCCTCACCCCCTTCCCGCCTCATCTACTGATGGTTCTCCAGTTCCACTCTCATCACCGCCTTTCCCCACCCAGAAACCTTCAATGGATCCACCGCTTCCCAAATTAACAGCGGTAACCATCATAGACCAACACAGACCCGAACTGCTGCCCCACTTCTCTCATGGGAGGTGTAGTTCAGCACTTCAGAATTTACAAAGATCTTACATACACATTATTTCACTTAATAATCTACAGCGGGATAAAGGAGGTGTGGTACATGTACACAATGGAATATTACACAGCCATAAAAAAGAACACAATAATGCAGCCATTTGCAGTGACAGGGATGGACCTAGAGATTGTCATACTGAGTGAAGTAAGTCAGACAGAGGAAGACAAATATCCTATGATACCGCTTATGTGTGGAATCTAAAAAAAAGGGTACAAATGAACTTGTTCACAAAACAGAAACAGTCACAGATGCAGAAAACAAACTTATGGTTACTGGGGATAAGGGGGGAGAGATAAATTGGGAGATTGGGATTGACATATACACACTACTATATATAAAATAGGTAACTAATAAGGACCTACTGTATAGCACAGGGAACTCTACTCAATACTCTGTAAGGGCCTATATGGAAAAAGAATCTAAAAAAGAGTGGATATACGTATGTGTATAACTGATTCACTTTGCTGTACACCTGAAACTAACACAACATTGTAAATCAACTAGACTCCAATAAAAATTAAAAAAAAAAACCAAACCTATAACAATCCCGTGAAGAAGGAGCTCTCTCCTCTCTTTACGGGGTAGGAAACTGAGGCCCAGAGAGGCTCACAGTCATTCTGTTTGCACGAGGCAGAAATGAATTCTTTGAATTCCGACCTCTGCGTCCCTTCCTAGCACACCTGCCCACGTCAGAACAGATGCTCTGCTATTATTGCCCACGGCCCTGATCCTCTGGCCCACGCAGCTCTGCTTCTGCACACGAGCTCACGTTCTTCCCCGCATCTGGAGCTTCTCCGCGTCGCCTCTATTTGCAGATCCTACCCGTCATGCATGGTGCACCTCCAATGCCACCTCTCCTGTGTGGCCTTTCTGGATCCCACCCCAAGCTCTAAACTCCACTTGTGCGTCTCTTACAGAACCCATCTTCCTGCACCTGGTATTGTACTTATTTGTGTATTTGAGCATCTCCCTAACCAGAGGCGCCACGAGAAGAGGACATGTGTAGGAGCATCACTGTGTATCTCTCTCTGTTTCTATCTCTCCTCCACCACCTTTGAGCTGAGTGACTTTGGGGTTTGGGTTCTTCATCTGGAAAGTGGGTGTGGCCCACACCTGTCTCATGATATGGCTGCTAGGATGTTAGCTCAGAACACACGTGCATTGATACGATGCCTCACGCTGCCTCCTGGTACATACCAGGTACGGGATCAGCAATAATTTCCCGTCGCCGTTCCCCGTTTAGATGGCAGCTCCTTAAGAGCAGGTGTTCTGTGAAACCCATGGCACCACGTTCTGGGAACGCTTATAGGATTAAATGTAAAGATGACTTATTCCGGGCAACTCACTGGGTCCTAGGAATGGTCTGTCTCAATTCTGACTAGGTCGCCATCCCTCATTCTCAGCACTATTAACGTTTTGGGCCACAAAGGTACTTCTTTGCTGGGGGACAGGGGCTGTCCTGTGCATTGTGGCATCTACCCACTAGATGCGAGGAGTGGCTCCCAAGCTGTGACATTGCCAGATGCCCCTGGGGGGAAACTGCCCCTGACTGAGAGGATTCCACAAGATACTCTGAGCGTCCTCAGAATGACCCAGACGACACGGACAGAGACTCCTCTGCCGCGGGGCACAGGAAACATGATGGGGAAGAGGATGAAGGTCCTGACATCCTGGGACTCCAGGGTAGAGAAGGTAGTCATGGCAATGGCTGAATCGTCATACCGTTTTGATGCCTAAACAGAGGGTTACGCCCAAAAAGTACAGGAGACACTTCAGCAGAGAACCATCAACCACCCAGGAGAGAAATTCCAGGGGTGACAGACATCTGGACCGTGGCTAGAGGCCAAGGCCTCCCCGTGAGCCCCGTGCAGGCTGCGTGGGCTCCGGACAGAGGGGGAGTCTCGTGAAGGGCCTGGTGCACCGGGGTCAGGAGTCTGAACTCGAGGCGACCTGCAGGGGCGAGAGTCTCCGGGGGTTCTTGGAACAGGAATGAAGGAATCGTGTTCGTTTTTACCCAATTCCGATAGCAGAGCTGAGGGGTGGCTGTGGGTAGAGAAATCCTAGAGTCAGAGCATCAGTCAGGCTCTTGTGAGATGTTCGGTGAGAAATGATGTAGCTCGGGGAAGAAAACACAGGAGGTGGCTGGAGCTGAAAGCCACTTTTGGAATGTGGGCGAGGCGGGGAAGGGAGAACCGGGAAGGAGACTGGGAAGCGGTGAACAGGAGACAAGGAGGGAGGGGAAGTGCAGGAGGAAGGACCCCAGCTCGGGGATGCAGGGAGGACGAGGCCACCGGAGCTGGCACGAGAAATCCCTAAAGGAAATTCTCGAGGGCAGACGGCTCCGAAGTTTGAGTGGGAAAGGAAGTGAGGAATAGGGATTAAGATGGGTTTCCCTGGAAGGGCGGGCTTCGTAATTCTGGGAGCTGAGAAAGAACCAGAGGAGAAAGATGGAAGATTCGGCACAAAGAGAGGGAGGTGGGAGGGGAGGAGATTAGACGAGGGATTGTGATGTGAAGAGGCTCCTGGTGGGAGAGGAGCCACAGGGAGACACGTCACAATGTCCCCTTAGAAGGGGATGCAGAAAAGCAGGCCACAGAAAGCAGCCTTCCCCGATGGCCTCTGTGTTCCCTGGAACCATCGTCAAGGTCATGGCTAAGAAGAGGGCACGCAGGTCGGGAGTGTGTGCAGAGCGTGGGCGAGTCTGACAGCACTGCCTGGGGAACAGAAAGGGGACTGTCCTGGGGACCGTAAAGAGAGCAGCGCAGAGGCCCCGCGGGATGGACACTGGTTTGGGTGGTGCCAGCTGGCCTGATGACAGTGCAGCCACGAGCAGCCCGGGGCATCTTGACGGGACTTTCTTATTTACCGTCATCACATTCTGAGTCGACAACGTGCCGTTTCTCCCGAGACAGTGTGAAGGTCTGAGAGAGCCGGCAGTAGAGCAACGACTCCTACCTTATGGTTCATCGTCGTGAGGTTACATTTTGGAATCACCATCAAACTCCTCCTTGAAAGCTTCCAGTTCCTCAGCAAAGTACAAAAAACTCTCAAAGAAAATGATCCTCATAAAGCAATTGACAAGTGTTCTCTCTTCCCACTCTCCTATGATCTCACTGCAAAGTTTAAAAGCCATATGATCATATGATCCATATGATCCAGCAATTCTACTCCTGGGTATATATCCGAAGAAAATGGAATGAAAACACTAATTCAAAAAGACACATGCACCCCAATGCTCATAGCAACGTTATTTACAGTAGCCAAGATGTGGAAGCAACCTAAGCGTCCATCAACAGAGGAATGGATAAAGATGTGGTACATAGACACAGTGGAATACTACTCAGCCATCAAACAGAACAAAATAATGCCATTTGCAGCACCATGGATGGACCGAGAGGGTATTAAACTTAATGAAGTGAGACAGACAAATACTGTATGTTTTCACCTATATGTGGAATATAAAAACTAAAACAAATGAATGACTATAACAAAACGGAAACAGACTTGTAGATACAGAGAACAAACTCACGGTTTCCACTGGGGAGAAGGGCAAGACAGGGGTAGGGGATTAAGAGGTATAAGCTACTAGGTATAAAATAAATAAGGTACGGGATATAAGATACCACATACGGAATATAACCAATATTTTATAATAACTTTAAATGCAGTATCATATATAAAAATATCAGATCACTATGTTGTATATCTGAAACTAATGGAACATTGTAAATCAACTATACTTCAATAAAAAAATGTAGAAGAAAATGTAAAAGCAATTTGCAAGCATTCTGTGATAACGGGCATACTTTTAGACACAGCCTCTGTTGGGAAAGATCCCTATACGTAGTTAATCAATGACTATGTTGGCCCTTCCCCTTCACCACACTGTTACCATAAGACTGCTCCAGTTTTTCTATATAAAATAGTGTCAACAATGACAACGCAATCACTTCCCTCACTTTTCAAATGAAATCGAATGCTAAGGCCAGTTCCATTGGAAACATGCATTTACTGTGTGTGTGTACGTGTGTGTGTGTGTGTGTGTGTGTGTGAAGGCACTGCACATAATCCCACCTCGTCTGATGGGAATAGTTTTAGGGTGTGTATGGTCAGAATTTAAATAGATACCATACCTAGAGAGAGGAAAACAAGTGAGTAGTCTTTTATTCTTTAAGGAAAGCTCTCATTAACCATGAGCTTATTCTAGTTTATTTGGTTGTAAACATTTCAAAACAAAAACTTCACCTGAAGCATTAAACATCTTCCCATAGAGAACACCCCTGCCTCTCCTGTCTCCACCTCTCTCACCCAGTGGCCTTTGTGCTTTCAAATCTTTTGCTTCAGTGTCACGTAAAACCAAACAACGGGGCATCACCCAAAACTATGCACATAACACGGGTGAGGCTTTGTCAAACTGTCATCACACTACCTCCCCATTTCCTTGGGGGGATCATCTGACACACGGTAACATCCAAGCAACACACAAAAACTCAAACGGCTGACAGTACTTACATTTCTGATCAGCAAGAGTTTATGTTTTTCTCCTCTGATTCCATTAAAAAAATAATAAATGCACCGACAATTGACCAGTTTGAGAATAAAAATTTGATATATTATTTAGAAATTCAGTTCTGTATTCGCTTTATGGAACAGAACTGCAAAGACCAAACATCATCTACACGTGGCTCTCCTTCCAACTGGTGAGAAAACATGAAACAAATTCACCCAGTGTTATTCCTGCCGTGCCTCAACTCTACTGAGACAAGGAAAAGTACAACTAGCAATAATTTAACTCACGAAGTAGCATAAGTTAAAAAATTAAAATGTAGACAATTTTAAAAAGCTGGAATGTAAATGAGATTTTTGGCAAGGGAGAAATAAATGGTTCATCAGTTTCCGGTTACATAGAGGAGGGAAGTAATACACTAGACTGAATAAATTAACCATAACAAAAACTACCATGACGGAAACTGCCCTGAATGTCTTACAGCCTTGGGTTTCTAACACGACCATACTTCCTGCTCCTTACAGAGAGTTATTCAGATACTCTGCATGTTTCTGTGCGTGTGTGTACATGTGAACGGTCCTCTTAGCAGCCACAACAAAGAAAATAATTAACCCGAGCTTGAGTGATCTATACAGGAAGTGCAAAGAAAGGTGGGATTTGGACAGTTTTTAAATATTTACTCAACCCTTCAGTGAATTGCTCATTGTGTACGGATCCGAAGGCGGGCATGGGGCCAGGCCCTGGGGATGCTAAGGTGAACGTGACCCCCTCCTGGTTCTTCAGGTTTTTCCGTTTTAGTCCGGGAGGTAAGATATTACTACCAAATATGGCAGAAGGGGCGGCATCGGATACAGAACCCCCAGCTGGAGGGCTGTTTTAATCCATCCTCCTGGTTACTGATAAGGACAGGAGGGGGCATAAGGGAGACAGGATGTGTGGAATCCAAGGCTGGAGCCGGGGGCGGGGTGTGTGTGGAAGGCACGGGAACGCCTGGGTCTGGGCTCAGAGCAGCTCTGGGACCACGTGGCAGGAGTTTGTGGATTTCACCCGAACGCTGTGCCATTAACATGACTCCACAAATCCCGGTCTGCGGTCTGCTTCTCTCTGGCCTGCTACCAACTAGCTCCCTTTTCTGACTCATACCTTCTGTTCCCTTCGAACCTGGGCTTGCAGATGACCTGGTGTAATTACAGACCCACTGCATCTCGTGACCACACAGTCAGCTGAGAGTCTCATCTCTTCTGGGTTCTTAGTCCCACCCCGGTAAAAGGAAGAGAGAGAAGAACTGATGGCTCCAGCGATTCTCCTCCAGCTGGGTCCCAGCCCCTGGCCACACTATGGACTGGTGACCCCTCTGAGTCGGGGGTCCCTTGGCAGCTGAAGGTGAAGGACAAGACACTGGCATGAATCTCGTCTCCAGGGAAGACACAGAAAAGACCTCCTGGAGGGTGTGGCCTTGAAGTAGGTCTTGATGTCCAAGGAGAATTTAAAGAGAGATTGGGAAGATGGGGTGGGACATCTCAGGTGGAAAATAGAAAAAGAAATTCAGTTAGGCTAGAACACAAGACATGGAGGAGAAGAGCCCTTAGGAGGGAGGTTGAGGCCAGGTCAGGAGGCCGGGGCATGCTGCGTAAGGAGGTGGGATTTCACTCTGTGGGCAAAGGGTTCTGCTCCAAGAAGATCACTCGGGCAGCTCAGTGCAAGGTGTGTTGGGAGGAGACACAAGAGATGGGACATCTGGTTGATCTTCTCAACTCCAGCGCCAACGCTAGCTCAGCGAGCGGACACCAGCACACTAGCTGGAGGCCACTGCAGTGGCCCGGGTGGAGGCCGAGACCAGGACTGAATCAGGGCATGGGTCATGCAGTGCAAATGTGGGCAGCAGAAAGAAGGCAGGTGTGGGACTTCCCCGGCGGCACACTGGCTAAGACTCCACGCTCCCAACGCAGGGGGCCTGGGTTCGATCCCTGGTCAGGGAACTAGATCCCACATGCATGCCGCAACTAGGAGTTTGCATGCTGCAACTAAGGAGCCTGCCTGCCGCAACTACGGAGCCCACGTGCCCCAACTAAGGAGTCCTGGAGCTGCAACTAAGGAGGAGCCTGCCTGCTGCAACTAAGGAGCCCACATGCTGCAACTAAGGAGCTGGCAAGCCACAACTAAGGAGCCCACCTGCCACAACTAAGACCCAGTGCACCCAAACAATCAATCAATAAATTTAAAAAAAAAAAAAAAAGGCGGCAAGTGTGGGCAGACCGAGGGATAACCACTGTGGGATTACTTGGGTTAAAGGGCCAGGCTGGCTGTAACTCTGTGTGACTCATGGGAGATGTAGGTCATCAGGACTACTGCATGTTCAGAAAGTGACTCTGCTTATGGAGGGCAAACGACAAGGGCACCGAGGTCCTTCATGAACCCCCTCAGAGCCACTGGAGGGGACAATTCAGCATCAGGGCTGGAAGATGGCAGGGAGAAGCAGAGCAGGGGGCGACAAGGAGGTCTGGCACCACGATGGGGTAAAGCGTGGCCATAACAATGGACCCTGTGGGCTGCAGTTTGAGTCCTTGTCACAAACACCTTGCTAAGGTTAGTGCTGCTCCTGGGCAGGGGGACTGGGAAGGGATGACCCATGAGGGTGCCGTGCACGTCAAAGGTGGCCGTGAAGGAGAAGAGCTCGACAAAGGGAATTGTGGGGCTGAAAGGGAAGTCGGAGGGGGAAGGGGTGCAGGGAAGATGCTCTGTGTGTAGATACAATCTCCGCCCCTTCTCATCAGTGGTGACCTTCCAGGTAACGGTGGCAGCCACCAGAGGCTCAGGGCCAGGGGCTGTCCAGCCCTGAGTGTAAGGAATTGGGATTTCATTCCAAGTACAATGGGAAGACCACTGAAGAATGGAAGCAAGGCGACTTGATCGCTGTAACTTTGTGAAGATTAGATTACAGGTTGGCAAGAGTGCGCACAGGGCAACCAGTGAGAAACCCGCCACAGTTCTCTGGGGGAAATGGTGGTGTCTTGGATTCACGAGGCAGCAACACCTATGGAGAGAAGAGGGTCTGCAGGAGAACCAGATGTGAGGAGAAGAATCAAGGATGATTCCTAGAGTCTTGGCTGGATGCGTAGGTGTGCGTTTACACCATTCACTGAGATGGAAGGTAAAAAACATCAAGAGTTCTGTGCGTCTCTGCTGAGTCTGAGATGCCTAGCAGACACCCAAGTCAAGATGTCAAGTAAGGGCCTCCCTCTAGGGGGAAATTGGGAGTAATCAGTGCCCAGGGCACATGAAAGCCATGGGTCTATGAGCTCCTCTAGGGAGAGCATTGGGAAGAAGAAACAGAGGCCCAGGACAGTCATGGGAGCATCCAGAGAAGAAGTAACCGAGAGCTGGAAAGAAAGGCAAGGCATGATATGGAAGCGAAAGGAAGAAAGTCTCAAGACAGAGTGACCAGCTGTCTGTGTTGAATGCTGTGCGGACATCCCGGGAGAGGAAGAGAGGTGACCTTAGGTCTGGTCGCACGGGGGTCATAAGACACTCTGATGAAGCACTGAGGGAGGAGCCCACACCGGAGTGTGCTGAAGAGGCAAGGAGAGGTGAGAAAGCAGAGATGAGGGAGCAAAGTCCTTCCCAAAGGACAGCAGAGAAGCAGGGCAGTGACTGGAGCACAGGACGCTCAGGGGAGCATTTCTGGGGGATACACGAGCTTGAACGCTCACCCGCTACAGAGCGGGAGAAAATGGCAGTGTGGGAGTGACAGGGCACGAAATAGCCATCTCGGAGAGTCAGAAAACAAGTAATTAGGAAGTGGCCTCGGTCCCGCAGGGCTGATGCCCACCTTGAGGTCTGTGTAACCAGTGGATGCAGCTGTGAGGTTTCCTCCAGCCACTTGTTCCGGTGTGGCCATGAGCGGCTGAGGTCACCCAGGGTCAGAAGTTACTTATTCAGGCAAAGACAGGAGCATTATTCACAAAAGCCAAGACATGGAAACAACTGAAGTTTCCACTGATGGATGAATAGATACAGGAAACGCGTGTACACACACACACACACACGTATATGTATATATATGCAATGGAATGTCACAGGTACATACAAACCTTCAAGTTGCAAACTTTTCAAAGATGTGAATGTGCGTTCCATCAACGTCAGGCGTGAGTGGAATTGCCGCCTGCCCTCCGTCTCCTGTTGCTGAGGACCCTTCAGCTCTACCGTCACCCACCTCCTCTCCCTCCTCCAGTCGGTAACTCTTCTTGCCTGTTCACTCGATGCCAGCCCCTGCATGCCGGCTGTTGTGCTGGACTACTGTGCTTTTCAAGGGACTGTACGGTAAAATTTTAAATGTTTTCTTTATTTTTTGTGTTTTTTTATGTATTATTTGTGTGAAAAGTATTCTAAACCCATTACAGTACAGTACTATATAGCCAGTTGTGTTAGTTGGGTACCGAGGCTAACTCTGTTGGACTTACGAACAAATTGGCCTTACGAACGTGCTCTCGGAACGGAACTCGTTCGTATGTAGGGGACTTACTGTATTCAGCCATAAAAGAGAAGGAAATCCTGCCATTTGGGACAACATGGATGGACCTGGAGGCTATCACGCTTAGTGAAATAAATCAGACAGGAAAAGACAAATCCTGTAGGATGTCACCTATAAGTGGAATCTTAAAAACAAACCAACAAACCACCTATAAGTGGAATCTTAAAAACAAACAAACAAACAAACTCACAGAAACAGAACAGACTGGTGGTCACCAGAGGCAGGAGGTGACGAGAGCAGATAAAGGTGGTCAAAGGGCACAAACTCCCAGTTATAAAATGAGTAAGTCCTGGGGATGTGACGTACAGCACGGTGACTACAGTTAACAATTCTGTAGTGTATATCTGCCAGCTGCTAAGGGAGTAGATCTTAAAAGTTCTTGCCACAAGAAAAAACTCTGTGTGGTGAAGGATGTTAAGTAGACTTACAGTTGTGGTCATCGTGTAATACACACACATCTCAAGTCATTAAAGGTATATGTCAATTATATCTCAGTAAGACTGGAGGAGAAAAATTATCTTTCACTTTCTTCCACTGTCTTTCAGTTGTGAAACGACAACAGCAAAGCTAACTAAAGAGAGATTGGAGGTACCAAGGCCAGCAGGCCCCCGTGTGGTTCCAACGTGAAAGGGTGCTGAGGATTCGGGCCTAGCTCTGCTCTCTCTGAGGAGGAGAAAAAAAGGATGCTAACTTAGGGCTTTCACTACACAGATGACATGAAAACCTGTGTCTCTGTTCCTGTTTTCTCTCCCAACTCGAGTCACATACGCTCCCAGACGTTTCTACTTATTTCTCTTTACATACGTCTTCTAAGAACAGCACGTGAACCTCCTTGTACGTTCCCACAGCTACTCGATAAAAAAAGGAATAAATCAGGTCACCTCGTTTGCAAATGGCACCTGGATGTGGTCAGGTAGAGAATGACTGGTGTAAAATGGTATTAAAAGAAAGGAATACTGGGGCTTCCCTGGTGGCGCAGTGGTTGAGAGTCCGCCTGCCGATGCAGGGAACACGGGTTCGTGCCCCCGTCCGGGAAGATCCCACATGCCACGGAGCGGCTGGGCCCGTGAGCCATGGCCGCTGGGCCTGCGCGTTCAGAGCCTGTGCTCCGCAACGGGAGAGGCCACAGCGCTGAGAGGCCCGCGTAACGGAAAAAAACAAAAAAACAAACAAACGAGGGACAAGGGAGAGAAAAAGGCCACACTCGAACACCTAGGAACCTTTTGTTTTTTCTTTTTTTTTTTTTTTTTGGTAAGGGAAGAGTTTTTCTTTTATTGTAAAAAACACATAACATTAAATTTGCCATCTTAACCAGTTTTAAGTGTGCAGTGCACTAGTGTGAAGTGTACCGACATTGCTGTACAGATCTCTAGAACCATTTTGTCTTGCAAAACCGAAACTCTAGGGAATTCCCTGGGGGTCCAGTGGTTAGGAATCTGTGCTTCCACTGCAGGGGGCAACTAAGGGGGATTCCCTGTTCGGTGAACTAAGACCCCGCAAGCCATGCGGCGTGGCCAAAGAAAAAAACCCCAAAAACCTGAAACTCTATACTCTCAAACGCTTATGAACCTTTTCAGAGAGACCCCGCCCAATGGTCAGTGAGGCGCAGACAGGGTCCGGACCCTGACCCCAGGATGAATATTCTCGCCTTTGGAGAAGAGAGAGATGTGGTGTGAACAGAGGGTGGAGCCCCTTCTTCCCTCTCATGCACTTAAAGGCTGGGCCGAGAAGAAAAAAGGCCACAGCCAAGAGACATTTTACCAAAATGCCAATGTGCCGTGCACTCGTAGGGACCACAGGCATTGTTACTTCCAGCTGTGGACACATTCACGGCCATCACTACCTGACGAGAGTCATCCCTCACAAGATTTTCAGAGTTGGCCCCAGAGTTACCTTCACTTCTCTTTTTAAATATCAAACATACCTTGGAATCCTGAGACTATCTGGACAACATCTTCATACACCATCAGAGTAGCAGATCGTTCTGGAAGCAGGCCCAGGCTCAGCGAAGAAAACACTGCAGAAACAAGGATGGGTATGAGGGAATTCAAACATTTAAATCAAGATGCCCACTCCAGTTTTTTTAAGTACTCTGCATTCCTTGGATTCTCTGATTTCAACTCAGTCAGCAATATTGATTTTTCGCAGTGTGGCATAATAATAAATACATATTTGGTCTCTGCCTCTGGTTCCTGGCTCTTAAATCCCTTGTAATTTCCTGGGTGATCAGAGTATCTTTTGTTCTGATGAGGAGACACCGGGTGGGCTCCTGGAGGCGGGCTGCTCACCGAAAAGGTCAAGCCATGATGAGAACCTTGGAACGTTCAGTCCCACCTGCCATCCTCCAGAGAGGACACAGGCGGTGGACAGCTCATGACCGATCATGACTGCTGCCATGACTGCTGAAGCTACCACGAAAGTCCCCAAGGTACGGGCTTTGGGGAACTTCAAGCTGGTGAACAAGTATGTGTGCTGGGAGGAGGGTACACCCCAACGCCACGGGGACAGAAGCCCCTTTTGGACCCTTCTGGGTCTCACCCTATTGTACCTCTTCATGTGGCTGTGTATCTGCATCCTTTATAATAAACCCGTGAATGTAACTGTCTTCCTGAGTTCTGTGAGCCATGATAGTAAATGAACCCGGGGAGGGGCTCATGAGAACCTCTGATTTATAGCGGGTTGGTCAGGTGACAAGCCGGGGCTTGTGTCTGAAGTGGTACTTGGTCTTGTGGGCCTGAACCCTTCACCTGTGGCTTCTGAGCTATAACTCTGGAGAGTTACTGTCAGAACTGAATTGAATTGCAGGCCACCCAGTCGGTGTCCAGAGACTTGGAGAACTGGTTGGCTTGAGAAGAAACCCACCCATCGGGTGTCAGGAGTACTATAAACAGAGAGAAGAGAAACAGGTCTTCCTTTAAGTGTTATTAGCAAAAGGCTTTCAAAACGCCAGAAGAGTCCTGCAATCTCTCCTAGAGCAACTGCTTGCCCTACAATAGTCAACTATGTATTTTTTATTCGCTAGAAGCTGTTAGTAAAGTATCTGAACCTCCTCCCATTAGGAATCTATTAAAAGGTACAAGGTACACACTGCACGGATGTAAAACATTGGGTATTAACATTAAGAAAGACTTTAAATACGTGCTTAGATTACTGTGTGTCTCTTGATAAAAAAAAAACAACTTCCGTCCCTACTCTGGGGACTAATAAGATGACAGAACTTGTGCTATGTTTTAAAATTCTTGTTTAAGTACCTGGACTTCCAACTAAAAAATTCACAAAGCCTACACGTTTCTGGGGAGATCATGAATTTTAAGAAAAAAACAAATCAACATATTATGGAATAACAATAATCACTAACATTACTGAACCCTCACTAACATGTCAGACATTATCCTAGGTGCTTTAATTTTGGTAATTTATTTAACTCTCAAAACAGCTTTATGAAATAGGTATTGTTAACATGCCCATTGGACAGGTAAGGAAACAGATTTATGGATAAGGAATTAACTTGTCTAGGACTCCGCAGCTGGTAAATACTGGAGCCAGGATTTGAACTCTGGAGTCTGACCTCGACTGCTATGCTTCACGGACTCAAATTCAAAGGCTTCTTGGACTCCATCCAGCCTAAGTCTCTAAGTTTAAAGAGGAGGAAAGGGAGGCCTAGAGAGGTAAAGTAACTTTCAAGGATATTAGGAACCGGAAATATCAAATGCTAAGAATATCAATTACTTGGCACAACTGGCTCTGGACAATGCTAGGGGCGACCAGTGAGCGGCCGGCCTTGGACATGACACTTCTCCCTACACATTTACTCCATTTATTTAGCTGCCAATATGTACAAGGCCCAGAGCTAGACGTGCGGAACAGATCAATGTTGGGGGCAGTCTGTGTCCTCAAGGGTTCTACATTAGAAGGAGACTTGGACGCACAACCAATAGCTGTAGGACAAGCAGAACGTGGCAAGTGCCATGACAAAGATAAGGATGCACCTCGGTGCTGTGAAAACAATCCAGCAGTTCCTTCAAATATTAAACAGAGAGTCACCACGTGACCCGGCAATTCCACTCCCAGGTATATAACCAGGAGAACTGAGCATATATGTTCATGCAAAAACCTACACATGAATGCTCACAGCAGCATCAGTGATACTAGCCAGAAAGTGGAGACAACCCAACGGCCGTCATCTGATGGGCAGATAAACGGAACGTGGTCTATCCACACAACGGAATATTTTCACCCATAAAAAGGAAGAAAGTACTGATTCATGCTACAACATGGACAGACCCGGAAAACACCGTGCTAAGTGAAAGATGCCAGACACAAAAGGCCGACACACTGGAGGATTCCATTCGTCTGCAATATGTGGAACAGGCAAATCCATAGCGACAGAGGGATTAGCTGTTGCTGGGGGCTGGGGGGATGGGAAACAGCGAGTCAATCCTAACGGGCATGAGGGTTTTTTTGGAGGTGAAGCAAATACTTCTGGAAGTAGACAGTGGTGATGGTTGCACAACCTTGTGAATTATACACTTTAAAACGGTGAATCGTACGGTGATATGCATTATATCTCAGAAATAAATAAATCAAGCAAGCAAGGAAATAAAAAAGAATTCACCTTGGGGGTTTAAAGTTGGAAGAAAAATCTATACCAAGTTGGGGGAGGGGGGATCAGGTCCTGTGTGTGAGCCAGGACTGAAGGGAGGAAGCCTGACTTGGGTAAATCCTGCAGAACCACATCCCAGGGAAACTTAACCTTCTTTAACAGAGATCCCTTCACCCAAGGCCACAGGGCACCTACTGGCCAGGAAAGAAGAACCAGATTGCTGGTGCTTGTAGGGAACAGCTCACCTCCAGACTTCGGCTTTGCCCTCCCCGCCTCTCTAGGTACAGACCTGGACCACACCGCGCCCTTCAAGAGCTCACACAGAGCCTGAAGGCATTTCCTTGGCCCTGAAAACCTCTGTGTTGTCTGGCTTGGGGGACTCTGAGCTGGAATCACCTGTGATTGGTCTCTCGAGATGCGTGTGACCATTACAGGATGTTTTGAAACGTTTCTTGCCTATAGCATTTGGTGCTTCCAAACATCAGACATCTGCTCCAGCAAACTCCTCTGCAAACCCTATTTCATATACGAGAAAAGATGATTTCTTGTAATGACTATGATGAGACGTGGGTGGTAGAGACACCTGCGAGGACTTCCTGGGCAGGAGGTGGCAGAGACGCCTCAGACCTGCAGGCAGACGGTATATTACCCATCAGAGAGGAGATGCTGACTGCTGTCCTGTTTTTTGATAAGGAGGGAGAAGGGAACATCTAACGCTACCTGGGAGAGGCTGGAACACTTCTGAGCGCAGAGAACAACCACACTGGGAATTAACGGATAGAAGACAAGCTTGCAGAGAGAACAGTAAAGGAACAACAGTGCAGACAAGCACAGAGCGGGTAAAACGCCAGATGACTTCAGAGAATAACAAACTGCCCAGGGTGACCAGACCGTGAGAAACGTAGGGAGAAGCGGCTGGGGAGGAGGTCCCTGTGTTCTGTTTAGTCTAAACTTGATCCTGAGGACATCAGATGCCTTTAGGTAGACATATAACGTAGTCAGACAGATATATATATACAGGCACACCTCGGAGATGTTGCGGGTTCAGTTCCAGACCACCCCAATAAAGCGAATACCGCAATAAAGGAAGGCACGTCAATGTTCTGGTTTCCCAATGCATACAGACGTCACGTTTATATTATACTGCCGTCTATTAAGTGTGCAATAGCCTCAGGTCTAAAAAACACCAGATATTCCTGAATTTACAAGTACTTTATTGCTAAAAAGTGCTAACCATCATCTGAGCCTTCAGGGAGTTGTAATCTTTTTGCAAAAGTAACGAAAACCACAGATCGCCATAACAAATATAATAATAATGAAATACTGGGAGAATTACCAAAATGTGACACAAACACTCAATGAGCAAATGCTCTTGGGAAAATGGTGCCGATGGACTTGCTCAGTGTAGAGTTGCCACAAACCTCCAATTTGCAAGAAATGCAACATCTGCAAAGTGCAATAAGATGAGGTCTGCCTGCCTATATATATGGATGTATAAATATACATCCATATATAAATACATATATCTAATATATAAATATGTGAAATTATTATATTATAAAAATAATATAAATATATATTTAAAATACATTTTAAGACACTAATGGTCAGTAATGTAAAGGGCGTTTTGAAGGGGTCAGACTGAGCTGGACAGAGGCCACTGCAGTAGCCCTGAACTGTTGCAAAAGCCCTGAGCTATAGAGCTCGAAATAATTAAGATGTGGAATCACAGTCTTTAGTGGATGGATGACACTTCATATAGCTAAATTTGTTCCTACCTGCTACCAAAGGTAAGGGGTACTCTCCTTTTGCTGTGGTTCCCTGGTGCCCAATACGTACCCCCTTCCATGCAAGGGGAAAAAAAACCCCACATCCTCCAGGAACTACTGTCAAGGAGGAGAAAAGAAATCTACTCTCAAATCTCATAAGAACGCGTATGCAAACAAAACCACGTGCGGACATGTAGTAAAGAAATTATTTTTTAGTTTCAAATTCTAAAAATATTTTAGAAGAGGCTCCCAATTCTTCTCTCCTCCTCGCTCAATTACCTGGAATACCAAAAGTGCACCTCCAACAATAGGCGTGAAAACAATAGTATACTCTGTTTTTCACAGCAGACCAGCCTAAGTTTTGCTCACGTTTTCTGTTAGATTCTAGTTAAGAGGATCTTGTTATGCTGACAGGGCAAGCAGAGAAAAAGAAAGACGTGGGAGGGTCCTTGAAAATTATTCGGTCTAATTGATTTAGTTTTAGAAACTAGAGATTTGGGCTCAGAAAGCTGTGATGGGCCCCCATGTGTGGGCAGAGCTGGGGGCGGGCAGGCCTAGAACCCAGGCATCTTCAAGCCTAGTCCAAAACTCTTTGAATGAAACTACATTTTTTTACCATTATTTACTCATTTAAGAAGAATGGATATTATGAAAATGGTTGCCTTTTTCTCAAATGATCATGTTAACAAAGTCAAAACAAATGTAATTAAAGTACAGTCCGTCCTTATTTGTCGGTTCAGTATTTGCAAATGTGCCTACTTGCTAAAGGTTATTTGTAACCCCAAGTCAATACTTGTGATGCTTTCTACGTGTACGTACTGAGGGGCCAAAAGTCTGAGTCTCCTCCCAGCTGAGGTCGACCAAGGCGATGGACACTCTGCCTTCTCGTTTCAGCTCTCACACCGTAAGCATCCTTCCTGCAATCAATGTAGTGCCAAGTTTTTGCATTCTTGTGCTTTTTGTTTGTGATTTCCCTGTTTCAAACAGCCCCTGAGTGCTGGCCCAAAGTGCTGTCCAGTGTTTCTAACTGCAGGAGGCTGGGATGTGCCTTATTACACGTTAGAGAAGCTTCCCTTAGCCATGAGTTACGGTGCTGTTGGCCATGAGTTCAAGGTTAATGAACGAACAATATATATTGAGTCAGGTATCTTGCAATAGCAACACACATCAAACAAGGAGATGTACTGATCAGTGGATGAAAACGTGACCAGAGGCTCTAAGGAACCTAACCCTGCACTTCACCCGGGAGCAATGGCTCAGGATTCACGAACTCAGTGTTCACGGTGACTCTGCAGAACATAACTCCTGTGATGGTGAGAATCAGTGGTATTTTGTGCTGCTGCCCGCCCCCCGCCCCCAGCAAAGGTGGAGTTGCGGTGTCTGGATACCATTTAGACTTCCCCCCGGGTTGTTTCCAGTGATTTCTCAGTGTGAAAAATGGGGGAGGTCAAACATTTTCTTTAGCAAGAACCTAACAAGGACCACCTTTCTTATCGTGCTGGCCTTCCCAGGGTTCTGCCCCAGGCCCACTCCCCTCCACTCTCTGGGTGAGATCACTGTTCTGAGTCTCCCTTAAAAGCTGCTGATGACCCCAAGCTCCACCTCCACCTCCAAACCTCTTAAACCCCAAACTCTTTTCAAACTAAAGCCCGAACACACTTGGCGTCCCAGAGGCAGCTCCGATCCAAGCTAAATTCACCACCAACTACAATCCCGACACGCACCCCTTTCTCTCCATCTCCCCACCGCCACTCCCACTTCCACCCACCTTTGCCTGAGCCCCAAGCCTGGAGAGAGGGGTGCACACGGGAGGGAGGAAGAGGGCTTCTTTCAGCCGATGGCATTAATCGATCAAGTCAACTCGAGGGAACCACACGGTGGCAGGTCTCCCAAGCCCACTGCCCATCTGTTACTCCATCCACTCCATCCACTCCATCAGCAGCCAGAAACCCGAGACTCAACTTCCATTTCTTCTCATTCGTCCCTTCCCTCACATCTCTCCCACCCATTCTCCAAGGCTTTCTGGATTTTACCTGCTAAATATTTCTCAGGTTTATCTCCTTTTCTCTAACATTTTGCTAAAGGATTTCCTCAGTTGTACCTATTTCAAATCCACTTTCCATAGCTCTCAAAGCAGTGGTCCCAAACTATAGTGAACGTTTTTATCCATAAACACCCTGGGGGGGCGGGTAGGAGTTGCTTGTGAAAACGCAGATTCCTGGGTCCACCGGCCCAGTCTGAATGGCTGAGTCCTGGAATCCGGATCTTCTTACAAGCACCTTCTGATGCTAATATCTACTCATCCTCAAGACTCAGCTCCCCTCTCAGCCTCTCCAGGAAGCCTTCCTTCATTTGCTCACCTAGGCCAGTGAACTGGTCCCCAGCATCCCCGTAGGCACCTACATCTATCAGAGCATTGATCCCATCAGGAGGCATCGGGTTCTGTGGCTGACGTCATAACTAAACGATGAAAACCCTAGGGGCGAGTTCTACGTCTTTAGATCTGTATCCTCAGTGGCCAGGGCACTGCCGGGCACACAGTAGCTACTCAATAAGTGTAAACGGAACTTAAGAGAATTTTGTGGCTGAGGGTAGATGCTGGGGCTGGAAAAGGCGGGCACAGTCACGCTTAGCTCCCATGTGCCCCAGGGGCAGCAGGGACCCTGACAGGGCGTGTCCAGTGGCACACAGGTGAGCACTAACGTTGGCATTTTGCCAGGCACTGTGTTAGATGCTACACGTTTGTCAAGCCCCTACTATGTTGTAGGTACTGTAAGCTAGTGCACCTGCATGAACCACTTTTTACTCAGAACCACTTTACTAGGTGGTATCAGCTCCCTTTTGCAGAGACTGGCATCAAAGCTGGAGGGGCTCCAGCACAGACCCAGAGCCAGAATCCAGGTCCAAAGCCCATGCTCTTCCCACCCGCCCACCCCCGCTAGCGTCAGAGCAATAGTGCCGGCAGGTAATGTGGTCCAGGCACTAGATGGAGCCTGAGGTGAGGGGACTGAAGCGGCACGGTCTGCTGCTTCCCACCTACTCCATCCCCAGCTGAACCCACGTCAGGGACCATCCTAGCCCCTTGTGGTAGACCGGCTGCTTTGCAGTGGTGAATGGTAATGTGCTATTGTGATTTATAATAAGTAATATATATTTGGTCTTGGTCTCATCCTTGCCTCACAGCTCCTAAAACCCTTGGAATCTCCTAAGTGATAAGGGCAATAAAGGTATCTTTTGTTATTTATAACAAGCCACTTACCATGGGAGTTTCAGTTAATATAGTAATTTTTGGAAGGCCCCTAGATAACCCAAGGATGGGGGCTGGTTGCCAGGGGAAGGAACCATGTGATTAGAGGGCTGGAACTTTCGGTCTCATTCCCCGCCCCACTGAGCTCCAGGCAGGAAAGGAGAGAGGGCTGGAGGTTGAATAAATCACTAATGGCCAATGATTTAATCAGTCATGCCTACATAATGAAGGTTCCATAAAAAACCAAAAGGGTGGGGTTTGGTGAGCCTCTTGGTTGGTGAACACTTGGAGGTGCTGGGAGGGTGGTGTACCTGGAGGGGATGGAAGCTCCACACCCCTTCCCACAGACCTTGCCCTACGCGTCTCTTCCATCCAGCTGTTCCTTTAATAGCCTTTGTAATAAACTGGTAATCTAGTAAGTACCCAGCTGGTGTCACAGAATCCGCAAATTGCTGGATGTGTGGCAAAACACCCATGTTTGGTGATCAGAAGTGGAGTAGAGTGTTGAGAGGGGAAGAAACACACAGCAGTGTTCTTCCTGAGCAGGTGAGAAAGGTGGGAAAGAGAAAGACAGTCTCACCGTCATTCCCCACCTTTTGGCCAGCCTTGGTCTCAGACCCTGAAGCAAGACGAGAAAGCCCCACTTCAGAGCACCGCCCCGATCCCACCGGCTGGTTACGATCAGTAAGGTACAGAGCGGAACGCTGGGGAAATGAGTTCCATTAAATGGATGGTAACGTACAACCAGCTTCATACCGGGATCCCACCTTTTCCTGCACATAAGGGGCCCCAAAAGCTAAGGCAGTGAATGAACAAGTATTTTCCTGATTGTCTGACTTAACCCTTAACACTCACAAAATCGTTTCTATGTCTGACTCCATCCCTAGCCTGACTATAAGCCCTGTTTTACAGAAAGGTTAAGACCACCTTACCGGGTAACCGGATTGGCTTCCACGGGGCAGAGTTTGGCACGTAGGCGTGCTTTGTGGCGGTGACAATCAGCTGACTGCCCAGCTTATACTGGAATTTGAGGAAGGCGACGCCATCTGTCCCTGAGGTGCCAGAGGCGATGGAGACCTGGTTGGTGAAAATTTCAATGAGGGCATCGGGGACGGGCTGATGGGTGCTGGCGTCACTGATGTGGACCTTCAGGGTGACCTCTGGAAGAAGGACAGAGCAACAAAGAACAGTGGCTATTAATTGGGCAATTCCAACAGTGATTCTGCTATAACCGCGATAGGTAGTAGAAAGTGAGATAGGCTAAGAAAATCTCGATCTACATCCAAAATATAAATCATTTTAACCGGGAATGTTCTCTTCTTAGAGGTCCTTTTTTCACTTTACATGATTTCTTCCCTTCCTCAAAACCACTGCCCATAACAAACTACTTTCCCCCTGGCTCCTCCCGGCTCACACGAACAAATAATTGAGAGGAAATTTCTATCCCTTTAAATAAACACAATGCTCTTTTATCCTGCCCAGCGCTTCTGGCAAACACAGCCTAAGCAAGGCTCGGGGCTGCTACAGAAAGACCCTGCAGGTGCTAAGATTTGCAGCAAAATTCAATGGTCCTGGTGAACACGGATGTGTAGAGCTCAGGGTTGCTGTGCTAGTAATCATGAAGACGTTACTGAAAAGTAGTCAAAAATACCTTTAAAAGGGAGGACACACAGTGGAGAAGGTCAGAAGAAGAAAAAAATAAAAGTAAACATTTGAAAAGATGGCTGAAGTTGAGTTAGTAGTATTGGCAAAACCAGAAAACGGATGTGGGAAACGGACTCCAAATTAACGGTAAAAATTACACTGGAATGAATACTTTTCATTTATTCATACAAGAGATGTGTATTGAACTGTTACCCCACCCCTAGAATCATAAGCAACTGTGCACAGCTACAGCGGTGAAGGGAAGGGAGTAGACAGGTAAGTGCTATGCCCAGGGGGCATCTGGTGGAGGCACCAAGGGGGCACTTACAGAACAGCACATGCAAAGGCCCAGAGGCAAGCGAAAGCCCTGCTTCCTGGAGAAACGGAAATAGGAAATAGGTTCTGAGAGCTGGAGGGGGAGTGTGAGGGGTACAAAGCCCAGGGAAAGACAAGGCTCGAGGGGCCAACAGGGGCCAGATCAGATGTGGCTTTCTAAGTGACCTAAAAGGATTGCTCTTTATCCTAAGGGCGACCTAAAAGGATCGTTCTTTATCCTTCATTGTTCTTTATCTTTATCGCTCTTCCACCTTGGTAACTCGCTGGAAATCCAATTTATGCGTAGAAACACCTGGTTTTGGACAAAGGATGGACTCAGGGATTGGCAAGACTGGAGACCGAGCATCTAGTTAAGAGATTTCTGTAATAACCATCAAGAGATGGTGGTGGACCATGGTGGACATCAGTGAAGGGATGCTGATTCCAGATATATTCTAGAACGATCAGTGTATTCTGCTCCAAGAAACCCCCTTTGCTAAGGTATGAAGGGAGTAAACGGTAGCCAGTGACCTAAGTTCACTAGCCGCTTAGAGGCGCTACTTGCCATACATTGTGAGCTGCCTCAGTTCTGAAAGCCTTCCTGGTGATTTGGGAGAGGGACGTGGGACAAGGAACCGGTGAGCAGGGAGGCTCACGTTTAAAGAACCACTGGAGAACCTCTGGCTCGGTGGAGAGACCATTGGGGAGGTCAAGCCTGGCTGGGGGCAACCTGAGAGTGAGGGGAGGAGGCGTCCAAGCCCCATGGGAACTGCCCAGCGTGCATCTCTAGCGTTCTAGGCAATTCACACTCTAGGTTTGACCCTCGGCTCTACCAAGCTCTAGCCACATGGCCTTGGGCAAGTTACTTATGGTTTCCAGGTCTTGGTCTCCTCATCTGTAAATGGGGGATGATAACGACATATATCTCAGTATAATTACAAACACAAGCTAGTGCCATTACGTTATTCCAGTCACTATGCTTGAAAGCATTCGGTCACAGTGTCCAAGGGTCCCAGGACAGGGCACAGGGAGGAGAGCTGGAGGGGAAAAGGGTATGAAACTAAGTGGAGGGATGAGACATCCTTCTCGGGGGCTAATAAGTCAATATCCCAAGCTCTTCCCCAACTGGGGCCACTACACTGACTAGAGCTTCTTTCGGTTCGAGAACTTCCACCTTGGTAACTTGCTGGCGATCTCATGATGCGAAAGCAACCTTTTCAATACTGCAAATTTCACTTAATCGATCATTTTCTCACCCTTTTTTCACATACTGATGAGATAGGCTGGGAGCCAGGACCCTTTAGCAGAATGACTGCACCTGGACAAACGTCTCCTTGAGCAACAGAATAGAAAGAAACTATAAAGGAATAAAAAGTAACTGCACGCATGCACAGTTGGGGCAATTATGAACAATAAGATACAAAAGGCCACACACCAACCGCCACTTCTTAGGGGCCGGGAGCAAAAGCAGGGCCCTGTGCATGGTCCCTGCACACAGCACCAGCAAGGGGGTGGGCAGACCACCGAAGCGACGTGTCCTGCCCGGCCCAGAGACCTGCCCCTGTTGTTACCCCATTTAAGGAACCAGTTCACCCCTCCTCGGGGAGTGAGCAAGAGCCCCTATTACTTGCTTCTGCTCCCTCGTGCTGCAGCCTCCCCAACAGAACCTTGCCTGAAGTTTTCGGCTGGCCCCTCCTCAATTTCTACTGATTCAAGAGTCCAAGGGCTCGGGCAGTATCACTTACTTAATCCATTTCTTGAGTAGATGACCCTACGGAACACCTAAAGAATCCTAGACCTTGGTGCTATATAAGGTCTGCACCAAATAAATCTCTCAAAACCTTGTAGAGGGGCTTCCCCGGTGGTGCAGTGGTTAAGAATCCGCCTGCCAATGCAGGGGACACGGGTTCGATCCCTGGCCCGGGAAGATCCCACGTGCCGCGGAGCAACTAAGCCCGTGCGCCACAACTACTGAGCCCGCGTGCCACAACTACTGAAGCCTGCGCGCCTAGAGCACATGCTCCGCAACAAGAGAAGCCACCGCAGTGAGAAGCCCGCGCACCGCAACGAAGAATAGCCCCCGCTCGCCGCAACTAGAGAAAGCCCGCGCGCAACAACGAAGACCCAACGCAGCCAACAATAAATAAGTAAGTAAATAAAATGCCTTAAAGATAAAAAAGCCAATCGATGAAACCATTTGTGGAAAGACAAAAAAAATAAAACCCAAAAACCTTGTAGAGAAAAAAAGTGCTACAGAAACTGAACCTGGTTACTTCATACTACAGGAGAAAACTGCCAAAAGAGATAAAATCAACATCAAGAAAATCAAGGATATGGCATTACAAAACATACTTAGTTGATTCCTTCCAATCTTACCATTGTTATCTTAATGCAGGTTTGCAGTATGTACAAACACGCATTTGTTTTCTTATTGAACTGGGGTCTTCCTTGTCCCCAGGTGGTATGGGAAGTTATACATGAATTAACATGTGTGTTAGCAGAAATCCTCTCAAACAGGGCAAGTGGGAAAGTGGCTTTGTAGCGTTGCAGTGATCTATGTAATCTCATGGTAGTGCAACATTTACTAATAAGTGGGATTACAAGGTTTCTGCTTTCTCTTAACTGTTTGCTGAGAAGGCAAAAGCAGCTGAGATTTGGAAAAAGCTAAAGGATTTGTGAATGAACACAAGAAAGGAGTTCTCCTATAATCAACGTCCTAGATTCTACCACTTGAATTGCTTCTAAAACGGGAAGCCTAGTTTATGTTCTGCAATTGTAGTCCTTGGAAGAGATTATGTAGCTACTTCTTTTGGTGTGCTAGGATGTGAAAACATGTCACTATAGTTAAGAACTTACTACAGACCACTGGGGTATCATATTTTTAAAACTTTTGCAATTTGCTTTATTCACATGACAGTACAGCATGAGCAGTCCTCTTGTTCAGTGGTTCTATATCTAGTTCATTTTTTTAGAAATGGACTTTATCTTTCAGAGTAGTTTTAGGTTCACAGCAAAATTGAGTGGAAGTCACAGAAATGTCTCACTGGGGTATCATTTTTATAGAAATACTTATATTATCCATTCAACAGCAAATAAAATTATTCCCACTAAATAACAACCAGGGGAGTGATCTTATGACGAGGTGGAACACTATTAACTATTTATTAATCTCATCTTGCAGATAAAAGGAAGCCCCTATACACGGCCACAGACCTAAATGTGCATTAAGATCCACTCCTGGGCATACATCCGGAGAAAACTAATTCGAAAAGATACACGCACCCTAATGTTCATAGCAGCACTATTCACAATAACCAAGACCTGGCGCAGTGGTTGAGAGTCCGCCCGCTGATGCAGGGGACACGGGTTCGTGCCCCGGTCCAGGAGGATCCCACGTGCCGGGGAGCGGCTGGGCCCGTGAGCCATGGCTGCTGAGCCTGCGCGTCCGGAGCCTGTGCTCCGCAACAGGAGAGGCCACGACAGTGAGAGGCCCGTGTACCGCAAAAAAAAAAAAAAAAATTAAAAAAAAAAAAAAGAGAATAAAATAATGCCATTTGCAGCAACCTAGATGGATGGACCTAGAGATTATCATACTCAGTGAAGTAAGTCAGAAAAAGACTTATTTTTTGATATGATATCACTTATATGTGGAATCCAAAACATGGCACAAATGAATTTATCTACAAAACAGAAACAGACTCACAGACATAGAGAACAGACTTATGGTTACCAAAGGGGAAAGGGGGGGAGGATAAATTAGGAGTTTAATAATAAATTAATAAATTAGGCATTAGCAGATACAAGCTACTATATACAAAATAGATAAGCAACAAGGCCCTACTGTATAACACAGGGAACTATATTCAATATCCTGTAATAAACCATAATGGAAAAGAATATGAAGAAGAATATATATACGTATGCGTATATACATATATATATATATGACTGAATCACTGCTGTACAGCAGAAATTAACACAACCTTGTAAATCAACTATACATCAATTAAAAAAAAATAAGATGTACTATGTTCCTTTGTTGGTCATGACAGCTGATGTATCCTGCTGAGACGGGGCACCTGATTATTAATTCGAAGCTGGGACATTAGTCTTTTACCCTCTACCCTGAACATCCATCAGCAAGTTCTGCTGATTCTGATTCCGGAATATAGATCTCAAAGCCGGCCTTTCTTTCCCATCCCTTGTTAACACTGCTCTATCTCAGGCCGTGGAAATCTATCACCCAGACTGCTGTTCAGCCTCTTCACAGAAATTGCCACTGTCTCAAGACCTGATTCCTGAGCTCCCACCGAAGCCAGTATTTCAGGGACGCCACCTGAAATACTGATCTCACCACTTCCTGTCTCCCTTCAAACCCGACAGTTCTCCCCACCAAATGTGGCCGAGGGCCAGATGTGGCCAGCTGCCTGTTTTGTGTGGTCCATAAGCCAAGAGTGGTTTTTCCACTTGTAAATGATTGGGGGAAAAATAAATTCAAAAGAATAATAGTGAAATGAAAATTACCTGGAACTTGAATTTGTGTGCATAAATAAAGTTTTATTGGAACACAGCCAGGCCCAGTGATTTACATATCGTCCAAGGCGGTTTTTGCATTTCGATGGTGGAGTTTAGAAGTTTTGACAAAGACCTGAGGCCTGCAAAGCCTGAACTATTTACTTTCGGCCCTGTAAAGAAAGATCTGCCCACCCCTGACCTACACGATCCATTTTAAGGCACCCAAGGTCCTCCACAATCCAGTTCCACCTGATCCCCACATACCACAGGCCCCAGACACTGTCCCCTACGTTTCCTACTTTCCTTCCTGCTGCTGCCTCTCATCTGTGTAGGAAATGCCGTTGTCCAACTTCGCTCTCCTGTCGCTAATGCCTGTTCATCCTTTAAAAGCCCTAGTTAAGGTTTATTTGAGAAACTGCTCCCAACTCACCAACTGCTCTCCACACTGGGTTAGAGGCCCCTCACCTGGGTCCTCAGCACTGCATACACTCAGACTGCTCCCTCTCTGTTTCCATCCCAGCCCGCTCTTATTGCACACCAATAATGTGGGTAGACAGCGGTGAATGGACCCCCAACGCTGAGGAGCTCTTGGCTTTAGACATTAGATAAATAAAGACCAAGTATAATTACAAACTGGGAAAAATGCCTCCAAGGAAAGCTGGGTACCACAGGACAGCAGGATGGAGGAGAGCCGAATTTCAACTGCGAAGGCCTTTCAAGGAGATGTCACGTAAGCTCAGGCCTGAAGGATGCACAGGAACCCACCAGGCAAGGGGCCGCAGGCTGGGCTACAGACACCTGGAGGTGAGAATGACCTGGTTGCTTAAATGGAGTTAGGACCAACGTGGAGGGAAATTCCGGAGAACAGCTAACCGTCGCCTAAGACTGCAGTGTGGGAGCCACCAGCCACAGGGGGGAGTGTCAATTTAAGTTTAAATTCATTAAAATGAAATTAAATTAGAAATTGAGCTCCTTGGATACACCAGGCACATTTCAAGTCCTCAAGCGCCATGTGTGACCAGTGGCTCTCATACTGGACAGCACAGAGAGAACATTTCCACCAACACAGAAACTTCTACCAGACGGCACTGATGATGCATTACAAACGCTCACCTCAGAGTCTGAGTAGAGAGATCCAGGGTATCTGGGTGGCTCAACAAACTCCCAAGGAAAGCACATCAAGTGTGATTCTGCAGCCCCCCTGGATCTGACCTTGACTCGAGGACCCTGCAGTGACTTTCAGGTTCCATGTGTTCTCCACCCCACAGCCAAATTACCTCCCAGACTCAGCTCCTACACGGCTCCCACCCCCAATTCGAGGAGCTGCAAGGGGGCAGGCTCTTTGGGCTGTTTCTTTCCTCGGCAACCTCCCCCCACAAACCCATTCCCCGGGGCTCCCTCCCTCACCTCCTGAGCCTATGCTTAAATGAGGCCTTGACTGACCACTAGTTATGTCTTTTAAACTTTTATTATGGAAATGTTAGAACACATATAAAAGTAGAAAAAACAGTATGAGGATCCCCCCAGTATTGATAAGCTTCAAATATCAACTTTCTACCATTCTTGTCTCATCTGTGCTCCCCGCACCCGATTTTCCCTTCCCTCCCCTCCCCCTCCCCCCCTCCCCTCCCCCTTCCCTTCCCTTCCTTTTCCTCCTTCCTTTCGTCATTCTTTCCTTCCCTTCCTCATTTTTTTTTTTCTGAAACATTTTGAAGCAAATCCCAGACATCATAACATTAGGTCACATTATTTCCCCATAAATACTTCAGTTTACAACAGATGAGGATTTTTAAAACAAATACCCCAAATGCCATTAACAGGCCCAGTTTATAGAACCACCTCTCTATATTGTCTCATACCCAGCAAATCTTCAATTTTCTCTGATTGTTTCAAAACAATCGTTTTCACAATTCTGCCCATCCTCTCTAAAACGTCAATCCCAGCGTCTCCCTGAACTTCTGATATTATCGTGCTCTGCCTTCTCTTCCATGCGTTACACTTATCGATTCTAACATGTTTCTAATTTATATGTGTATTAACTGACTCTTCTGGGACATAAACTTTGAGAGAGCTGTTTTGTCTGTTTCTCTTCCCTTCTTTACTCAGGTATCCCAAGCACATAGAATAGTCTCTGGCACATAGGCCCTCAATATCTATGCTGAATGAATTACTAAAAGTAACAAGCATTTCTGGGTATCATCTGGTATATGGCCTAAATATACCTGTTTTTTGTTGTTGTTCCACTGATTTCTTATTCATTTTTGCTTTATTATTATTACTATTAATTAATTTATTTTGTTTTGGCTGTGCCGCATGGCTTGCGGGATCTTAGTTCCCCCACCAGGGACTGAACACAGGGCCACGGCAGTGAAAGCGCTGAGTCCTAACTACTGGACCACCAGGGAACTCCCCATCATTACTGGGTTTTTTTTTCTCATTATTTTTTTAAATAGAAACTATCAAAATTCATTTGAGGAGCATTAATCAATCCAGATAACTAATTAATTGTACTTAATCGAAAAATATTTATTGATCAGCTATTATGTGCTTGATATTATACTAGGGACTGTGGAAGATGAAAAAGAGAAGAAAAAAGACATGGTTACTGTTTTTAAGGAGTTTACAGTGTTTTGGGGGGTAAGGGTGGGGAGAGGTAAGACCGATCCACGTGCCAGAGAACAAAAAGGTTGAAGCTGGATAAGACAGAGGAAAAAAAAATAGAGCAAAAAAGAGACTAAGAGCGTCTGGAGTTTACAAACACAAACACAAACTAACAAAGAAAAAAGATCTGAAAGTACCTAGAGAAGTAGAGGTGATGTAGGGGTGATATTAACAATTTAAAAAGGGGTACCATTGGCTACACAAGCATGTATGGTGTGAATACCGGCCGTGATCATGGTTCATTGAATTCAATGGGGCAATGCTTCTTGGAAGAGAAGCAAGTTGAAGCTGAGACTGGAAGGGCGGGTGGTACAGGAAGATGAACCCTGATGGCCAGCCCAGCATTTTCAGAAGATTTCAGTATGTTCCTCCATCACATGTTTGGTCTAAGGCAGAAGTCAGAGACTTGTTTTCCCAGCCGCCCTGGTAGCTAAGATGGAGGAATGGATTTTGGCCTTGCTAACCTAACTTCTGCCAATCTACTCCACCCTCATGCTGGATTTTGATTTAGAAGACAGCAGGTGCTCGAGCAGGTGCTAACAACAAGGCCCTACTGTAGAGCACAGGGAACTATGTTTAATATCTTATAATAAACTATAATGGAAAAGAATCTGAAAAATATGTATACATATAACTGAGTCATCTTGCTGTACACCAGAAACTAACACAACATTGTAAATCAACTACACTTCAATAAAATTTTAAAAATAATAAAAAAGAAGAAGGTGCTTTTTCTGACCGAGGGAGACGTCTGGTTGGGGGCAGCCGTGTGAGCGGCCCCGTCTCAGGGCAGGAGGGCAGTGAGGTGGTCCCAGCTCAGTCTCCTTATATGGCTGTGCACTTCGTTCTCACAGGAGTTTTGTGAGCTCCCTAGCTGGAGTGGGAAGCGGTGGGTTGTACCCCTCAGGTTCTGTGCTGTCCTGGGATGACTCTATACGACAGAGGACCATCTCTTTGAAATTGCACCCACCTGGTTCTCCTCCCACCCCATGGCCTTCCTTCTCAGTATCTGTGATGGTTAATGGTATATGTCAACCTCACGGGGCCATAAGGGTGCCCAGATGTTTGGTCAAACATTATCCTGAGTGTGCCTGGGAGGGTGTTTCTGGAGGAGATGAACATTTAACTAACCAAAGCAGCTCAGCCTCCCTCATGTGGGTGGGGCTCGCCAATCAGTTGAAGGGCTGAAGAGAACAAAAAGGCTGACCTTTCCCAGAGTAAAGGGAGACTTCCTCCTGCCTGCCAGCCTTTGAACTGGAACATCGGCTTTTTCCTGCTTTCAGACTTGAGCTGAAATTTCGGCTCTTCCTGGATCTCAAGCCTGCCAGCCTTTGAACTAGAACTTACACCACCAGCTCTCCTGGGCATCCAGCTTGCTGACTCACCCTATAAACCTTGGGACTTGTCTCCATAATCACAGGAGCCAATTCCTTAGAATAAATCTCTTCCTAAATGTCCGTGCATCCTACTGATCCTGTTTCTCTGGAGAACCCTGAAAACCACAGTCCCCATCAGGGGTTCCAATTCTGCAGCACGGTGGGTGGACCCGTGGGTGTGTGGCTCAGACCTCTTCTTGCATCACACCTCCACTAGGATTCAGAACTCCTTTGCTCTTGGCAGGTTGGAAGAGTTTGACTCTGCAGGCACGAACCAGTCCATTTTCGAAGAGCACCTGCTTGATGGGTAGAGCACTAAACATTCTCTTTTAGTCCAGCATGACCTTCTCAACATCTCCTTTCTATTGGCCACAGACTCAGAACTCAATGCGACAAGTCTGTTTCAGACTGCTGGTTGGAGAGGAGGCACCCACACAGCAATTTAGAGCAAACATAACGGCAGGGCCAAGAGGAAGGAATCGCAGCGCATCCTTCGCAGGTACAGTTTAACAGAACTGCCTGCAGACACTGGGAGGCCACGCCCCAAGCATGCCTTGTCTTCTCCCCTTTCAGCTTCAACTAATAATTCACGGCTTTAGTTATTTTTCTACAAATGACAGAAGCCAGTTATTTCATAACTTCTCACGCAGACTCCAAAACCAACATTCTCCATCTAACAGTCACCTGCTAACAGGTACTACTCCGGATCACAGCGCCCTCTGTGGCTGTCACTGGGAGCACAGCTGAGAGGACCACTCTCGCCGGCGGAACGAACAGCCTCCGGGCTGTTCGAACAAACTCTGGCTCATCATGCAAGGGAAAGTGAAGCCTGTGGGCTCCATCTTTTTTTTTTTTTTCTTTCTTTCTGTGAAGATTTTGGCTCCCTCGGACCATTCTTCATGCCTTTTTATATTCCCTCAAATTGGCCTTGATTCTGGGCTTTTAATTTTTTTCTTCCCTTTTGGTGTTTAGAGCTGTTGGTTTCCACAGCAACCCACCTCGTTGGGAACCCAGTGTTTGCTGGGTTGGCCGTGGGGCTCTGTGGAAAGAAAGTCCGTTTCCACCAGCAGATCAAGCAAAGGCTTTTATCCCAAGCTGCCTGGACCCCCTGTGGCTGCCAACCACCAGGGAAAGCAGCAGAAAAGCAAGTCACTCGACTCATGAGCCTCCAGCACTGTAATTAGTTATACTTAACCCAAATTCAGGGGAGTCACAACGGATTTCCATCTCTTAAGTCAAAATATAAAAAATTACTCGCTCACTTAAAAACATTTTCTAAATGGGAGGTTACTTTTAAAATGTTACCAGAACTTTGCTCTAAGAGATCCTGCCCTATATTACTTGGTGCTAACGCTTAACAGTATCCGTATACGTGGAATTGCCAGTCCTTATACAGCAATTCCAGGTACATCCTGAGCTGCCCAACACGTGAAGGGGCAGCTTTCTATCCACTTACTTGATTTCTTTTAGAAACATGAAAGGTTTACCTTGCTTTGTAACCTGATGAGAGGAGAATGCACTTAGTTACACTAGTGTTTCCTTATAATTTATTTTCTCTGGTCTCACAGAACGCACATGCATCTTATATAGTGCTCGATTTTATTTTCTTCCCCAAATTAGTGACTCATATCCTTCAAGCAAATTATGTTTTCTAAAAAAGACCTATCCATAATATTATAGATTGTATAATATTAGCTATCATCTATAATATCGTGCATTATATAATCTGTATTAACATATATTATTAATATATCAGTTATTAATAAATTATATTAATATAGTGTATACATATGTTATATGATAACAATATAGCAATATTAATAATCGCATTATATATTAATTATATAATTATACTAGGTATTAATATATCACATGCATTAGATACTAACATTAGTTATATTCTGTATTATATAAATTAACATATAGTGTACTACAGGATGTTATATAAATATTATGACATATTCTTATATTGATATATTATCTATTATATATAATAAAGTATACAATATAGCTCAATAAAAATCTGCTACAGTTTGTACATCCTAGGACTCCCTGATACCCAGTTTCTAGGTGCACTAAAGCGTTTGGCAATTTTTGTGTATTTTCATCCTAAAAATAATATTCAGTTTGGTATTCTGCGAAGAAGAGAAGGGACGGATGCAGGCAAGTGTCAGGGGACACGTGTGCTGGCACTAGTCCCTCCTAGCGTCACTGATGTTCCCCTCAGCGCCTGTTCTCTATTCAAGCAACTTTGGCTCTTGACCGTACCAAGCGCTGCCCTAAAACCTCTCTATCAAGCTGCGGTCACAATATCTGACACAGAATTCCCACCCACACGAGGCTTTCCTTGTAAAAGTGTCCCTCAGTTTTCAGTGGAGGATTGTGATCTCCGTACCTCCATTTGAATTTCTACCCACTTGAAAAAGCATATGAGATATGTTTGCTGCGGCAGCCCTGGGAACTCAGGATCTCATTTTGTGCCTTTCTGTGTTCTCCAGTTTCTGGCAACTGACTCCTACCTGAACTTCATGAAAAGACGGCTCCGTGGTGACTCACGGTCACAGCTTCAGTTTGGAACACGGACGAGAGCCCTGTGTAAGCAGCCAACGAGGGCTGTCCCCAGGCGCCCTCCTGCTGGCCGCCCGCCTTCCGCAGGGCACGTGCTTTGAGCTTATTCACCATCACTATCTCTGCAGGCTCTGCACACGAACATTCACCTCAACCCCTCGTGTCTGTCCCTCCCAGACATGAACTTCCGTCTTGGCAGGGCTGCTAGGATCCCTGGGGCCGTAAATCAGTGGATTCCTCCCTCTTCCCGTAAGACGTATGTGTGAGGATCACACCAATGATCATCTTGTTAACAACGCTTTTTAACCGACATCGTCAAGTTGCCAAGAATGTCGAAATACACAATAAACATTCATCACAGAAGTATGGCAATTAAAGAAGCTCTGATAAATGCATACAGGATACATGATACACACATGTATGACATGTATGACATCGACCTTTTCGATGACTTTTCAAGTGACAGGATGCCTTCTTCTCCCCACATGAAACACTCTATAATGGAAATAGAAAATGCAATACTCAAATGCCAACAACCTCCTACAACTTTTTGGATAAGGATGCTGTTAGGTTTATCTATTCACCAATAAGTTAAATGGCAGGAGTCATTCTCTGTTATTGCGCCTGGTACAACATGAGACTTTCTGAGGCTGGTTCCACATACAGGTTATGCTATAAAAGTAACTATAAAGTGATTACACTCTTGCCACTAATCAAGGGGTTATTTAGGTTAAACGTCCCAGGATAACCTGAAAACCATTGCTGGATATACCTGATTGAACTGTACAACTTACGTATATAACCAAGCACTCCCAAGCAGAATAATTTCACAGTGTTTCTATGATCTCACCTAAAAAATTATCTGACAGCAAATGCCACTGACACAATCCCAGTTTTTTAAAAATGGCAGCAGGAATCATGTAGATTTCACTCTAAAGCACTACATGAAAATATGACTGCTTGTCTTGGGGGAAACCTCTGAAAAAAATTCAAACCGATTTAAAATAAAAGAAAGCTTTAACTGTTCAAAAGTAATTAGAATTGAAGCAGTTATTGAACACCAGAATGATGCTAAACATAGCTAAAAAGAAAAGTTGTAGTTCCAACTTTAAAGAACTTTTCCAGAAAAATCAATGCATATATATAAACCTAACAATTTCCTCGTTTTCCTCAGATATGGGAAAGTACGTAACAACTACAACAGGAAAATGTAAATACGGTAAATGTTTCTCTAAGCTTCGCACAATCTCCTTCACGATTAAACAAGAGAATAATGATGATGCAATACTGCGTTGAAAGAGGACCCACAAGTATTTGTAAGGAAATTACCATAGAAACCACTTGAACATGACTTCAGTTTTGTTGGTATTTTAAACTTGTCACAGAGGCATAAAAGTTCCCTTAAGAGAATTCAGAAGAATCCAGAAACCATGAAGTTAATCAGCAATATTAAGCACGTCTATAAAATTTACATACACACCTCAACCAAGCTTTAAAGATGTGTTGGAAGATGCTTGTGGATAGGTTGCCAAGGGAACCTGGTGGAGGAAAAATTCTGCGTGCGTGTGTGTGTGTGTGTGTGTGTGTGTGTGTGTGTCTTTCCAGATCTCCTTATATTTACAGATATGCATTTTTTTTTTTTTTTTTGCGGTACGCAGGCCTCTCATTGTTGTGGCCTCTCCTGTTGCGGAGCACAGGCTCCGGACGCGCAGGCTCAGCGGCCATGGCTCACGGGCCCAGCCGATCTGCGGCATGGGGGATCCTCCCGGACCGGGGCATGAACCCGTGTCCCCTGCATTGGCAGGCGGACTTCCAACCACTGCGCCACCAAGGAAGCCCCAGATATGCATTTTTAATACGTCTGTCCAGGGCTTGGTCAAGACCAAGATTACATGGCATTTCTTTTGAATCAGAAGGCTTCAGATGTTTATTATTAAAAGAAATCTGTTTTAGCAAGTCATTTCTCTCTCTAGGAAGAGACCAGTTAGAAAGTGCTAAATGGAGCTGGCTGGGAGAAAGCTGACATTAAGTACTTTTAGAATTTAAAAAAGGGTCAAAAAAGGCAAGCAGAAGAGGCTCACTGGAAGGCTGTGAATGGCCCAAGTGTGTGAGGCTCGCTGGTACTTGAAGTACATGAGAGAAAGATAAAGGTCCTTGAAGCAGCGGTAGTGAGAGCAGTGGTTATCTTTCCAAAGAAAGAGATATCTAACAAGCTACAGTGAACCGATTATTAAAATCTTCTTTTCGGAACTGTAAATGGAAAGTAACCTTTAAAAATTGTATAAAAATTAAAAATTTTTTTAAATATATTTAAAAATTTTTATGTACCCATAAAATTTTTCCTTTCCTGTTTCAGAAGAAGCTTAATTATCTAGGGCACTTCAGGGTCTTCCATGTGCACATACCTGACTACCGGGGAGTGTGTACAGAACGCATGGCTCACAGCCAACCTATCTGGGGTCGGCTACCAGGCTCCTCGCTTAGGAGCTGTGTGGTCTCAGTCAAGTCCATCAGCCTCCTGGAGCCTCCATTTCTTCATCCATAAAACAGGGGTTCCAACTGCCTTGAAAACATTGTAGGATTCGCAGGACGGGGATGACGTGTGTAAGGCGTCTGTGGGCACAAGGTCATTCCTTATCTTGCCTCCTTGCCAGTATCCCTCTGACTTTACCTGGTGAAACAAAATCTCAAAACCACCCCTCACAGCCCTTCCTCCTCCAAAAGCCTCTCGATGGGAGAAAAATTAAAAGACTGTGTTTTTCAGAGCACAGGGCTTGGGGCTCTGACCACCTGGATTTGAGTCTCATCTCTCCACTTACTGCTTCGTGCTCTTAACTGGAGTTTTCCTGTCTGGAGAAAAATGGGGGTGATGCCCCCCCGTAACCATCTCAGGGAGCTGTCGTGAGACAGTAAGGGTAAGGTGCTGGCATGCGGCATAGCACACAGTGGGGGCTTAATGAGCTTCCTCTCTCCCAGCATTTGACTCTGAAACAAGGATCATCGAGGGTCTTCAGGAAGTGTATAAAAGCCCTCCCGAAAAGGTTCATGCAAGGAGCTGACCACAGCTGAGTACGGTTCACGGAAGATTCCCTTTCTCCTTCACACCCACTGCTGACAATTCCCAAGGTGACAGGGAGCTGGAGGGGTGGCAAAAGTCATTGTTAGGCTCTGCTGAACATGAATTCTTCCTGGGCTCTTGCATTTCTGCACACTTCGTGAGCCAGGCACTGATTACCCTGGTTGTGGACTCTCTCTTCAAGGATGTTTGTTTAAATGCAGGGCAGGGTGTGGAGAAAAGGGAGCCCTCCTGCACTGTTGGTGGGAATGTAAATTGGTGCAGCCACTATGGAGAACAGTATGGAGGTTCCTCAAAAAACTAAAAATAGAATTACCATATGATCCAGCAATCCCACTCCTGGGCATATACCCTGAGAAAACCATAATTCAAAAAGATACACGTACCCCATGTTCATAGCAGCACTGCTCACAATAGCCAAAACATGGAAACAACCTAAATGTCCATTGACAGATGACTGGATAAAGAAGATGTGGTACATATATACATCGGAATACTACTCAGCCATAGAAAAGAACGAAATAATGCCATTTGTAGCAACATGGATGGACCTAGAGATTATCGTACTCATGAAGTACGTCAGAAAAAGAAAGACAAATACCGATATCATTTATATGTGGAATCTAAAATATGGCACAAATGAACCTATCTACAAAAGAGAAACAGACTCATAGACATAGAGAACAGACTTGTGGTTCTGGGGGACAGGGGAGGGAGAGGGATGGAGTGGGAGGTTGGGATTAGCAATGCCAACTTTTATATATAGAATGGATAAACCTTATAATGTTCTAATTAACACCGATATTTACGAAATCCAACTTATAGGGGTTTTCTAAGAAATTTAAAAGCTTTCACAATTTAACTTTCTTGCTTCATCTGAGGGGGAAGAAAAATCTGACTCTCCTGAACAACAGCGTACTTGGTCCTTGTGACGTTTTTCCACAGCGATCGTCAGCATACAATATTTTCCACACTGTTTACGTTTATAGAATTGGTTCTTCGTTTGTGCCAAATGGATCAACATTTTGCCTTCTAACTTTCATAGCTCGTGTACTGGCATCAATGTCAATAAAGGGATTTTATTTTCCGCTCTTGCCTTGAAAAATAAGAGCTCCACGCTATTCACAGCCAACTCGGTTAATAATTCTGCAACGTAAGATGGATAATTTTTCCAAGTTGTAGCACAGAAGGTCTGCCATGTTTTGTCTTATACTTGGAAGTCGATGCTATTTTTAGCTCTGCCTTCACAAAGGCATTATTTATTATTTTTTTTTTTTTGCGGTACGCAGGCCTCTCACAGCTGTGGCCTCTCCCGTTGCGGAGCACAGGCTCCAGACGCGCAGGCTCAGCGGCCATGGCTCACAGGCCCAGCCGCTCTGTGGCATGTGGGATCTTCCCGGACCGGGGCACGAACCCGTGTCCCCTGCATCGGCAGGCGGACTCTCAACCACTGCGCCACCAGGGAAGCCCACAAAGGCATTATTAAATGTCACCTGTCGAATGGGTCACAGGTGTAGAGTGCACAGGGAATAGTCATTTGGTGCAGGCCAAGAACTCAAAAGTTCTAAGAGTGGCAGGGCCAATGACTGCATCCCAAAGGCACCCCACTGGCCCAAGGTGTTCAGGATACAAATGTAGGCAGGGAAGTCCACATATGAAAGAGATTAAAGTGAAGTTCCAGGGCGGCCCATGGCTGATGACTTTCCCTGCACATTATCAGGGAGGGAGAGACTGCCGGTGACTGAAACTTCTGCGAACCTGGGGATGGGGGCAAAGTAGTGGGAGTTGTGGGAGGCTTCACCTCCACGAGGAAGAAAGAATGAGCTCTTGGCTGTGCTATAGCCTTTACATCTCCACTGCATCCATGAGGAGCTGGAGTTTCTCATTCAAGGTGACAGAGCTGGTTTGTACCTGAGATGGGACAGTCAAGGTTGGCAGGTGTACGAATCATGTCTTTTTATTCTGTACTTTGATGCTTTGACATCTTGGGGCTTTGCTGACTCTCATGGGACTGCAATTCCTAAGGCTAGTTGATTCCTAGTGATAGCAAAGTACTATCTTGGAGGGCCCACGTTTGAGTTGCCTTCAGATGCAAACTAACCCACCCAGAACACACACCCACACCCACCTCCTTCATGGGACTCAATTCCAGCCCCAGGCCACTATCCACATGCTCTAATCTCCCCGGGGCCTGATATCAGACAACTACAGACAGTTCCCATGCCCCAGAGACTACGAAATCATTTAAACTACACAATCCTAACCCTGCCTGGCCTGCTTACTCGGCTTCACCCATTCCTTCCCGAGAAAACCACAATAAAGGCTCTTGTCCTGTGCTTTCCCCTCAGTCCCTCTGCCTCCTAACTGTCCTTGGTGCTTCCCCATGTGTCCCCCTGTGGAGTGATGTACCCCTTCTTCTTGGGAACTGTTGAGTATAACAAAGTATCTCTTCAAGGGCAGTCAGCTCCTGGTCTGTTGGCCTCCCCATACCTGAATAATAATACGATTTATATTTTAAAACAGTGGATGACTCAAGGTTTTCCTGGCTGAGGATAAGCCATGAACAGAGAATTGGTGCAGAATTAGTTAGGATTACACTCGTGATGACGAAGAACTTTCTAAAAGGTCTCGGATGCATGAAGAAACAGTATGTTCCATATCACAGAAAATACTTCGGCAGCAAGAGGAGAAGAGGGTTTGTCAGCCAGGCACAATAGAGCGCTTAGGTCAGACCTGGTGAACTCTAAGTTACCTTCCAGACTCTGTGACAGCTATAAAGGACCTCATGTAGTAGGCAGTGAATGAGGAATTGCAGACCCTCAACCGTTCAGGGTGACTGAAGATTTCTGAGCAGGGGAGTGAAGCAATTACATTTTTAACACTATGCAAAATGGACCACAACAGAGACTGTTGGCAGAAAAAATAATGGGGGGATTCCTGGTGAAGTCCAGTCCCAAGACCACAGAGAGAGGCTCGCTGGTGCATATGTGGGGTGCATAACAGTGGGGACAGAAATAGGAGGAAGAGTAAACCTGAACTTGAACTGACCCCCCTTCTCAACACAGGTGAGGAGAGAGACCTGGGCAGAGGCTCTGAGTGGAAGAGATTCAATATATCACGAGGGCACGGTCTGACAGCATTGGACAGTGACCTGCAAAGGACCCACCCGAGCGGTCCACGCATATTATGATCGTGGGTTTCACATTCGCGTGCAAGAAATGTACAGACATTTCTTGCCAGGACCCACCCCCATCTTCACACCCAGAAGCACATTTATCTGAATCGGTTGATGTAAAAAGATGTTAAGTTACGGATTTAAGCTCAGGTCTTTCACTGGGGCTATGACAGCTAACGTATTTTTGGTTCTCCTTTGAAAAAGTCACATTCAAGTATTAGAATCGTGCAAACGAAAAATGTTTAAATCATCCTGTCGTCAATATCGGGAAATTTAGAGTCATTTACTTAGCTTTTTTAGGATGAGATGTCCTTTTGAAATTGATGGTCACGATCGTCCAATTTGGGGGTGAAGACTCTCAAGGATGACCCAAAAAATAGAAATGAGGGCAGTAGCAGAAAATTGCATCCTAAATACGACAACTTGCACACACAGAACCAGCAATTACTTCCAGATTCCCATTCTTCTGCTCAATGAGGTCACATCTACCTTCTTATCAGAACTAAATTCAGCAAACATCCACCGTGGTGATCACCTCTGCCAGGGCACGCTTTCTAGAACAAGGCTTTCCATCATTCCACAGTAATTCTGGTGTGACCTGGTGAGCCTTTCCAGGGCTTTGGGTTATGACATTTTGTGGGTGCAGACACACGCTTGGATCCACTGTACTGTTGAGATGGTCTCTGTTGAGTGATCTTATTTCCTGCTCCCATGTGTTGACCCAGGTGTATGGATGACACCATCCATGCATCCTCAATGGGGCAAAAACTTTGACTTGTTTTTCAGGAAGTTGTGAATCAGCACAAATCCTACAACTTCCTACTCACTTGCCTAGTGAACCCATGAACTTTGCAAAACACCTATGGGGTTTTAAAAAGCTTGAGCTAACAGGGCACACACAGGATTAAATAGTTATGATTTTATCCTAAAAAAGGAAGGAACTTGAGGAAAACTCCAAAACAGTAACGTCGACCACCACAAGAATGTAAATATATTCTTCCAACATTGTGATGTTTCCTTTCCAGTCAACAAACTAGTTGAATATTTAGTGCTTTTTTAGGAACAGGGAGGCAAGGTGGGGAAATGAAGACTTTTACCTTTAATTATTAGAAATAATGAAACATTTTTATCATTCTCATGCTGTCCATATTCACACCTTAATCTTTTAAAAACAGTGGTTGCTATGCATACAATCCAAGAGCAATACATTCTACTCCATGTCCAAGTATACAGTCCAAGTACACACAGGATTTTCTTAGGAAGGGCGTGTATTGCAATTAGCCAGAAAGCAAAATCGTTACTTCATTGAGAAAGTTAATAAATGCTAGGGGGATAAAGAGAAAGTCTTATAAATAGACAAACATATGCTAACATATAGTTTTTAAAAACAGAAAGTTAGTTTTTAAAGATATGGAACAGCTCAGACAAATCACCTCGACAAAGCCTATTTTGATCAATATTTCCATAAATAGCTGCTCTAGTTTTTCAACTTTAAAAAAACAAATACAACCTTAACACGAACAGCTATTTCGTGTTGCAAATCTGGTCCTACTTTAAACTTTGAACATTCTGTTTTCTTGCTCATTCCTTATTACCATGTAATTTGTGAACAATGAATTAATGGATGTAGATAACTTAAACATGAATACATATTAGAGGTAAGCAGAAACCAAGTTTACCTTATTTTCTAATGTAATATTTACTGTATTAACTGATACTCAAGTAATTATATTTTCACAACTAACAATTTTTTTTTTTTTTTTGCGGTACGCGGGCCTCTCACCGCTGTGGCCTCTCCCGTTGTGGAGCACAGGCTCCGGACGCGCAGGCTCAGCGGCCATGGCTCACGGGCCCAGCCGCTCCGCGGCATGTGGGATCTTCCCGGACCGGGGCATGAACCCGTGTCCCCTGCATCGGCAGGCGGACTCTAAACCACTGTGCCACCAGGGAAGCCCCACAACTAACAATTTAAAAGCTACCTAAAACAAACCCCAGCATTGCTTTAAAATGACATACTCAATAGCATGTGAATTTATTAAATCCACAAACAAACAGAATTTTTGGAAGTGAGGAATCTAACTTCTAAATGCTTGCTTTAGGACTTGAAGGTAATCTGTATTTTCTATGCTTTTATTAATTAAAAACACAGGAAATGCTAACATTTTAATGTAGAAACCTTTTGGTGATCATTAAATTATTTTTGCTTAATGATAGGGTGAATCTTCAATTGGGAGGAAAGAAGAACATAAAAGGTATGTTTAATTTCTAAATTCTGATCTCAAACTTCGGTAGGTCTCTGGGGTTTATTCTTAAGCACCAGAAATAAAGTTGTCTTCTGGGTCTAGGACCAACCATTCTGACTGTAAGAGAAAGTTGAGCTTCACCAACCAATTGTACTTGATAGTTAAATTTTCTTTTTGGCCTTGAAAGACCAAATATGTAAAAGAATGACCCGTTTCCAATTTCTCTTGCCATGACTGCAAGGGGGCGGGTGTGGATCTAGGGAACGAGTTTGGTGAGGGAGGAATTTGGTGGGAAATAGTACCATAAAAATGATTTTTTTAAGCCTTATATATGTATGGAATATTACAGTTTCCAAAGAACTATCATTATAGGTTCTGTTATTTGATCTTAGTAGCAATCTCAGGACACAGAGCAGGTAAGCTCCCCTGCTTACAGTAAGGGCAAGTGTGACCTAAAATGCTTAAAAATACCCTAAAGATGGCAGAGTTGAGAGGCAAGCTGGACTGGTCTTGTGGCCCAGCCATGCAGTACCCCATGACCAGCCCAGGCTGGCTCTGCAGAGAAGCAGCAGCCGGCCCCCTATACTAAAAGCTCTCTAAAAGCACTCCCCACCTGGCCTGTCTTTGAAACGAAACTTTCTTCTTGGATAAAGATCCGTTGGGTTTCAGCATCGACCCTCCAGAAATCTTCTCCCTCCCTCTCCACCTCCCAGGGCTGGAAAGCAGCTCTATGGCACGATGGACCTTAGCCATCAGGAACGACGGGGGAAAGGAAAAGTCCCAGGAGGGACAGAGCCCAGGTAGCAGCGAGCACAGGGAACCCAAGGGATGCAGGATGGAGGGCGCCCTAAGCATCATCTGCTCTGCCTGCAGGTACAGCCCACATGGTCCTCCCTGGTCCCCAAACAATACACATTTACAACTATTGCCTTCCTTTCCAAAAATGGGCTACATATTTTAAATTCCAAGCCTAAGCATTCCTGTATGAAGACTGAGCAGGCTTTTGTACATTTATAAGCATCGTACGAGACAAGCTTTCTGCCAGCACAGGTATAATCTCAACGTATCATTTCTAAAATTTCCATTTGACTTTAATGTTTCAATGAATTAGAATGGAGAGAAGAGACAGAAAAAAAATTAAACCCATATTCCCTTTTAATTACTTTTGACCCATTTGCTGCAAAAGTAGGGAATGGCATTTGAAGGCTCCAGTCTGTGTGAAGTGACCTTCTCTGTGCAAATGCTTTTGTTTCCTCCTTTAAACAGATGTGATCTCCCTCTTGCCATTAAAAATGAATAGTCAATAAGGCGGGATCTCCATTTATCCTGGGACTCCCCTTAAATAAGCTCTAAAACGCTGCTCTGGGGGCTTAGACTGAAATCTCGGCTCACATCTGCTAGGTCTGGTGCACTTTTTCTATTCCCCCAAAGCTGCCTACCATCCAAGTACCAGAAACTGCCTTTCAAATCTGACCAGATCAGAAGGTCACCAAAGAAGGAGATAAAGAGTCCCCTGCTTATACAAGTGCTCTTGAAAGAACAACAGGAAAGAATGTTCGAGGTCCAAAGAAGCAAGGTGAGATGTGGAGGTGATACTCCTACTTGACCTGTCACCCTCACCCCAAGCCCCCGTTGCCACGTTGCTGCTGAGCTGTGAAGTGAGTCTGCTGTTACGTGGGGGAGGTTCCCAACGCTGTTCGGCCTTCGAGTCCCTTCTTTAAAACACTACGCTGAAGCTAAGGGCGTGTGGAGACTGCTCTGGCTGGAGCCAGCGGGGCGGGGCTGGAGAGAGCAGGGTGGCCTGGAGTACCACCTGCTCTGAGCCCTCACCTGCCGCCCCACACCTGGAGGACTGTGCCACTCAGAGGTCCACAGAATTGCCGTCTGCAAATTGAACTCCGACTTCTTAAAACATTTGGTAGCGGAGTTCAGCACTTTCTTTTTGAGCCAGATGCTCTTGGTGAAGTAAGCAGAGTGCCGTGTTCATTCTGGCGCGAGCTCTGTACCTCCCTGGATGCCAGGAACAGAGCATGGTGCTGGGGAGCCAGCTCCAGGGGGTCCTGGAGTTGAACAGCCCTTGACGAGAACGTGTTTCATCCACCATGGAAACAGGTGGAACTCCTACTCTCAACAGCATGAGCTGCTTTGCAGCCACAGAACCTTCTCTCTGTTCCAGGAATCAGCAGCTGGAGAAAGGGAATCTGAAAGATTCAGGAGGGAGACTTCCAGCATCTGTGGCTGAAATGCCCCTGGATTCCCTGCCCAAGGCAGCAGCCTATTCCATGGCCCAATAGCTTTGGATACTAGAAAATCCTTCCTTTTCCTGACCTAAAATTTTCCCTTCTGTAACTTCTCTCTCCTCGCTACCTTAACTGGGGCCTCGGGAGTCAAAGATTAACACTTAGCTTCCCTCCTAAAGACCCAACCCAGCAAGAATTTGGAGACGACAGTATCTAAACCATAGGTGGCCTCTACATCAACTAGATAAACTTTCACAAGTCAACTTTACTATGTATAGTAGAGGAAGTGACCATTTTTAAAACGCCGGAGACCTGGGCATGCGTAGATTTTAACTTTTGTGCTTTTGTATATTTCCAAGTCTTTTATAATAAAGTGCATCCAATCTAAAAGGAAAGTTAAGGTGAATAAATAAACATTGCAAGGGTAAAGAAAAAGATAGCACTGCTAGGTGGATAACTGCACTCACTCTCCACTCTGTCATCCTGAATTTGGAGAAAAATGAAAAAAATGTATTTATGAGTTTGCAGGAGCACGTGATCTCAGGAAAGCAAGTCTCCACCGTTCCTGAGCGAGGGCAACTTGCTTCCTGCCAGAACTGAGCAGAATTTCATTGAGTCCACACTCTGAGCAAGCAGGAATTGCTCCTGCCCTGTGGACTGAGGACAGGACAGGACTCACAGAGATCTGGCCTCTCCTCCCATGCTCTTGCCCTAAGTCACCTCTGTCTCACTGACAGATATTTCCTGTTGACAATGTGCTTCCCTGATCAGAAGCAGAGAAGCCAACTCCCACTGCCAAAGCCCGATGACACGGAGGGGTGAGATGTTACGAGTCTGATCATACAGTCTCAGGTAGCAAACCGCCACCCTGTCACTGGAAAGGACTTCAAAACCGGAGGCCACATACAATGGTATAAAAACATAGGCCTGAAGGCATGCCATCATCTTAACTGAGATCCTGCTGTTATTGGCAAAAAAAAAAAAAAAAAAAAAAAGAGAGAGAAAGAGAAGAGAAACCCATTTGGCAGGTTTTAGAATTCTTTAATTTAGCTGATTAACCAAACACACATTGTTAAAAACACAGTAGACTTGGGCACTCGTAGATCTGAACTTTCGTAGCGTTGCCTATTTGCAAGTCTTTTTAAGGCCAGCAATACGGGGAAAAGCATAATTTGGGGCATGAACCATGTGCACTGTATAAGACAGATGGTTACTGAGCCCATCTGGCCAGCTACCCAACACCACAGCTGAACGTGGCAGGGAGTTCTCTGTGCAGATCATGTAATTTCCGGGGAAAGAGTTCAAGGGACTCCGGCCCCCTTCCGCATCCCTGGGCAGATCAAGGCAATTCATCCCAACCCCACAGAGGGGAGCATGACCCCCAAATGGCCTGCCTTCCTGCTCTGCCTGGAGGGAAGGTCAGGGTCATGTGATGCCCTGCTCCCCATCCCCCCCACCCCCCCGGACTGCGTCTCAGGCCCCGAGCCTGCAAGGCTGTAGCAGCAGGAGAGGGGCTGAACCAGCTCCATCTGGGCCATCACTCTATCCTCTTCTTCTGGAGTCAGGGTGTGTGCTGTGGATGGGCCTCACCTGTCCTCATATCACAGTAGTAAATTCTCAGACTCCAGTTTGGAATTAGGAAAACAGGATACCTCCAGCCCTTTTTAAAACAACCAACTTGACAGAGGTATAATTTAGATTATACCCCATCTTAAGTGCACAGTTGGGTGAATGGTAACAAAGGTACACACCCATGTAACTGCCTCCACAATGCATACAAATATAGACGTTTCCATCACCACCCAAAGTTCCTTCTCCCCTGACCTGCTTACACCCATTAAATCCATCTGATAAAAAAAGGTAGACTGGGTTCTACTCTGAAGCTATGCAGCTCTGCCATTTACTAGCTGGGTGACTGGGTTGAGTTATCTAATCTCCTGGTTTTTCCATCTGAAAAATGGGAGAAGTAATAACATTTAACCCATTGTACACTTTGTGTGTAAATTATATGGTGTGATAAGTGCAGAACATTTAGAGTTGTGCCTGGCGCGTAGCTATCTTTCCGTACATGTCAGCTGGTACTAGTGTCGTTGTCGTCGCCATCATCATCATCATCACCATCATCATAATTCATCATCACCATCATTATCAACATCAGCATCATCATCATCACCACCACCATCATCACCATCACCATCATCACCATCATCACCATCATTCACCATCATCACCACCATCATCACCATCATCACCAACATCTTCACCATCACCATCATCACCATCATCACCATCATTCACCATCATCATCACCACCATCATCACCACCATCATCACCATCACCAACATCTTCACCATCACCATCATCACCATCATCATCATTCACCATCATCACCACCATCATCACCATCATCACCATCATCTTCACCATCATCACCATCATCACCATCATTCACCATCATCACCATCATCACAATCATCTTCACCATCATCACCATCATCTTCACCATCATCACCACCATCATCACCATCATCTTCACCATCATCACTATCATCACCACCACCATCACCATCATCTTCACCACCATCATCACCACCATCACCATCATCACCATCATTCACCATCATCACCATCATCACCACCATCATCACCATCATCACCACCATCATCACTACCATCATCACCATCATCTTCACCATCATCACCATCATCACCATCATCACCACCATCATCACCACCATCATTCACCATCATCACCACCATCATCACCATCATCTTCACCATCACCACCATCATCTTCACCACCATCATCACCACCATCACCATCATCACCATCACCATCATCACCATCCCATCATCAACACCATCACCATCATTCACCATCATCATCACCATCATCACCATCACAAGATACGGCTGGGCCTCCTTCTCTGTGGCTGAATTTCTCTACTGTGGAGGGTGCTTGTGACAGGGCCCTGGAAAAATCACCTTTAATACCACATTATCCCATAGTTCTAATAGACTCAGTACATCTGCAAACACGGATTTATTCGCAAAGGTCTGAGTAACGCTCTCCTCAATTAAAAGAGTTTCCTCTACCACATCAGGCTCGCTGAGACCATGATCGCGTTGGCAACCCATCTCTGATCCCCTGGGACCAACCTGGTGTCCCCCTCAGTCCCAAGCTCAGGCCTTAAGACGGTCTGATGTCCTTTTTATTGTGGACAAGGAGGGGCTGGAGGGAGCTGAGATTTTTATCTTTTTCCTCTCTGACCACCAGTATAAGGTAGAAAATTAATACAGAAAAATATAAAGAAGCAGCAAGAAAAAAAAAATCCCCCCCACACAACCCCATCTCCCAGAGGCAACTAAATCTAACATGCTGGCATACTTCCTCTCAGGTTTTTGCTGTTTTTGTGTTTTGGTTTTTTTGCTTTTGATTTATTGCCATTTTTCTTTCTATAGCAAGAAGATTATATTTTACCTGTACATTTTTAACTTAAATTTAGCATACAGACATTTTCCCTTGTCACTAAAAATGTATGTTAAAGATTACATAACATTCCAATCTTATGGATATGTCATATAATTATCCCCTATTCTGGACTTGTCGGTTGTTTCAGCTTTGCATTACTATAAATAATGCTACGAGTACTCTTGTGTATAATTTGCCTGTTTGAAATGACAGGCATTCCTTGGTTTGAGAAGCTGCATTTTCTGTTTAGACCGTCTGGGCTGCCTCTGGGAACGCACAGACATCACCCCAGGGGGTGGCTTCCTCCCTCACCAAACCATTCACTCCCCATGTGTTGGAAGGATGCGCTTTGGTGTCCATCCAAACTGCAAAGTTAGTACTTGCTAAGTGAACGGCTTCTTATGGCCCTGCTCTTATGACGAGAAGGTTCTTCTAAGGGATCCAATGCCCTTGGCTCTTTATTTCTAAGGAGCCATTCTAGCTTTTAGCACCTGTTTTCTAGATGCTGACGTAGTGACTGAGGCAGGATGGACACCTCCATCCAAAGGGGGCCTTTTTACCTCTTAAGACACCATCACTTTCTTTTCTAATCCTCAACAAGAGCGAAGGTTTAAGCAAAATCACAGAAAAAGCTGTGAGGCACCAGTTTTCACCCATCCGACAGGCAAAAATCATAAAGTTTGATGATACACCGTGTTGGCATAACTGTGTCAAAACGGGCACTCAACGTTCCCTCTTGGTGGGAACACGAGTCGGCATTACCCCTCTGGAGGGCAATCTGGCAACGTCCATCCAAGTCACAAATGCACATACACTTTGACAAGGTCTCCTTTTATGAATTTATTCCACAGATGAACTCACACATTCTCTGACACAATGTAAAAAATGGTGTTCTGCTCACCAGGGGTCCTGAAGCAGGCCTGGGTGACACAAGGGGGAAAGAGTCAAGCAACGTCTGGGATTCTCGGTGTCTATCAGGAGAGCCATCTAAACAGCTATCTTCAGGGGGAAGCTGATGAAAAATTACAAGGTGCTGACAGTTGCTCAGGGGAGAAAAATGGCCCTTTAAGAGTCAAGGAAGAAGGAGAGAGGAAGGTCATGGCAGACAAAGTGAGGCATGTGTAGAAAGAGAGGTACCCATGAAACACAGAGGCCTGAGGACAGATGGGGCCAGGGGAGGCCTGAACAGAGGCTGCGTGAACTGTCTGCAGACAGAGAGCAAAGAAAACCTGTACGGTCAGGAGGCAGGGTTGTGGTCAGCAGCAGAGGTGGCTGATGCCATAAATACGGTCTGGATTTACCCTGTAAGCCCGCGGTCACGAAACTGAAGCGTGGAACTCACTTATATACATTTCTACCTAAAAAAGAAATCCAGTTGTACTAATATTTTATACAGATACATGTGACATAACGTAATTTATATGTACACATATTAGGGGCATATGTTCCATTTTTCTTGCTAGAGGTGTGCAATCCAAGAGGTATAGAGATGAATGATCCCAGTGATGGGTAACCCTGGAACTTTCTTCACAGGAAAGTGACATGATGACATTTGTTATGAGGACACCAGGAGCTCAAGACTCCTCCGCCTTAATTCCCAGGGCAAGTGAATTTGGAGGAGGAAAGAGATCAGGGACTCTTTTTCCGGGTGGAGCTGAGGTCCAGCTCGGCCCTTCTGGGATGGGAGGAGCTACTCAGATGAGAAACTAAATCCCACCGCCACACAGAGAAGGGTCACGAGCCTGGATGCATATGTGGACAGCACGTCGAACAGAAAGACGGCTTCCTGCAGGGAAAGCCGTTCATCTTCTTCCAAGCAGCTCTCGTCACCCAAGACGCTCCCCTTTGGACCTCGGAGGACAGGCACCTTGGGCCAAATCCCCTATCAAGGGCTAAACCTGGTTCCTCCCTGGGGGTTTAGAAAATATCAACTTGGTTGGTTACTTTTTAGGGGTTGTGAGGTATATGCAGTCTTACTTTTCCTCTGTTACGCTTAATTCTATGCTTATTTCAACTTCCTTTATATCCCTCCAGGTGTGCTTAATATTTTAATTCTCTTCCCATCCCTTGGAGACTTTCTAGGGGTCTACGTGCAGCTACTCTGGGAGCGGCGCTGCCTGGCCCGCAGCCTGGGGGTATAGAGACGCTTTCTATTGGGGACCACGCTTGTACCGTCCCTCTTGCTAAAAGCAAAAGATGAAGCAGTCCCAAACTGTTCCTGGGAAAGCAGTGACATTTGACAGTCACAGGAAGAAATTCAGAGGCCTCTTGATGGTTCGTGAGGGATAAGCAGCGTCAGAGGGAGCTGAAGGGAGAAAAGAAGAAGAAGAGCCATAAAGTCGCCAGTGGGATGCCCATTCCCACTCCCACTTCAGTATAAAGACCATCTAAGTGTTCAAGAACAACCAAAAAGCCTGGTGTATGGGTAGCTATCTAGAGGGAGAGAGTCAGACTCAAAAGGATGCTGAAGAGACCTCTGGAAGCACAGGACACATGCCCATGTCAATATTCTAGCCTGTGGATGGGATGAATATTTAAAGCTGAGCAGGACCCCACAGGGCCTTCCTGGAACAGACCCCCCAGCCCCATGTCCTCTGCCTGCCTCTTGTCTGTAGAAAACCTTTAGTCAAAAAATGAATTTAATCAGAGAAATGAGAAGATGGAGAAGCAAAGTAAAGCGGTCAAACAGGACAAAATAATAATAAGTGAGTCATTAAATAAAGTCACAGACCTTCAGTTCCTCCTCAAGGGATATAGGTAATATTCTGAGCCACATCCTGCGAGCTGTTCTGTAGAGCCTGAAAACCCCACCAGGTGGAAGAAGTTAACTACAGGATGAGCAGACTGTAGCCATGACCTAAGCTGCCACAATTCCGATTACTAGCCTCAAGGAAATGGGAACAGATCCACCCTGGAAGTAAAGATTAGCTGTACTTAAACAATCAGGATGACACTGATCAGACGACCCCAGGGCCAATTTCAAGATGACTGTCACTGCTGACTGTGCTGTTCTGCCCGACGTAGCCCCCTCCCTCCACCTAGGCACTGACTCCCCTTTCAAAACTCTTGTCCCCAGGTCCACAAGGGGGAGCTGGCCTTTGGAGATGAGTCCACCTTCTCCCCGGTTTGCCGGCTTCCTCAATAAAGCAACCTTTCCTTTCTACCAACACTTGTCTCTTGAATATTGGCTTTCAAGTGGCGAGCAGCTGGACCTGAGCTCGGTAACACACTGAACAGAGTCACAGAAACTCGGCCTCTCTTTTCTGTCACTTGTTCATTCCAATAGAAAGCCCATGTTTGCCACAGAAGAAAAAATACATCTCCCCTCAATTAAAACATACGACATGGCCAGGGATTTTGAACACATATAAGGAAGACTCTTAAAAGTAGAGTGGGAGTGGGGAAACCAACAAAAGCAAAAAATTCCCCAATCAAGGAACTCAAGGAAGGCACAGAAGATATACAAAAATATTTTTATAACACTCTTCACCATCTGGAGCCCTTTTAATTAAAGATATAAAAACAGCAGGTAAAACTACTTAAGCTTTTATATTAAATAGATCATTTTATACCATATGGCAATCATGCCCATAAGAAAGTGTCTTCTAGTTCTACCTCCATAGTTATAGTAATATTATGCAGTGAAAAGTGCTGAAAATTACCAGTGAAAGGTATGGAAGAGTTTAGGTAATTCAACTAACTTTTAATTTGTCTCAATCAAATGGTTTCTAGATAACGTATTTGAAAAGAGAGTATAATGGTGATGGAACGTGGGCAGACTTTTGTGTTGACCTTGGCATTTAAATTCATGTTACTGTCACAAGCACATTGGTTTATCTTACATTTGATCATTTTGTGGCCTGACTCAGGAAGGTTACCATATAAAAGATTTTCCTTCTACATTCAAGTTTGCTACTGGGGAGAGAAAATCCCGATGATATATACTTTTTCAAATATTTGAAATACAATATTAAATGCTTTAAGTAAGAGATAAGGTAGCTCATATGATTTTCCTGTAATGAATCAGTTTCAAATCTTAGAAGCCACCCAACAGGTTTGTTCCACATTTTTTTTTTCACTAAAACTATGACCCAGTTTCACAGTCAAATAGCCCATTTACAATTCTGTACAACTTTCACTAAAATAAACGCTTTTCCGGCAAACATTCAACCACAAAGAAAAACCAAAACACAAACATTTTGAATTTTTTCTAAGTCTCAAATTTCAATATATTCAAATACTAGCCTTCCCAGTCAGAAACCTAAACCCTTTAATAAAAACAGAGAGGAAATAAATGGATGCTTCGAAATCAGAATGGTCTGCGCCTCAAACGCAAAAGACCACGCCAACTGCATTTCATATCATTTCATATCATCATAAGCTCATAAAACGGCACAGACCCAGCCTCTCTATAAGATGAAACGTTTAGAATAGAAATTGACCCGATAGTTGTTTCCTGTTCGGTAGTTATGCAAAGAATACATATAGCTCTGTTTTTGTTTTTTTTTAATTGGAGTATAATTGCTTTACAATGGTGTGTTAGTTTCTGCTTTATAACAAAGTGAATCAGTTATACATATACATATGTTCCCATATCTCTTCCCTCTTGCATCTCCCTCCCTCCCACCCTCCCTATCCCACCCCTCCAGGCAGTCACAAAGCACCGAGTGGATCTCCCTGTGCTATGAGGCTGCTTCCCACGAGCTATCTACCTTACGTTTGGTAGTGTATATGTGTCCATGCCTCTCTCTCGCTTTGTCACAGCTTACCCTTCCCCCTCCCCATATCCTCAAGTCCGTTCTCTAGCAGGTCTGTGTCTATAGCTCTGGTTTTTATCTTACATTATTTATCATGTAGTTGAGAAACAGACAGTAGATACTGTCGCTGACTACGAGCCAGGACATCTATACATGATGATGTGCCACAGTGCAAAATTTTGCAGGAAATAAAACCCTGGTTATAATTCTTTTCACATGAACACTTACTGGGCGTCTCTTTATGCTTGAGTGGTAACTTCAGGCCTGATACAAGTGCGGGTTATTAGATCTTTTAAAACCCTTACAGAGATTAGAAGGCTGCAGAAAAATACTACTGGGGGTTAAAAAACAGCTTTCTGAAATTGCTCGAAATGAACAAATAATGCTTTGCTTTCTTGGACAGCTGTTCCATAACTGAATACAGCTGGGGAGAGGGGCGGCCGCCAGGAGATTTCTATTTGGTTTGCTACCAGGTTTTCTTTTCCAGGATGCTTTCCAACGTGCAAACGATCCTTACTTATCTTGAGCACATGAAAAAAAGATAATTCTTATTTTAAATTCTTTTCCCTCATACTTCATCCTTGTTAGATAACGTAAACTGTGGGTTTAAAGGAGACAGCCTTGAGGTTAAGGCAACCCTACTCACCTCAGCTTTAGCTGGACACGGGTGGACATACGGCTGATTGCCTGAAGTTACCTCCGACGGGATACTGTGTTCATTCAAAGGCACTGATCCCTAGTGGACACTATTAGTCACTGTTACCAAAACACTTAATAGTAACTATTTATGTTCAAATGAAAAGCATGAGGATGGTAGAGCTCTTTCAGCAGCAGCAAGTAAGCTGTCCACGACGTAGTCTCCTCGAGTGGGGATGTTCTGGGAAATTCCTCTCAGTGCCCGGGTCTGGTCTTTAGCCCTGATGGAGATCTTGCCCCCAGGTGGACCCATCTTTACCAGGATGACAGAGACTGATGAATGAAAATGAAATGCCAGTGTCTTAATTTGCAATGAAAAATACCCCTCTCCTTAGGATGGCAATACTCTCATCAGATAACCTGTACGTTCTCTCCCTCGAAAGCCGACCAACCCAAGAAGCCAACTTATAATCAGAAAGTTACCTGGTGGACAATTTAGAATTAGAAAAAGGAGAGCTAACTATAGGATTCAAGGGCATAACAACGGCATCTGGCTAAAATAAACCAGTGCATACATCTCGGCAATCAGAAAAGTCTTGTGAAAAGGACCATGATATCTTCTACCCTATGTGTTGTGGTTTTACTTAAAGTAAGTGGGAGGTAATATAGTTGGGAGAAAAGAACATGGTATTCCAGGGTGATACAGCACCGAGTTTAGTCTCAACAATTAAAAAAAAAATCCTTAAACACAGTGCAAACACTTTCAAAGTAACAGCCATCTACCTGCCAGGAAAAGCTTCTACTTTCAGCACTATTAAAAATGTAACAGTGACAAAGTCCACATAGAGCATAAACTATTTCAAAATGGAGCATCAAAAATGGGAAGGCTTGGGCTTCCCTGGTGGCGCAGTGGTTGGGAGTCCGTCTGCCGATGCAGGGGACGTGGGTTCGTGCCCCGGTCCGGGAGGATCCCACGTGCCACGGAGCGGCTGGGCCCGTGAGCCATGGCCGCTGAGCCTGCACGTCCGGAGCCTGTGCTCCGCGATGGGAGGGGCCACAGCAGTGAGAGGCCCACGTACAGCAAAAAAAAAAAGAAGAGTGCTATCACGTAACGTTTAGCTCGAATTCTTGAAATGCATACATAGATGGAGAGTGAAGTGAGTGACAGCAAGATAAACATGAGTCTGATCTCCACCCCAAAATGTGTAAGACTGAAGATGGAAACTGACATGCGCAATGTGTCATCTGGATTAACAGGGAATTTAACACCTAGGCATCTACTTGTCACATCGACTTGTCACGTGTCCAACTGAGATCCAACTTTCTCTTCTTCCATCTTTTCCTCAGAGACGATAAAGTGATTGAAGCAGAGAAGTCCATCCCAAACAGGGCAGGAAAGCAATGCAGCTCCTTCTCCAATCCTCAAATGACACGTTAAGAGGTCCATCCTTTTTCTTCTTTGGGGGAAACATTCTTTATATAGTGTAAACAAATGTATTTTATTCCCACAGCATAACATACTGTTGATGCTCCAAGCTTTAATCACCGTCTCCTGGCAATCGGCAATCTCTGCATTGCACTAAAGCACTTCTGGTGGCATTAACCCCAGCCGACCTCCAGCCTCATGTACTATCCATCTATCACGCACCCCCAGCTGAGACTGACTTTGTATTCAGTGGTTGTTTGACGCACATTACACACATCTACCCAAGGAATGGTTAAGAGGTTTCCTATCGACAATCTTAAAATCTGCTTAACCACCAGTGTCTACTAAAGCCTTAGAGGTGAGGGCGAGGGAAAAAAAAAAAAAAAAAGAGTCCACAAAAAAAGAACAAAAAAGAAACCAACAAAGAAACCCATCCATATCCTTGCTGTCAGGGGAGGAACCACGATTTTGTCATGGATCTAGTAACAAATCACAGGCAGACCAACCCCCGACTAAATAAAGGCCTTTACACTTCTGATCACTCTCTGAGTGAAAACATCTGCCCTGATGCCGTCCATCCAGCACTGGTCCCCACAGCCCGGGACTCAGAACAAAACGGAAAAGCAGTGGAAATGACAAGACTTGGGAGAAGCTGGAGGCTCCACCACGTAACACATCTGTCTAATGATCAATAACTAAAAGGAATAAACTGGTTAGAACCAAATAATAAGATATGATCTCTACTCCCTCCTTCCTTCCCTGAGAGCTAGTGGAGTGCCAGGTCCCTTTCCTGTAAAATCTATACCCATAAAGCACTGTCTACAGTTTCCAGTTTCTCTTTAAGTGGAGAGAGAACTCTTAAAGACCCTTGAGAAGCAACCTGCTCCAAAATCCTTCTGGCTTTTGGGGCTTCCCTGGTGGCGCAGTGGTTGAGAGTCTGCCTGCCGATGCAGGGAACGCGGGTTCGTGCCCCGGTCCGGGAGGATCCCACATGCCGCGGAGTGGCTGGGCCCGTGAGCCATGGCCGCTGAGCCTGCGCGTCCAGAGCCTGTGCTCCGCAACGGGAGAGGCCATAACAGTGAGAGTCCCGCATACCACACAAAAAAGAAAAAAAAAAAAAATCTTTCTAGCTTTTAATGACAGCGCCCCTTCTGATCTTTTTTTATGGTTGTTATAACCCAGACCCTTTTTTGCAGTGGCTGGCCTTTATTGAATCTTCCCAAAACTTCAACTTTGTTTCAAGATACGAGAACTTTCTCTGTGCACTTACATGGCTTATGTAATGTTTAATTAAAGTCAGTTCAACTGGTGATAACAGTTTGAGACTGAAATTCTCTCGACAAGCTCCCAGGGCAGCACCCCGCAGTGGACTAGGGGCCAGCTGGCCACGCATCGGCCAGACACTGCCACCAGTTATGTGTTCCATGTGGGGACGTGGGTGAATCTGGCAAGCCTGACGTGCTTATGACACCCCAATCCACCACCAGGTAAAAGGAGGACGACTGTCTCCTTTACAAGGTCAAATGCCTCTTAATTATTTCAAGAGCTCTCACCAGACCACCTTTCTGCTTAAGACCCCGCAGCAGTTAACTGGTCTTTGGCACTGAGTCTAGGCTGATTTCCGTGGCTTGTGGGCCCTGCCGACTCTGGCCCACCAGTGGCTGGGCCTTGGCCCCAGCCCTCTCCCTGGCCTTTCCTCTGTGCTCTGTCCATCCAAACTCTTCCAGCCTTCCAGGACCGGCTCAGTTCCACCTTCCCTTGCCCCATTTTCAGGCCTTTCTGCCCCCAACGCTGTGTACCCCAAACAAACACTTCTTGTCTATGGCAGGGTTTTTCATGTTCTGCTGGCACTCAGGATTTCCAAAAGCTTACTGTGCTGTGTGGGAGCCCTCGAGTAGAATTATGCTTTATGACTGGTTGAATCCCAGAACGTGTACCCATTTCTTCTTCTCGTCTCCAGATTACACCCTCATCTTCACTCCTGGCTGGGCATGGCCTCCAAGTCCAACCAGGCAAGGAAGTGAATGACAGGGGAAGATGCTGAGTGGGGACACTGGTAGGTAAATGCCATTTGACTCTGACCTGGGGGAGGGTGAGTCATAAGTGGTCAAGAGAAATCGCTCTGTTCCATCCCATCACTCCAGCTTCTCCTGTTCATTTGTCAACAATCACCACTTCAGACTCCTACTTGTAAACTACACTTCTGAGTTCGACTTAGTAGAGATGAAACATATCCAGGGCAAAGCCCAATCTAGATACTCTAAGGATGCACAAGAAATTTGTGATGAACTGTGCAGAAAAAGAATCATTTTCCATGGCAGCTAATTACCCTCTACTTCATCTGCTGGGCAAGTTTAGATTCTTCTATGTTATATTCTATTAATAATCCTTACAAGAGTCAACTGGACTCACTTATCTTCTCCCTGCCGTTCACAGTGGGTTTGTGGCTGCAGACTCAGCAAGTAATTGAAAATAAGTCTCAACTGGCTGCTTCAAGTGGGGGTGAGAGCTTCCTACTACCCTTTGTCTTTTTCGGTCAGGAAGTCACAGCCACACATGTTGGTCTTTTGCCACTAAAATGTGGCAACAATGTATGTGAAATGATTAACCATCTCTCTCTTCCCTCAAGTACCCATCATAAAGCAATATAAACTCCAGGCTTCACACAAAGCATTCCGTTAAAAAAAAATTAACTGAGATCAAATCACCAGGGGATAGTAGAGTACGGGGACCAGAATACCTGGGATCAATCCCAGCTTTGCCCCTTGCCCACTGAGCAACCTGGAGCAAGGGACCTGTCCTTCCCAGTCACTGCCCTCACGGGGTGTAAGGGAAGGAACAAGGCAGTGCATCCACAGTGCTTAGAACAGTGCCTGGCTGGGGATTCCCTGGCGGTCCAGTGGTTAGGACTCCGCCCTTTCACTGCCGAGGGCACGGGCTCCATCCCTGGTCGGGGAACTAAGATCCCGAGAGCCACGCAGCATGGGGAAAAAAACCAAATCAGAACGGTGCCTGGCTAAGTGCTCACCAGGTCCTAGCTACAAGGACAGCAAAGATGACCTGGCTGGCCATTCTCTCCCTCTCCTAACTGGCCTCAGAACAGCCTAGATAAGGATAACTATGTAGACACTGCATAAAACTACCAGTGCTTCTGTACCCTTTAAGAAACATCTTTCTGAAAACAAATACTCAGTTATTGGTTTTCATCAGAAACTGGGCTATTCCGAACAAGTGTCGGCAGGTACCTTGGAATCTACACCTCGAAGCGCAGGAACACGGGTGCCCCTAAGAACTGCTGGAGCTTGTTCTTTCTGTACCTTACCTGCCGAGGAACAGAATGAGTCCACACGCGGGTCTCCCTGCCCTGCAGTGTTGTCGGAGTCTGGCGGCTTCCACTTGGTTGAGGTCATTACTTTTCCTTCATCAGCTTCCATGATTTCCCCACTGATTTTTGTCTCCAATCCCTATCTAGCCCCGGGGATTTGGCAACTGGTTTCCCAAACAGCTCAGGCCTTGGCAAGCAAGCCAAGTTCTAGAATCTAGCAACGGCAAGTAACTCCAGGGCACCAGCAGACTTGGCCTCTGATTGTGAGGCTTGAGATCGGAAACCACACATTCACCGCTGGGCTGCTCTTTGTGACGGATACATCACCTCAGAAAACATTCCAAACAACTGTCGAGAGGGCAAATTACACAAAGAACCCGTGGCTCCCAGCTGAACTCAATCACCCTTGGTCATGCAACACATAAGGAGCGCTGGCAAAACCACTGGTGCAATGAGTCACGATGACCAAGATTCCGATGGTCCCAGGTGGCAGGAACCCCTCAGGTATAGTGATGCGGGAAGAAAGAGAGACTCTCCATGGTGGGCTGCAAAGCAATGAGAAAAGACAAGGACGACATGTTTTTGGACAGATCTTCATTTATGGGTTTAAAATATATATACTAACTTGAACTAATAACTAAGAGTTGATGGACAGGAGTCCTGACCAACCAGCCATAATGAACAGATGGGGACTGAGAGTCTCCAGACTCCACTAAGGGCTCCACGTGGCCAGGGAGGTAACATACCCAGGATCTGGACTGAGCCAGTCAGCACAGCTCATTCCCCTTTGCCACCGTGTCCTGGTCACATGACCAGGGCAGATCCAACAAGAAGGGATGGGAGAGTTCTCTCCGGGGATGCTGGGAACGGGGTGCATATGGCCCTATGACCCACTGGAAGCCATCTGAGGATCTCAAGGAGAGATCCTTAAAATAAAGTTGACACCAGGGAAGGCAAAGCAGATGGAAAAAAAGAAATCCGGACCCTTAGCGAACGGTGCTGACCCATATCAAGATTTGCCCGATGCCAGTACGTGCCTTTTGGCTTTTTAGTTTCATAAGCCAATACGCCCTTTACTGTTTAAGCCAGCTTTGAGTTGTGTTTCTTTTACTTGCAATCTCAAGAGCCCTGTTGCAGGATGCATGTAAGATAAGCGCTTGATCACAAAGCATGGCAGCGCCGACTGGCTGAACACTGTGGGTGTAATTCACTTGGTAAACATTTTTCCCTTCAGAGATGGTTGGTGTAAACAGTAAGCTTCAGTCTATTCCAGACTGGATTCTTTTACTAGGCTGTCAAAATCATGATTCCCTGCTATTTTTAAAGGTACACAAAGCCATTTCTTTGGGAGCCACAGAGTAGGCAAAGGGAAGTGAAAGGGACAAAGCAGAAAAGCTTCTGCGCGGTAGTCCAGGGGAGAGAGTTGACGGATAGCCAGATTCCACCGATTCACACAAAAACTTCGTCCAGTCATTACGAATCAGATCACCTAACAATAAAACAAGAGCAGCGCACCAATCAAAAGCTTTTCAGTTAATTCCTTCTGGCACAAATGTAAATGCCACCCACAGGGGGTCTGTCATCAACCTTCTCCATTGCTGCCTAAGAAACACTCCCTGTAGCATGTTTCCATGCTACATGTTTCCAATAAGGACATTCCTGCAATGTAAGGACATTGGTGTGGGCTGGGAGGCGTTGTCAGGCCTGCACTGCAAACGGAGACTGAGATCTGCAGAAACTGAGTACTTTCCTCAAGTTCACAGGACTACAAAGTGGGAGGAGCCAGACATTGGAAGACCCAGGTCTCCTAACTCAAAACCAGATGACCTTCCACCATATTACCTTGTGACTCCCCAACAGTTCTGGAAGTATCTCCTGCCTATGAGAGCCAGTAGGTTGACACCAAAGAAATCTTCCTCAGACCTCCTATAAGAGCAAAAGATTAAGAAACAAGCAAGCCAGACAATCTAAAAAAGGGAACAACCAACCTTTGAACTTTAAAAATTAGCTCTAGGGACTTCCCTGGCAGTCCAGTGGTTAGGACTCTGCGCTTCCACTGCCGGGGGCACGGGTTCAATACCTGGTTGGGGAACTAAAATCTCGCAAGCCACACGGTGTGGCCAATAAATAAATAAAATGAAAAAATTAAACAAACAAAAAAACCCAAAAAGCAAACAAACAAAAAAATTAGCTCTAGAAACACACCCTTTCATCAGACTCCCAGTTCTAGCAGCCATTCCTAATCCCCACTGGGCACAAAGCTTTGGTTGGTACTTGAAATACACAACACACCAAGTCAAATATATGCTGATGACATCACTGATTTTATATTTTTCAAAAATACAATTAGGATTCAAGAGCTCTGGGGCTTCCCTGGTGGCGCAGTGGTTAAGAATCCGCCTGCCAGTGCGGGGGACATGGGTTCGAGCCCTGGTCCGGGAACATCCCACATGCCGCAGAGCAACTAAGCCTGTGTGCCACAACTACTGAGCCTGCGCTCTAGAGCCCACGAGCTACAACTACCAAGCCCACGTGCCACAACTACTGAGCCCACATGCCTAGAGCCCGTGCTCCGCAACAAGAGAAGCCACCGCAATGAGAAGCCCGCACACCGCAGCGAAGAGTAACCCCGGCTCGCCACAACTGGAGAAAGCCCGTGCGCATCAACGAAGACCCAATGCAGCCAAAAATAAATAAATCAAAATAAATTAAAAAAAAAAGATTCAAGAGCTCAAGTACTAATATCTATAGTACCTAAAAAATTTTACTAGCATTTTTTGAGGCATTTGTATTTTTTCTTGAGAGTTCAGAAGTTCATCTGTTTTATGTACATATGTATGCATGTATTTTTTATTGAAGTATAGTTGATTTACAATGCTCTGTTAATTTCTGCTGTTCAGCAAAGTGATTCAGTTTTATATATATACTTTTCAGAGTCTTTTCTATTCTATGCTATTTTTTTTAACATCTTTATTGGAGTATAATCGTTTTACAGTGGTGTGTTAGTTTCTGCTTTATAACAAAGTGAATCAGTTATACATATACATATGTTCCCATATCTCTTCCCTCTTGCGTCTCCCTCCCTGCCACCCTCCCTATCCCACTCCTCTAGGTGGTCACAAACCACCGTATTATAGGCTATTATAATATATTGAATATAGTTCCCTCTGTTATACAGTAGGTCCTTGTTGTTTATCTCTTTTATATATAGTAATGTTAGTCCCAAGCTCCTAATTTATCCCTCCCCCACCCCCTTTCCCCTTTGGTAACCATAAGTTTGTTTTCTATGTCTGTGAGTCTGTTTTTTTAAATAAGTTCATTTTTATCACTTTTTTAAGATTCCACATATGGGTGACATCATATGATATTTGTCTTTCTCTGTCTTACTACATTTAGTATGATCATCTCTAGGTCCAACCATGTTGCTGCAAATGGCATTATTTCATTCCTTTTTATGGCTGAGTCATATTCCACTGTATACATGTACCATACCTTGTTTACTGATGTAGTCTTTATACAAAAAAAATTCATTCCTATGTTGTAAGGAGTCAGAGTAGGAATACCTGGAGGATCAACTCCTGAGGAAGAAATGTAAGCAGATGATATCTTAGCTTCACACCAGAACCTTAAGCTTTTCTGGTATTCCTAAACTATAGTTCACAGTAGCTTTGGTGGTTTCACCTGAACAGGGTATCCAAAGAGTATCTTTAGTTTAAATACACCAAAGGCCTTTGGAAAATAGGGAAAAAACCCACAGCACTCTAATTAACAGTAGGAAAAAGCACTCTTTCAAGATTGTTACGGCTCCCTTATCATGGTTTTAAATAAACTTCTACTTAACAAACAAAACACTCTTCTTAGCAGACATACCACGTAAACAGTCCAATTAAATATCTTCACTGAAATACTGACTTGGGAATTCATCCTGAGGTCTGATTCAGATGCGTATGATCTGATCATGACAGTTTCAGAGCTATAGAAGCTAAGTGCTCACCTGGATCTCACCTGTTCAAAAAATAAATTTAGTACAAGGGAAATCTTAATGGTTCTCTATTTTAAACTGGTATATCTCCAAGCACAAGCAGAATTTCATCTTGCTCTAATTCAGACCTGGAACAGTTGAGGGGAAAAGTCACTATTTTGTATGCTTTCTCACAATAGGTATAAAAATAAACAATACTTATGATGTGTGTGTCAGACTAAAGTGAATGCCAATTAATAAAGGAAATTGCAATTAACCAAGTCATTATTTATGGTACTGCTTTTGCTTCTGTTGTCATGACTAATAAACTGTTTTGACTTTTTTTGCCTTTATTATACCTGCTAATGTCCATCAATAAATAAATTCACAGTAGAGACCTAATATTATATGTACATTTTACTTGAAACCAAAATAAAGGAGACCAATGACGTTTGTGAAGGATATATTCTGATAGTCTTAAGGAACCCCAAATTTGAATATGGCATATATTTTCTCCTATAAAACTTGTGTTTTTAGTTAATAAGCATCACCTTCTAAAACCTCATCCCTTCTACCCCTAGCACCCAAATTTACCTTCCTCCTTGGGATTATTTTATTTTTTAATAAGCTTTCAATTTGAGAACAGTTCTAGATTTACAGAAAAATTGCAAAGATAGTACAGAGAGTTCCCACATAGCTCTCACCAGTTTCCCCCATTAGTAACATCTTATATTAAATTGGCATCTTTGTTACAATTAATGAAGCAATATTGGTACACTGTTTTTAAGTAAGAGCTATACTTTTTTCAGATTTCCTTGGTTTTTTCCTGATGTCCTTTCCTGACCCAGGAACCCATCCAGGATCTGTCATCACATTTAGTCATCATGTCTCCTTGGGCTCTTCTTGGCTGGGACGTTTCTTGAACTTTCCTTGCCTTTGATGACCTTGACACTTCTGAGGAGTACTGGTCAGGGATTTTGTAGAATGTCCCTCAGTTTGGGTTCTTCTGATGTTTTTCTCATGCTCAGACTGAGGTTATGGGGTTTTCTTCTGTTTTGTTTTGTTTTGTTTTGCAGTACGCGGGCCTCTCACTGCCGTGGCCTCTCCCGTTGCGAGCACGGGCTCCAGACGCGCAGGCTCCGTGGCATGTGGGATCTTCCCGGACCGGGGCACGAACCCGCGTCCCCTGCATCGGCAGGTGGACTCTCAACCACTGTGCCACCAGGGAAGCCCTGAGGTTATGGGTTTGAGGAGGAAGACCACGAAGGGAAAGTGCCCTTCTCACCCCATCATGTCAAAGGTACATACTGTCAACTTGGCTTATTACTGCTGACGTTGGCCCCGATCACCTGCCTGTCTGTCAAGTTTCTCCACCCATAAAGTTACCCCGACCCCTTTCCACATTATCCTCTTTGACAGGAAGGTCACTGAGCACAGCTCACACTTAAGGGGCTGGGATTATGTTCCCTCTCCTAGAGGGCGGAGCGTGGACATCAGTTATTCAGAATTCTTCTGTTGAGGAGACTTGTCTTTTCCTCCATTCATTCATTCATCCACTCCCTCCCTCCCTCATTCATTCATATCAGTATGGACTCCTGGGTCCTCAGAGTTCACTTTCAGGAAGAGGCAGGAAGGGGTTTTGCTGTTGCCTGTGCATGTGCAAAGACCAGGGAAGACAGAGGCCGCTGATGTGGACACAGGACAGTCACCAGCCTCCTGAAAGCCCCCCCTCACACACCAGTCTCAAGGCCCACAGTTGAACTCTCTGCTGTGATGTAAAGTCCTGTGTGTTGCAGAAAACTGGGCTCAGTCTGAGCGCTGAACTGCAAGTGCAGAACCCACCCGCCTGCTCACGTCAGTGCACATCCCTGCTTTCGTCCTCAATCCCATTGTTAAAGTGACCAGCAAATCACAGAGGGGACGCATAAACACTCGGAGTCCAGATCCTATCGGGGGGTGAACGACTAGGACTCGCCACCCACCCCGACAGCCTCTTGCACAGACCTGCGCACTTGGTGACACATGCAATGGTGGATTTTTCAGGCTGGTCAGTGACTTTAGGATAAACATTTCTGCAGCTCTTGATAGGGAGTGTATTTGGACCAAGGGGTGCCTACCTGTAAAACACGGCAGGTGACATAATGCAGGCTGTACAGAGTGTAGGGGAACCTGCAGAGAACATCACTCAGAGATGACGGCTGAGACGGAGCCAGAATAACAAGAGTGCGTGACGCAGAAAGGGGGTGGAGTCTAACTCTCAATATTTGCAACGTAAATATAAAAATAAAGCCGAATGAATGCTTTTAAATTTGCAATCTCGCTTCTGCCAGTAGATCTCAAATATTTCAGGTGGCAGAACACCTAGAAGTGATGGGGAAATTTGCATTGATATGTAGGTTTACCAAACTTAAAATAAGTTTCCAATCTGGGGTTGGATAGAATTCCTCTTGTAAAAGGTTCTAATAGAGACAAGCAACATAGATAAGAAAAATGTATTGAAGGAAAAATTTGTTTAAAATTTTATCTAATTTATCTAAAGGTTTATCTAATATTTTCCAGGATGAAATAGGAAAAGTCCCCAAATATTCTTATTTGGAATCGGAATATTCCAAATATTCCTCTTCTCAAATAGGGCTTTTTGTGAGCTAAACACCGCTGCTTAGCTCACAAAAAGCCTTATTTGAGAAATTCTGGTTTCTGTTACAAACTTATGTAACAAATCCTATTTTCAGTTGACTGAAGGATATACTTTAGAGGTCATTCCGTAAATCACTTCAAAATCCAAATTAGCAAAAAATAAAGAGGTAAAATTTAAAAACTTGATATTCAACAGTTTCCTTAGTTTTTTCAATCGCTGCCAACCGTCACTGTTCTATTTTTAGCTCTACTATTCACTAATGAAGATTTACGATAAGACACATGGCATTACTTATGAGTTAAATGTGGAAGACTCTGCTCATAGTTTAAGATAAAATCTGCATTCAAAACAACAGGAAGAAACTATCAAAGAGAGAAAAGTGATACCACTTCAGCAAAGCAGAAAGACAAGCTTGTCCTAAAATTATCAACTACTACGCAGAGCTGGAAATAACCCGGGACGTACCCGGTACTTCTGAGGATGCCCACGAGATCCTCACTCTTCTGAGAAGGCAAAGAGGTCATATACCAATGCCCCCAACAGAGGGAGGTCTGCAGAAATAGTAATAATAGCAAAAACAGCAACGGTAATAATAAAAATGCTCCCCACAGAGGAAGGTTCACAGAGATAACAATAATAAGAATAATAAAACTGCCCCCAACAGAAGATCCATAGAAATAATAACAACGACAACGATAATAGTAATAATAATAAAACTGCCCCCAACAGAGGGAAGTTCACAGAAATAATAAAAATAATACTCATACCAATAACAATAAAGAAGAAAGAGGGGAAGAAGAAGAAGGTTGGCCTCTACCCCCATCTGACTTCAGAGCCTTCTACCTTCAAGATGCAGTTTAGACTAAGCCCTTGACCCCAGCACCAGAACCAGGAGTTCTTTACTGGACTTGAGGCCCACCCCCCAGAGATCCTGGTCCCCCAGCTCTGAGGCAGGGCCCAGGAATCTGCATATTTCACTAGCATCCCAGGATTCAGATGCAGGAGGTCCTTGATGACCCTCGGAGACACTGACTTGGGGCTACAAAGCACAGGTGACCTGCAGGCCAGACCAGCCCCCACCCGGGGACTCGCCCCACAGGACTTTTAGTAACAGGACAGATGTGTCAACCTAATTATACATCACAGTGTTAGCGAGTACCGCTGGGACGGGCTTCTCTCAGTCAGTCTTTACACCGAATTATATTCAATTCCACACTCATCGCTTTAACTCTCCCACGTTAACTCCACTCGGGTCCCATCAGCCAGTCGTACAGCACAAAGGACTAATGACGAATGGAAAGTAAGCATGAATCCAGCTCCCATAAAATTGGAGGCCCTCTGGTATGGGAGTCGGACCCTCAGCACCCTCACTTAGCAGTGATTTCAGGAATGCAGTGATGAGTCGGTTTCTAAGCACTGCGCTGCTGCTGAAAGGGCTCGGAGGCCTCCCCTTTGAGTCACGGCTCAGAATTACACTGGCCACGTGTTCCCTCCACAAGCAGAGGTTGTGCCACTTGCCATTCCTCCTCCGTACCCGTGCTCAGAGAATCCTTCACGACCACGTGTGATGCCGAAACAGCTGGTCTCAACTCTTGTTGAATCTGGGGGAGGGCGTTTCAAAATTATCAGTGCTCGGCCCCCACCAGACACCTGACTCCGAATCTCTGGGTGCATCCCTGGGCACCAGTGTTGCTTAAAAATGCTCCCAGATAGGGTTTCCCCGGTGGCGCAGTGGTTGCGAATCCGCCTGCCAATGCAGGGGACACGGGTTCGAGCCCTGGTTTGGGAAGATCCCACATGCTGCGGAGCGACTAGGCCCGTGAGCCACAGCTACGGAGCCTGTGCGTCTGGAGCCTGTGAGGCTCTCCAACAAGAGAGGCCGCAATAGTGAGAGGCCCGCGTACCGCAATGAAGAGTGGCCCCCACTCACCGCAACTGGACAGAGCCCTCGCACAGAAACGAAGACCCAATACAGCCAAAAATAAATAAATAAATTACTTAAAACAAACAAACAAAAATGCTCCCAGGTAATTATAACGTCCACCCAGGGTGCACACCCACTGGGAATGCTTTTGTTCCTCACAAGAACGTGAGCACCTTGCAGGTGGGCAGTTCCTTCTGCTTTGCCTCACGCGTGGAAGACTTCATAAATTATTGCTGAATGAAACTGAATGCACTTACATACCAGACAACTTCTACTGCTGTAACAGCTGAGCAATCCCAGGGATAAAGACTGGGCTGCCATTTGCCACGTCATTTTTCCCACTAATCCTGCGACACTGTAACCCTCCAGGTGGAAGGAGGTCCGGTGAAAGAGTGAGCCCCCTTCTCACTGTTCCTCCATCTTGGGGCTGAGACGTGTTCTACAAGCTCGTAAAGTTGGCAAAGGCAGTGGTTTTCACCAAATCCTAGGATGTACCTCTGAAACATTACCGTGATTGAAAATAAGAGCCCCAAATGGCGAATCCCAGTAACTAAGTGCCTTCTGCCAGTCATAAGGGTGGCCAGATTTAGTGAATAAAAATGCAGGATGGGGGCTTCCCTGGTGGCGCAGTGGTTGAGAGTCCGCCTGCCGATGCAGGGGACGCGGGTTCGCGCCCCGGTCCGGGAAGATCCCACATGCCGCGGAGCGGCTGGGCCCGTGAGCCATGGCTGCTGAGCCTGCGCGTCCGGAGCCTGTGCTCCGCGACGGGAGGGGCCACAACAGTGAGAGGCCCGCGTGCTGCAAAAAAAAAAAAAAGAAGAAGAAGAAAGAAAAAATGCAGGATGCCTGGTTAGTTTGAATTTCAGATGAACGACAAATACTTTTTTAGTGTAATTACGTCCACTGCAATACGTGGACATACACACACTAAAAATTTAGTCATTGTTTAACTGCAACGCCACTTAACTGAGTATCCTGTGTTTTATCTGGCACCTCTGCCAGTAATAGCCCACTAAGAGTCTATTTGTTGCCTTGCGTTGCTTTGTTTCAGGAGAAAGCGAGGATGTATTACAAGATAAAAACATTTGAAAACCCTCTGCTTGCTCCCCAGCAAAATACTTTGGTCTTCATGGCATAGGAACTGCCCAGAATAGGTTATAAGCAGAATATTCCTCTCTCCCTTTCAAAGAACTGAGTTCTTCAGCTCTGAACAAAGGACAAGGCAGAAAGGAAACTTTTGTTGCTGGCTGCAGCTGAGCAAATTTATCAAACAAAGGAAGCATTCAACTCACACTTTGCATCACACACACACAAAATTTCAACAAACTATATGCAGAAGGCGGAAACAGTGATGAAATTTTATCTGGCTAATCTTGTAATTATGAAGTTGTATTCCCTGTTTTTGCTCCTGCCAGAGATGGTGGAAAGACACCAGCAGAAAAGGGAGACAGGAGAAGAGAAAATCAGCATAATCGGATTTGCTCTTTCAGCAAACACTGAGGACCCCGGGGGAGCCAGGAGTGAGGGGCAGCTCTGGCCTCCAAGGGAGACGGATGGCGGACACGCGCACACAACTGCTCGCTACAGGGCAGCAAGTGTTAGGATGGAGTTTTCTGCTGAACCCTCGGCACCTGGAACAGTGCCTGGAACACCGAAGCATTCCTATTCAATATCTGTTGAATAAAGAGCAAAGGTATGTGCACAGACCTGAAGGAGTGGAAGGGGGGACCAGAGATGGCTCCCCAAGGGGATGACATCTGATGCTCTAGGAAGAGTGAAAATGAGTTAGTCGGCCTAAAGTATTCTGGCCTGGAGGAGCGGCTGGTGCAAAGGCATGGCAAAGCCCGAGAGCTGGGTCTCCCGGGAGTGAAGACATCCATCCACCAAACAGCGAAAGCACAGACAGGCGTTCAGGAGGGAGGCTGGACAGGGGATGGAGACTGGGGAGTCCATCAGGAAGATGACTGGGAATGGAAGCCCCAGAGGAAAGAGGATGCTCTGAGGGTCCACGGAGGGAGCGCTGGATCACATCTTCCTCTCAAGAGGAAGTGGAGGAAAGGAGGGACCCGAAGGAGACTAAGAAAGGGCAACCCCAGCAGGAGGAGAGGAGGCAGGAGAAGCCACGGCCACGGGAGCCCGGACGGTGTGTCACGGAGAGGGAGAGGCCGGAGTCAAGGGAGAGAGAAAGCAGAGGGTTAAGGGATGACTTGGGGGTGACAACGGAGAGACGGCACAGACAGCAGCATCTGTGGCAATGGGGTGTGAGAAGTGGACAATCTGAGGGATGACAGGGCCATGGAGGTGCCGTTTCACAGGTGTGTCTTTGGATGGAAGAGCCCTCAAGATATGCTGAGATAAAGAGGTGGAGCCTCAGGCAGGAAGACCCTGATCATACGGCTCAGCGCTGAAGGCTGGGATGCTGTGGGCCAGGATAGGGCGGGGGGAAGCGGAGAGCTTTTCTTAAGCTCCTTTCTCTTGTGTCCCCTCCTCAGCCCCAGATGCCCTACAGGAGGAACTAGCCTTGGCCCAGCTGTGTCTAAAGCCCACTCCCGAGCATACTGGCTTTCACCTGGGCAAGTGGCACCGCCCCGGAGGCGAGGAAATGAACATTTCAAGAGGTAATTGACTAGGTGATGCAACTCCACCTCCTTCATTTAGAAACACAAAACAAAAATAAAACCGCCATGAGCCAGAAAGACAAAGGTTCACACAGATCAATCATTCTGCTGGTTCCTCTAAGGTCTCTGGGACTCTTCAGGCAGCCAAGAATCTCCACGGAGATAAATTACGGAAAGGTCACCCTGGAATCCTGCTGCCTCGACAGTGCCTGAACCACCTTCTATGCAGGGACAACGAAGTAAACACAGCTGGGGTAGCTGGCAGCTGTGTTACTGTGTCATCTAGGTGTGGTGCAAAAACCACGTCTTTTGAATAAAACAACTCAAAGATCTAGTCAGTCCTTAGTCTTTTAAAATAATTATGGAAAAGAAGTCGGGACTCTACATCTCTGAGTAACAGCAGTCATTGTTACTATTATTTCTTTAAATGAGCCCCAAACAGCTGGCAATAAGTGGCTTATTCAAGATGCCATTTGCACAATCTGAAAAAACCACACTACCATAACACGGATAAAAACGTGTAAGCTTCACGGTTTGTAAGAACTGCACTCCACAGAAAAAGAAACGGCATAAAAAGGCAGTTCAATATCAAGTGCAAACCGGAACCAGACCAATATCGGTATTTCTGTTGCTCCTCGAAATTATTTTCATCAGGTCAGAAACATACGCAGTCCAACTGGTGATGGTCTAAAGGCAGGTTAAAGATAACCGAATGCGTGGGCTTCCCTGGTGGCGCAGTGGTTGAGAGTCCGCCTGCCGATGCAGGGGACGCGGGTTCGTGCCCCGGTCCGGGAAGATCCCACATGCCGCGGAGCGGCTGGGCCTGTGAGCCATGGCCACTGGGCCTGCGCGTCCGGAGCCTGTGCTCCGCAACGGAAGAGGCCACAACAGTGAGAGGCCCGCGTACCGCAAAAAAAAAAAAAAAAACGATAACCGAACACGAAGTGCACAACCAGGATCACGGGAGCTGTGGACAGTTTTTATTATGTACATAATTAAGTACATAATAAACATTTTAACTGTATGGATGTTTAAGGGTGTGAATACGCACATAGAAAAAGATGTGCAGCCCCTTCCAAGACATCTGTGTCCATCACAACACCCGAGTGGACTACATCACCTACCTTATCTTTTTGTTTTTGGTAGGAGTTTATTAATTAATTAATTTATTTTGGCAAGTGGGGCCCATTCTTCATCGCGGTGCACGGGCCTCTCACTGTCGCGGCCTCTCTTGTTGTGGAACACAGGCTCCAGACACACAGGCTCAGTAGTTGTGGCACACAGGCCTAGTTGCCCTGCAGCATGTGGGATTTTCCCGGACCAGGCCTCCAACCCATGTCCCCTGCATTAGCCGGCAGATTCTCAACCACTGCGCCACCAAGGAAGCCCCACCTACCTACCTTGAAGCTAGGCTTTGAATAAGGTGAGAATGAATTTTCTAGGTAGCTTTCTTTAAACTGAGATGTTAAAAACCTAAGGAAAAAGCAGCAGCGCGTCTACCTGGTGGCAGGCGCAGTGGCCGAGTAACAGGGCATATGAGAGGAGCCAGACAAAACGGATTGCTTCCTGGCTCTGCCTCTGTCTGTCTCTAAACATTAGGAACTGACTGGCAGTGGACAGCCTCGCTATTTCAAGTGTGGTCCCTTGACCGGCAGCATGGTAAGAGCTGCAGCATCTTAGGGGCCACACCGGACCCACTGGACCAGGATGCACGTTGAACCAGACCTGCCAGGGATACAAGTCCATACTGGAGTTTGGGCGGCAGCAGTCAGCAGAGCAAGATCGGCTGGCTTTCCTTCTGGTCGCTCCACACCTAAAGGTAATACGGAGACTAGGCACATCACCTCAGGAAGTTATCAAGTGCTCCTTTCATTATATTACATTTCATTGTATAACATTTTTCAGTTGTATTTACCTTTTCTCTAAAGTAACAGAGTCTTCCTTTTCTTTACCCACAGGTCTTTTTTTTTTTAATTTTATATTTTTTATACAGCAGGTTCTTATTAGTTATCTATTTTATACATATTAGTGCATACATGTCAATCCCAATCTCCCAATTCACCACACCACCACCACCCCCTGCCACTTCCCCTCCTTGGTGTCCATACATTTGTTCTCTACATCTGTGTCTCTATTTCTGCCCTGCAAACCTGTTCACCTGTACCATTTTTCTAGGTTCCACATATATGCGTTAACATACGACACTTGTTTTTCTCTTTCTGACCCATAGGCCTTTATTTTTCAAAGTAGTTTGGCTTCATGCAACCGTCTAAGGTAATGTCAACTTTTTATATTATATACACTAACAGGGTGGGGCGAAATGGAAAATGCTTCTCAAGTTCAATTTTAGATATGATTATATAATTTTTTTCCCTTTTCTTTTTTTGGTGACAGTTGTTAATTGACTCGTTAGCAAACCGGTGTTTTCACAGCAAGCTAGGAAGTCACTTAGACTGTTATCCAGAAAGATGACATGTAATCAGAACCACACAGAAGAGGCCAGGGCTGGTGTCATCAAAAGCAAGGACCAGGGGCTGCATGCACAGGTGTCCACAGCAGACCTAAGTGTACACATCTCCATTTGGAGCAGCAGTCCTACTCGCTGAAGAGCTCACTGCGCCCACTGTACTGTAAACCCCGGCGAAGTAGGGGTCATGAATCTATTTTACACTGCCTGACAAAGAGTAGGAGGGGTTTACTAAATATCCATGAATGAATGAGTGAATAAAGGAACAGCTCTTAAATCCGGGCTCTCCCTACAACACTCTGCACCTTACCTTTCAATTCCTGCAAAAGTGAGGGAATTAAAGTGACCTCCTGATTCCCAAGCAGCCACTCCCTACACTGAGAAGTCTCCCCATTGCTCCCATGAGGACCACCAGAGGGGCCTTTTCCTCTGGGAACTAAATCGCTCCCAACCGGTCACTACAATAGTTACCATCAGCTCCTTTATCTCGATCACTTCTGGACTCGGAAAGATAAACACAGCACATTCAATCACTCTTATACAAACTAAGATCTAGGCATAAGTGGTTACTTTCAACAACGGGATTAATCTCCAAAATATACAAACAGTGCATGCAGCTCAATAACAAAAAAGCAAACAGCCCAATCCAAAAAACTGGGCAGAAGATCTAAATAGACATCTCTCCAAAGAAGACATAAAGATGGCCAAAAAGCACATGAAAAGATGCTCAACGTCTCTAATTATTAGAGAAATGCAAATCAAAACTACAATGAGGTATCACCTCACACTGGTCAGAATGGCCAGCATCAAAAAGTCTACAAACAATAAATGCTGGAGAGGGTGTAGAGAAAAGGTAATCCTCCTACACTGTTGGTGGGAATGTAAATTGGTATGCCCACTAAGGAGAACGGTGTGGATGTTCCGTAAAAAACTAAAAATGAAGCTACCATATGATCCTGCAATCCCACTCCTGGGCATATATCCAGGGAAAGCTGTAATTCGAAAAGATACATGCATCCTAATGTTCACTGTAGCACTATTGACAATAGCCAAGACAAGGAAGCAACCTAAGTGTCCATCAACACTTAGGATGAATGGATAAATAAGATCTGGTACAAATATACAATGGAATACTACTCAACCATACAAAAGGCTGAAATAATGCCATTTGCATAGATGCACCGAGAGAATATCATACTAAGTGAAGTCAGACAGACAGACAAATATCATAATCACTTATGTGTGGAATCTAAAAAAATGATACAAATGTACTTATTTACAAAACAGAAACAGACTCACAGATTTAGAAAACATGGTTACCAAAGGAGAAAGCTTAGCAGGGAAGGATAAATTAGGAGCTTGGGATTAACATGTACACACTACGATATATAAAACAGATAATAAACAAAGACCTACTGTATAGCACAGGGAACTCTACTCAATACTCAGTAATAACCTATATGGGGTCTTCCCTGGTGGCCCAGTGGTTAAAAGTCCTTCTTGCAATGCAGGGGATGCTGGTTCGATCCCTGGTTGGGGAACTAAGATCCCACACGCTGAGGGGCAACAAAGCCCACGCGCCGCAACTACAGAGCCCTCGCGCCCTGGAGCCTGCATGCCACAACTAGAGAGAAGCCCCCTCACTGCAACCAAGAGCCCGCGCGCTGCAACCAAGACCTGACACAGCCAATAAATAAATAAATGAAATAACCTATGCGGGAAAAGAATCTGAAAAAGAATAAATGTATGTATAACTAACTCATTTTGCTGTACACCTGAAACTAACACAAAATTGTAAATCAACTATACTCCAATATAAAACTTAAAACAACAACAAAACACCAAAGTCTCCTCCTTCTGCGGCTGAAATTGACTTTAAGGAGGCTGACCTTTCTGTGCCCTTTTGGTTGCTGTGAGGTGGATACTTTCTCTTAACTCAACTGAAAAAGCAAGAATGAGAATGGGGGGAAAAAGGAAAGGAGATGGGGAACAAAGACCAGTAACTGCCTTCTAAATAAACTACACATGATTAGCAGAGGAGGCTCAGGTTATAGAAAGTTATGCTGCAAAAGCCAGAGCCTTTGATGTTGGACTATGTGGTTGAAGATTAACCAACCAAGCAGAATAGATGGGAAAAGAGGTTTTACGGTAACTGGGGAGAGGAAGACAGATAGGCGTGGCAACCAGTTCACAGACTTAAGAATAACACCCACTACTCAATATGCCCCGTGGGATGACACATGAGTTTATTAGCAAATTCAGCAACTCCACTGATACTTTTTCCAACAAAAGAAAAAAACCAACTCATTTTCCAATGCTTTATCAATAAACTCACAAGGTTGCCGATGATGCCATTATTCTTATGTCCCCGCCACGAGCTATGATTCACAGGGATGGGGGTGTGGCCCTGGGTGTGCCTCCCTGCCAACCTTCTCTACATGATTAATTCTTAGCCTTCAAACCCTGGCTCCAAAGCCTATTCCCTGGGAAAGCCTCTCCGGCAGCCCAGCCAGTCATTCCCTTCCCTGCAACCCTGCACGCTTTGCTTTTTGCTTATCCCTGTTTTCCCCTCATGGGAGCTTGAGTTCCAGAAAAGAGGGGCTGGGTCTTAATTATCTTTGAAAATTATCTCGGAAACAGTGAGTGTGAATCCCTAGAACAACTGAGAGACAGGCTAAGAGGAGAGCAGAGGAGGGTGTGCGGGTGGGACCTCCACCTCCACGGTGTACCAGCACATGTCTGCAAGCCACATTGCTTTTCATGTATAAAAAGGAATACTCTCTCTCCCAAATACCTCTCAGGATTATGAGGAACAAAACAGATAATGGCTCTGAAAGCATTTGAAAATCTAATGGATCCTATAAATTTAAGATAATAACATCAGTGTTTTGGTGGTGAAAGGTAAGGCAAGCAGACTCTGTTGGATGGATGGATGAACCGATGGGTGGGTATAAAGATGGGTAGATGGATAGATAGGTGGGTTGACAGATGGATGGATGGGTGGATGAGTGGATAGATGGGTGGATGGGTGGATGAGTGTGTGGGTGGATGGATGGATGGATGAATGGATAGGTGGGTGGGCAGACAGATGGGTGTGGAGATAGGTGAGGGGAAGGGTGTATAAAGAATGGCTAATCAGCCATGAAGCAGCTAACAGAGAGATAAGGTGAGGAAGCATCTAACTTCAAGTCTTTCCAGACCATTCTCTCAGGTAAACATCTCCCTAGGGATTCTGAATTTAGAAATGGGAAGATAGGAGCAGGGAATAGCTCCACCTAATTAACAAAATGTTATCTAACGAGTACACATAAACAACAGCCCTGGTCTAAGAGCTGGCAACTCCTTTCTCATACTTACTTAGCATTTATATAGTATTTTAACATGTATTGATTTGGAATGCATAAGTTTAATATTTAATGTGACATCTAATAGATTTCCATCAAGACACTCAAAGAACCATCATTATAGGCAATGATTCTATCTTTAAATTTTAAAAGGCAAATGAGGTTTATCAAGATAGTTTCAAAAAACTGGTTCAAACAGTAGGGGAGAAAGTTCATAATAGGAGCATTTTTATCAATTTTAACTTCAACTAAAAACCTAAGTTACAGCACAAGAATCAGTTCTAAAGAAAATACAACTTGTGCATTAAAAGCCATTTTAACAGTCTGCTCTGCCCAGAGGTGAGTGAGCTAAAAGGATCACTTTCTGAGTCTCATTTCAATAGGCAGTCTTTAAGTTTATAGGAAAGGAAAAAATGTATCCATAGGAGTATCTGCCAAGGAACGTTGTTTAGGAAGGAGACCTAATTTTGCTGTGGCCATACTAGTAACATTGGAACAATCCTGCAGGTACTCTGCCTGGAGAGCAGAGCCATATTTTAAGAGGGCTCCCTGGGCTCCAGCAGATGGGCTGTAAACTTGACCAGACTGCAGACACTGTGTCCTCCACACTCACCAGTTGACTGCTTTAACTTCTCTATCCCTTTCCCATATGCTTTCTCACACAGTCACAAACATGTCTAGCAGATGGTAGGTAACAAAGAAAGAAACTGATCAGCTGAGCAAAAAGTGAAAAACCTGGTTCTAAAGGAGGCATCTAAAAACCAATCTCCTCCAACCTCTGATTAGATGGGAATGTTTTAAATACTCAAATGACGTGAAACACAAGTAACTTCTTTCACACCATCCTCAAGAAGCACTGCCCTCTTGTATTACAATATTTAGAATAACAGACCTACACGGATCTAATGCTATTCTGTTTTCCTAACTCGGAATAATCACAGACTTTCTTAATATCAAAAAATATTGAGACAATAATAGAGCGACCAGCAACTCTCAGAGGATGATTTTTCTATCACATTAAACACCAAACCAATGCTGGGCTCGGAGGGTCCACATTCAGGCATCAGGCTGAACACTCCTATCTCGTGAGCATCACAGCAAGAAAATGTTCTAAGTTCGGAAAAAATCCTTTCCTTTTATAAAATCTCTATTTTAATATAAACAACAGAAAGGCTATTTATGCCACTAAATCTGTCTGTCTGGGTAGAAGTCCAAAGAACTCAGACAAAGAACTTGGAGAAAGTACCTTCGCTGAACGTACCAACAGTATATACAGCAGGGAAGCCGTACACAGGTGTCACTGCTCTTTGTGTGGATACAGCTTCTAAAAAAAAAGCAGGCAGCTCTGAAATAGACTAAACATTAGGAAAGGCCATATGAGGGAAGAAACAGAACTGAAGAAAGAGGACCTGACTCAAGCACCCACTTTTCCCCGAATCCCAGCAAGGATTTCTGGGATGGCTCAGTTCTGTGAAATCTACATGCAGACATGCACATGCATGTGTAACACCCAATGTACATTTCTATAGGTTAGTGGCACAAGAAGAGGAGATAAGGGCACAATCCTATCTGGCCTCAATTTCCAAATGATATACCCAGTCTCTAGGGGTGATTTTAAATCTCAAGAAATTTCACTTTTTACAGCAGGTCATCTCTTGGTATGCTCAACTCTGATTCAAAATAGCTGACTTCTGTGAATAGATATGTCTAGAACTTTATTATTATCTTAACTTTAAAAAAGACTATTAGACTATGAGGAATTGAATCAATATACTCGTGACTCAAAAAGGTTAATGAAGAGTCCCAAGTAACTTCTAGAAGCTGCTTAGTCATTGTAAGAGATCCTGGTACTTGCTGGAGTGTATCGACTCTTGCACCTTCCAACTGGCATATATGTTTAGGGTTTTTTTTTAAATTAATTAATTATTTTATTTTTGGCTGAGTTGGGTCTTCGTTGCTGTGTGCGGGCTTTGTCTAGTTGCGGCGAGAGGGGGGCTACACTTCATTGTGGGGCACAGACTTCTCACTGCGGTGGCTTCTCTTGTTGTGGAGCACAGGCTCTAGGCATGTGGGCTTCAGGAGTTGCAGCAGGCAGACTCAGTAGTTGTGGCTCGCGGGCTCTAGAGCACAGGCTCAGCAGTTGTGGCGCACAGGCTTAGTTGCTCCGCGGCATGTGGGATCTTCCCGGACCAGAGCTCGTACCCGTGTCCCTTGCATTGGCAGGTGGATTCTTAACCACTGTGCCACCAGGGAAGTCCCTGTTCAGGTTTCTTTTAAAGAGAAGAACAGGCACTGAAACAGCCCTATATAACCTCTAGTTTTGCACTGGTAGGATGCAAATAATAGACTCTGGAAGGGTTATTTTTGTTTTCTTTTTCTCTCCTATTCCTTCTCTACCCTGACACACACACACACACACACACACACACACACACATGAGGGTGGTGACCTCATGAATGGGATTAGTGCCCTGATTAAGAAGAGATCTCAGAGAGCTCTCTCACCCGTTCTGCTATGTGAGGACACAGCAGAAAGATGGCCATCTACGAATCAGAAGTGGGCTCTCACCAGGCATCGCATCTGCAAACACCTTGATCTTGGACTTCCCAGCCTCCCAAACTGTTGAGAAATAAACTGCTGCTGTTTATAAGCCAACCAGTCTATGGTATTCTGTTACAGCTGCTTGGATGGACTAAGACACCCCCTTTTAGTCTTTATTTCAGAAGAAAGTATAATCAATATTCCTGCAATGTACTCATCCAAATCATTAATAAAATATTATTAGAAATCAACTATAAATTATAAATAATCAAACAAATTAAGAATAGGCAAATAAATAGAATGCTGTTAATAATAAAATAGAGACCCAAGTTACACGTGCTTTAATTCTCTCTGTTAAGATAGATTTTCATTAACAAATGCTTGTTGTTGACCTTTCTCTCTTAAGAGGAGAGATCTAAGTGCTAATTGTGAGGCTGAGGAAACAAAGCACAGCCACACTCGACTACAACCGGTATAAAGTCATCCATAGGACTGCTACTAATTACTGGTTTGAAATCAGAGGTCTTACTAATGTGATTCACCTTACGGATTGAGGCTAGCTTTCATCAAAGCATTTATGTCTTTAGTTCAGCTCTGTCAAAATTACATTAAAAATCTTTCCTTCAATATGAATTCAATAATTTTTCTATTCGAATTCTGAGCTCTAAGAAGTCTAGGCAAATGAAATGTTCATTTGACTTGGACATGGTTGTCTCTTCTCATTACACTCAGGCTTCTCTATCCCTGTGGGGTACAGCTCAAAACAAAACAAATAAGAAACAAACCAATCTTTTACAAACTCAGTGCTCACTTCCAAGTTAATTTCTCCTAAGCCAGCTTTTCCAACACCACTGGCTACTTCCCACAATCCCAAAAGATCTTGCCAGTTCTCATATTTGAGTATGTTTATATGTTTTATATAAAGTTAAGCTTCAATTAAGGGCTCAAACTATTTGAACATATTAAATCCATATTTGATCATCTCACCACCCCACCCTTGGTAAGTACTGTGAGTTTTACCTAATTGTTTCTGCAATTATTATTCAGAGCTTCAGCTGATACTGGAAATCACTACAGAACCAACACTGTCTAACCAATACTGTCGCTGCTTCAATATTTGATCACCAAAAGGACGTGTCTCACTTAACTTACAACTTTGAGGAGCACAAAGTGATGTTCTGTGTGCTTATGCTTCTCAAATACAACTTCCTGTGGCCTACTGTGGGCAAATCCTCGAAATTTCTAGAAATAAACATCACAGACAACTTACGGCTGTATTTTAGTCATGCAACTGTTAACGGTTTCATGTTAAGAGATTCTTGCCTAATTAAAGTACCTTGGTGATGTCCTTAATTTATTTTTCCATTTCTTCTTCAATTGGATTGTAAAATGTGAAAAAGTAAGCACCCCTAAAGAATCAAGCTTACCCCAAAATATACTGTCTCCTCCACAGTACCCTTTTTTTTTTTTTTTTTTTGCGGTACGCGGGCCTCTCACTGCCGTGGCCTCTCCCGTTGCGGAGCACAGGCTCCAGACACGCAGGCTCAGCGGCCGTGGCTCACGGTCCCAGCCGCTCCGCGGCATGTGGGATCCTCCCGGACCGGGGCACGAACCCGTGTCCCCCGCATCAGCAGGCGGACTCTCAACCACTGCGCCACCAGGGAAGCTCCACAGAACCCTTTTTTCGTCTAACAAGTGTTTAGCATACTGTTTTCGTACAGTATTTTAAGAATGGAAAAGGGGAGCATGGCTGTGAGTGAAGGGAAGTGAGGATGTACAACCATCACCCAGGGGACAATGATGGAACATTCTAGCCGGAGGGGGTGATCTCAACGCGGCGAAGAACGGAGCTAAAGCTGGAACAGGCACATGAGGAAAGGCCAGATGTCATAATTTAGATGCCATACTTTGGGCAATGGGAAAAGAGTTAACGTGTCTCTGCAGGAGAGAAACATGAATTAAAATGGTGTTTGAAGAGGGCCACGTGGAAAGAGCCTGGGTTGAAAGAACAGACTGAAACAGAGGGAGAAAGACACGCTGCTTTGCACAAGTACCTGGGAGGGAAAATGAAGAGAGATGAGTGAAGGAATGTTGATGAGATGGGAGGGGAAGGCAAGAATGATGCCTTAACATGAGGCAAGGTCTTCGGCCTGCAAATAAGGGAGTCATTCTCTCCCTTTCTCCAATCTTTGTTTACTTTTAGGCTAAAGCCCTGAAATCGAGATGGTTCGGGATTCTGTCCATTCTTAGGTCTGCTCCTCAGGAGGAGACACTTCATTATCCTTCCCCTTCTCCCATCCCCACATCACTCCACCGAGTGGCCAGCGACCCCCGCAGTGGTGGCTCCCTTCTCTGGGCTAAGGTGAATGTTAGTCTTTTGCTCCCAGCGGGATAGGAACTGCAGGAGACCAAGCAGTCTCCCTCTTCCTGCATTCTGCAATCGGGGCTGTGTCGAGGATTGATTTGGGTGTTTCCATACTGCTCTGTCCTCCACCTGCAGGAGGCGTCTTTTTTTTTTTTAATTTTATTGGAGTCTAGCTGCTTTACAATGTTGTGTTCGTTTCTGCTGTACAGCAAAGTGAATCAGCTGTACATATACATATATCCCCTCTTCTTGGATTTCCTTCCCATTTAGGTCACCACAGAGCATTAGAGTTCCCTGAGCTATACAGTAGGTTCTCATTAGTTATCCATTTTATATATAGTAGTATATATATGTCAATCCCAATCTCCCAACTCATCCCATCCCCCTTCCCTGCGGGAGTCCTTAATGGTTCTGGTGGTCCCAGGCCCCCGAGCTGGTGGGGCTCACTGGCCCAAGAGAGGCGGAGAAACATCAAAGGGATGTGCTGAGCCTCTGAGACAACACTGGGAGGCCGTTCCACGTTGGGGGTCCCCTATCATTTTATTATACGATGGCTTCGGGGGCTGATGGTGACACTCAGTCGGAACTTTCTTTTACCTCATTTAGTTACCGACAGGTATGTTTCGACAAAGATTAGAGCCAAGTGAAGCCAAATTTCTAAAAGAGGCTATCGCTTCTCCCTGCAGGTGTGAGTAATCCCCGCGCTAGAAGGAACACCGATAATTGGATGCACCTTGCTTACAAATAAAAGTCACAGCCCACCGAGCTCCTCTGGGAAAAAAAATCGTTATTTTGGTGGTGATGGTGGGAAGGCCCTTAAGGCTCTCCCCAAGGGCCCCCAACAGGGTTCCAATTTGGCAGAATTTTGTTAAACAGATGCAAGCCTCCAAATGTTACCTTCAGCAGCTTGGTCCCCCAAAGTGGTCCAAGCTGTACCATTACCCTGGCTGTATGGGTGCACCATCTCTCACAGTCCTCGGGGGTCAGTCTCTGTACTGGTTTCCTATTGCTACCATAGAAAAGTACAACTCAGTGGCTTCAAATAACATGAATTTACTATCCTATAGTTCTGGAGGTCAGAAGCCCCAAATCAGTATCACGGAGCTAAAGCCAAGAGGTTGGCAAGGCAGCATTCCTTCTGGAAGCCTTAGGGGAGAATCCACTTCCTCGCCTTTTGCAGCGTCCGGAGGCCGCCTGCATTCCCTGGCACTGTCTTCCTGGCCAGCAGTGAAACATCTTCACCGTCTCTGGCTCTGACCCTCTGCTTGCGTTGTCACATCTCCTTCTCTGACTCTGAGCTTTCTGCCTCCCTTTTATAATCCCGAATAATCTTCCCATCTGAAGATCCTTAACTTAATTAGCTCTGCAGAGTCCCTCTTCTCACGTAAAGCACTACTGTATTCTCTGGTTGCAGAGATCAGGACATGAACATCTTTGGAGGCCATGACTCCACCTTCCACAGGGTCTGTGCGGCTAGAGAACACCATTATCTGAGATCCCCTCACTTCTTTGGGCCTAGGTTTCCTCACCTGCAGAACAAGAAGTATAAACTTGACCAAGAAGCGCCTTCTGATTAAACACACCTACCTGGATCTAAAGACATCTACATAAATGTGCTCTATATATGCACCCTTACAATGACCAACTGTATGGATTATAAGGTAGAGGAAGGATCTAAGGGGACACCCAGATTTTGAGTCCAGTTTAATAGAGAACTTAAGGTAAGCTGGACTGGAGAAGGAGGCTGGCAGCTGAGGAGTTTGAGGTCAGCTTCATGCACTGAATGGAGACGTCCAGTAGCTTGTTGGACAGAAGGAACTAGAGCTATGACACCAAGTCAAGGCAAGAGAGAGAAAAGTTGGAGTCATCCACGTAATAGGGTTTAATTACTGGAATCTCTATGGGTTAATAGATCCTGCAAGGGGTAAATGAAAGAAAACGGGCAAATGTTTGCAGCCTCCCTTTTATCTGAGAGGAAGAGGAGCTGCAAACATTTCAAACAGAGGCTTGATCAGAGGAAGGTGGAGTCGCCTTAAATACGCGGAATAAACTGTTTATTTTAAGGGAACTTATTGTGAAACCCTTTCTAAAGTGGTTAATTGCCTCAAATGTTGCCTATTTACAAGTTTGACTTTACAAAAGTACGTAATGGTTTTCTGCATGTAGGGCATACCATCGGGTCACAATATAGAATTTTGAAGAACGATCACTTCTTATAATGAGTTGGTCTATTTAGGGTGCCGATGCTTAATTTAAAAAGTACTGTTAAAATACATTCACTTCCGTTTTTGCTGGAACTGAATAATTTAGCCAGGACTGTGGTCTTTAAAGGTCCGGAAGTCATATATAAAAGCAAACTATAAAAGCATTATTGATGTATATGTGTTATCACAGGACAAATTCTTCCAACTAGATTTCTGAAATGTTTTTATATTCAATTTTTCCTTCAGTATAGAGTATTATACACGTCTGTTGCCTGTCCAACTTATTTCCGTGTGCTTTTTTAGTAAGCAGTATTTAATAAAACTACTAAATTAGCATTTGCCAACAATAATGAAAATAAACAGATTTACAGACATATCAGTAATTTGTTTAAAATGAAGGCTTGATTAAAACTGAGAAAGTACCTTCACTTGAAAGCTATTAGTTCGGAAATCCATGCAATATTTTCTTTCTTTTGGTTAGGTTTCTAAGCTAATAAGCTGTAAGTTACCAAGTATTACAGGACAAGTACAAGTAGGATACAGAAATAATTCTTAAACTCATCTCAAAGACTTTGCCAGAAATTCCCTAGACATTGCTGTTGCTTCTGCATAGAATTCCCACACCTGGCGTTCAAGGAAGTCCAGAGGTCTTGGCAAGTTCAAGTCCTGCAGTTTCCCAGGATGTGAGCCCATGAGTTTTATTTAGATGTTATGCTCTTAATATACTGTCAGCGTAAGTCATGCCTGTTGGATAATCCTCCTGATAGCTTACATCCCTTCCTGGTCTTTCAACTGATCACGATGTTCTAAAAACCGAAATTTGAATTTGGCCAGGAATAGACCTTTTGCAGAGAAGAGAGACAGCCAACCATTCACCTCCAATGTGATGATAGATTGTAGCTTTTCTGAGAGGAACAAAAAAATAGCACATCATTGCAAAATACTTTACTGTTAGAGAATAAGCAGCAACCTAGCTCTGACCTTTCTTCTGGCACATAAAGAGAGTGCTGGGGTTCAAGAATACATCTCATAGAGCACGTCTGCACAGCTTACCACACTTTAAGTAGGGGCCCCCTCTATCAAGCTGGTCTTAGCGCACAGTTGCGTAAGAGGTGGAGAAAGTCAGAATTAGTAGATACTTGTGAATAACGGTTTCTATAAATTCCCAGGAAAAAAATTAGATACTATGACCACTTTAGGGCAACTCAAATGGAAACACTTCATAAAAACACGTCATCATATGCTAGAGTTGGTTCAAATTCACGACCGGCAAAGCCAAGCCTCATGGTGACAGCTAACTGTTGCCTTAGAAATCCCTTTGCTGATTCAAAGCGGCTACAGTAGGGAGAGCCAAACTTTAAATTTTATCTTGAATATATAAAGAGCAAAGTGATGCCGAGAAATTTTGCAGATGTTAGTTTCCTCTGACATAACAAGGATTCATTTAAAAAGGAAGGTGTCATTTAGGCCTAGGAATCTAATTGGGGTGCTCTGGCCTATGATTTACGTGTTTGAGGTCTCTAGGTAGTTTTTCCTAATCTACATTTGGTTGGTGCATAACATCTATGTGAGCACAATGCATGTTCAAAGTATGATTCGTAGGGACTTCCCTGGTGGTCCAGTGGTTAGGACTCCACACTTCCACTGCAGGGGGGCATGGGTTTGATCCCTGGTCAGGGAACTAAGATACCATACACTGCGCAGCCACAAAAAAAAAAAAAAATAAAGTACGATTCATGGAACAGTTTCTCCAATAAAAGCAAAACTCTTACAAATTAGGTTTCCGGGCAGGTAAGCATGAAGTTTTTTTCTTAAAGTGTATGCATGTTGCCCTTTAGAATATGCACTAGCTGTCTTCAATCCTTTACTGTTTCTTTCAACACAACCTGAGCACCAGCTCTGTGCAAAACCCTCTACAACCTGCTGCGGAAAACGCAAAGTGAAATCAGAGAAAGCATTTGCCTTCATTGTGTACGTGATCCCGGAGCGCAGAGAAGCCATGAATTTTAAAACTATGTTACAAGATAAATTTCAAAATGGTCTGAAGAACTCAGTGGGGTGAAGGCGACCTTCTACAGTTAAAGGAGCAATTGTCCATTCCCTGAAAACACGGTACTAGTTCAAAATCCAGATGCCAGGTAGTGAGACCCTGAGTTCTAGCAGAGCTCCTGGGCTCAGCTCTTTAAAAAGCCATCCTACCCAAACAAGGAAGTAATCCTGGGGAAAAATATTCCAAGATACTTGATCTCCCACTCCAAACACACAATATACTAAGGTACTCCTAGCTGTGCATAAACATCTCACAGCTTGACTTTTTCTCACTCACCGCACAGAATATTCCATTTCTGAGACTTTAGTTACCAGATAAAATATTTAGCAGCAAGCTCTCTGCAAAATGTGGTGTTTGACCTAGACCTAGTAGGTTTTTTTCATGACTTTTTTGTTCCAGTTAAGGCTATGCCTTCCCCTATTTTATAAGTGCACAAACTTAATGTTTCCATATCCCTATTCCAAGTGCAAAACAAAAAATTCCACCCATTCTTTGGAATTAATGGCCTTGTTGAAACACAAATATCATATTCATTGAAACAGCTGATTCAAAGAGCAGTAGGGGATTAATGAAAGAGGCTACAATTCAACACTGATGAGCTAATGTCCTAAACATTCATTTCCTACATGAAGAGACAGTCTTTTCTGTACCTTGCCAATGTTCCCCCTTCCGTAATATACATTACTAAGTTTATACACAATTCAGAATGGTCTTGTCCCATCACAGCTATAGAAAAAGCGACGCATGAAAGAGACTCCAGCAAACGATACAGCAAGCGATGAATATGAAAACCTTGAATTCAACATGTAGGTAACAAACCAAACCCCAACCGACTGTGGGTAGGAACTCCCTTCCCTGTCTCAACATGAGAGGTGGAAAACCACCAGGGTTCTCTGCTCCCAGGCACTCCCGGGCTCTGGGTTCTGAATATTTGCCATAAGGAAAGAGGGCGAGCATATGGAAAAGGGCGTAAGGCAGGGTCCTAGCAAGAGGATGGAGCGAGCTGGGATGGAGCGAGCTGGGATGGAGCTCCCCGTGCATTCCATCTGCTGGGCGGACTTCACAGAACACACACCTTTCCTCGAGGAAAGGACGCGGACAAGGAGTCTGGGGGTCGGGGTGCGGGTGAGGGTCTCCAGGGCTGCAGGGAAGCCCTCCCGGGAGACCAGAGAGGCCCAGCGAGGCCCGGCATTGGTGTCCTGTGTGAACGCCAGATGTGCATCTACGACGGCCTCACTCACCCTTTCGAAAAGCCAGGCAACAGAGAAGCCCTCGATTTCGACCGCACAAACCCGTGCAAAGGAACCTTCGGGCTTCCCCCCCAAACAAATTCTTATTTTGAAAACAAAAGACAGGCTCGTGGCCATTCTCAGAGGCGAGCACATTCCTCCCAGGGCTGGAAAGCATATTTGCAGAGGCCAAAGATTAGACAAAAGCCTTGAGCTGGCGACACACAGCCGTGGAAATGATTATTTTTAAAAAATTGATTAGGGCCTCCCAGTTCCAATTCTTTCTCCCCTTCCGGGGATGATTCCTGGGCCGCCGAGCAGAGCCCTTAAGGCCTGTTAAAGACGTCGCATCGGGAGGGGGAGGAGACCCCGAAACTTTCCCAAACTGCGGCAGGCTGGAGGCGGGCAGCGGCCGCGGACCTCGGGGTCCCGGGGCGCAGGGGGCACCCCAGGGGCGGCGGCCACCCCCTCGACCGCCGCAACAAAAGGGCCGAGCGTAGCCTTCGCGATCGGGCTTCGAGAACCGAGCCCCGAGGTGGGGAGCGGGCGATGGCGACCCGGGGGCTGCAGTTCTCGCCCGGGCGAAGGACGAGATGGTGCCGCGTGTCCGCGGCGCGCATAAAGGACCCTCGGATACATCCACACCAGACACGCGAGGCGGCAACAGCTGTGCCACCCGCACCCCGGCGGCCCGCGGCCCCCCGGGAGCGTCTGCCCTGGTATCTCGGCGCCCCCGGGCGGCGCCGCCCCCTCGGGAGCGCGGCGCTGGGGCTGCAGGCCCGGTGGCGGCGGCTCGGGCTCGGGCGGCCGCGTCGCCACAATGCGGCCCCGGAGCCCCGCCGCCGCCGCCGCCTCTGCAGCAGGCCCGCGGCCGACACAAAGCCCGCCGCCGCGCACCGACCTTGGGCTCCGGCGCCGGGTTCCCGCAGCGTCTTGGTCACCGCCTTCCAGACGTTGCAGCCCAGCAGGCAGAGCAGGAGCGCCGCCGACCTGCTCATCTCCGCGCCGCAGGGCCCCGGGCGGCGCGGGCTGGCCGACCACCGGCTCGGAGCGGCGCGTCAGGGGCAGCCGGCCGCCGCGCCTCCCTCCATATCGCCTGGCTCCGCGCGCGCCGGGCCCGCCGCCCGATTGGCCGCGCCCCCGCCCGGCGCGGCGCCGGGCCCCGCAGCCCACGGCCGCTCCCGCCTCCGCGCGCCCCGGTGGGTTTCCCCGAAAGAGCCGCCGCCGCGCCTCCGCCGCCTCCTTAACCCCTTCGCGCCCCGCCCGCGGCGGCGCCCAGGCCCCGGGCCGTGGTGCCACCTGGCGGCCGCGCGCCCACGTGCCCCGCCCGCCCGAGCGGCCGCCCCGCCAGGTCCGCCCCGCGCGCCACCCGGTCTCCCGGGAGCAGTGAACGCGACCTTGGCGTCCAGACCGCCCCGCCACCCCCCTACCTCGCCTCTCGGGAAAGACGGTAGCTGCCTTTCAGGCCGAAACCCTCGCACCAGGTTAGCTGATGGCCCTCTCGGTTTGCGCAGGAGCGCGGCATCCTGCAGCTCCTCCTGTCCCGATCCACCCAGGAACCCCAGGGGAGATCTGACACCCAACGCCGAAGGTCGGCGGGAACAGAATCCCCCAGCCCGGGTGCACCGTACGTTGGCGGCCCTCAGCGCCTGCGTGTTGACAGGCGAACATCTCCAGGCTGTGTTGGGCTTGGATGTTTCTAGAAGGTTACGGTGGGGAGGAAATTTACACTTATTGAGGCCCTAAGTACTTGTTATTTCCCACTTTTATCTTCATAATATAGGAACTCAGAGGTAGGTATTGCTATCCCCATTTACAGAGGAGAAAATCGAAGCTAGGGAGGGTTAAGGAATTTGTCCTTAGTAAGTAGCTGGTGGGTGACAGAGCCAAGGTTCTAATAAGACAATCATCCTGGCCCCAGGGTTGAAGCTCTCCGCGAGAACCTCAGGCTTCCTTGAAGCTGAGGTACCCACCCCCCAACTTCCATTCTTTTTTTTCTTTCTTTTTTTTTTTGCGGTACGCGGGCCTCTCTCTGTTGTGGCCTCTCCCGTTGCGGAGCACAGGCTCCGGACTCGCAGGCTCAGCGGCCATGGCTCACGGGTCCAGCCGGCGGCATGTGGGATCTTCCCAGACCGGGGCACGAACCCGTGTCCCCTGCATCGGCAGGCGGACTCTCAACCACTGCGCCACAAGGGAAGCCCCAACTTCCATTCTTTAACTCCCTCTTGTCTGTGTACCTTCCTCCATATAACCCTCATGTCCCCCTGACTCTCTCCACCCCATCCCCCAACCAGCACTGCAGGGACCCTGGGACCTCTGCCCGGGACCGCCGATCTGGGGAAATCCACACCAGGCTCACTAGAGGCCCCGTGCTGCTTCCAGAACGGTAAGCCAGAGGAGGGTTATTATTGTATTTTTATAATTGGGCATTAAGGTATGTCAGGCACTGTACCAAAAAGAGAATGAAGGATGGCGCTTGCCCAGTTGGCTTACTAGAGACAAGTCATTGTGAGACACAATAAAACCAGGAGGAGGAGAAGCCCCTGTGGGTGTTAGCGGCACCCTCAGGACCAAGGCTGCAATTAATGCAAATTGGGCACTTGCATAGGGTGGCAGGTAGTCGGGAAGGTGGAAAAGAAGACCCACAATTAGGGACTGCTTGATGCCTCCTCCTCTAACTTCCAGCGTCAAAGCCTTAGGGTAATTCCAGGGTACACATCAGAGCCAGGGGAGGGGAGCATAGAGAGGACCATGCAGATCAGTCGGTCCTCAAGTCCAGCTTGGGTTCCTGCCCCCAGGAGCACGAAGAGTCCAGGCCAGCTAGCTTGCTTGGTGGAGGATGGCTTTTGGAGCAGGGCGGACCCAAAGTTTTCAAATCACTTTCTTGGGGTAAGGGGCTGCTTCTAAGAGAAGTGACATTAAGCCCAACCCGGAGTTGAAACTTCTCCCTTCATATCTTTTGAGGATGTGCCTTTGTCAGGGATGTTGATTATAAGAGACAGCACTAGCCTGAGCAAGATAATGATGATAACAAGAATAATCGAAAACCAGGTTATTATTGGGAGAGCACCTGGGATTCCTACAGAATCCTGGGTGCTGAAGTGTCAGGTCTCATGAGGGAACCAAGGACAGTATTATATTTGGAGTTCCTAGTATTATATATGCCACTCTCGTTGGACTGGAGGTATTTCCTCATGACAGCTTACTTGGGTGGTATTATCATTCCTACTTTACAGATGAACAAACTGAGGCTCAGTGACAAATAATTTGTCCATAGTATCTGGGTCTGATGACAGCAAACTCAAATTCCCTATATCAAGTTCCCTCCAAGAATAAATCTCATGCAAATGACTCAGGTTACCTCTAGCTGTGTCCACGTTGTTTTAAAAATGGGTTCTAATGGCAGTAAAGTCCGAATCCAGTTAATAGTATCTAATGAATGGTATTGTGCCAATGTCACTTTCCTGGTTTTGATAATGTGCTATAGTTATATAAAATGTTACAACTGGGGGATGCTGGGGGCGGGGAGCCGGGTGTAGGGGGTAAGGGACCTCTCTGCACCATTTTTATAACTTCTTATGAGTCTATCATTATTCAAAATAAAATTTTTAAAAAGCAAAAAACCTTGTTCTATACCATTTTCCCCCCAAGCTTCACTGTTCACCCAAAACACTGGTATTTGGGGTCCTATATCTATTCTAGTATAGAGATCTAGAACTTTTAAGAGTGGGAGAAGTCTAAGTAAACACTAAGTGATGAGTCTATTCAAGTTTGGGTCACAATCAGGACTTGTAGATGCTTAAGATAATGGCTGTTATTACTGTGATGTGACGAAATTTCTGTGGATGACATGGCAGTTTAGAAACAGTTTCTATACCTTGATGGCAACACTGAGGCTTGTATAAATAGTTTCCGAACGACCAGTCCCATCCCATCTTGCAGATGAAACAGAAGGAGGTTAAATACTTTGCACAGTGCACCATCTCAAAGCCAAAAAGAGAGCCGAGGCCCCCATGAGCATTGTCTCCCCACGTGGATGTTTTCCAGCTACTTGGGTGGGAGGCTAAGAAAGCACAAATTCTGCAAAATCACATAAACAACTGCACCGTGCATATCATCTGCCTGGAATTATGTAAGAATTAAATAATCACCCTTCTCCTCTACTGGAATAAAAGGATATGGTTTACCTTCTCTCCTGTTCCAGAAACCAGACTCCCACTTAGTAACTGTGGTGGGGGTGGGAGGGGTAAAATAAATCACTGCTTGGGAGGGAGTGTTTGCAGAACAATGGAAATCAGAAGTGTTCTTTCCTTCTAGAACTTTTCCTGTTGCTCTTATTAAAATCTCACATTGTTTGACTAAAGATGAATTATGACTGTACTTACTTGAAATTGCTTAGAAGTGGCCTGCCTGTGCGTTTCATTTCCATTTTCGAATTCTCTGCCAAAAGCAGCGATGCCACATACGAAATTTTTCCTGGCTGAGTTTTTCCAGAAACCTTGATGTCAGAGGCTCTGTGTCAAGGTTTCTTAGGCCAAGATCATTTCTTCCATTGAAATCTTTCCTGACGTTGCTGCCCATGTGGTGGAATTTTAATTGTCTGAATTTATTTCCAGAGGCGTTGTCCTTCCTTCTCCCCTTTCTCCTCCTACCCTCCTGTTCCCCCTCTTCTGCCCCTGAGTAAGAAGCTGCCCATGAATAACATATTTAGTATGAGGTTTGTACAGATCAGGAAGCGTGTCATGGACATTCCAACTCCTGTTTGCTGTTGCTTTTATTAAAGTTAGATAAAATGTAGCCGGAGGTGGAAATTGGAAGGGCTCAGCATTTTTTTAGAACCTGTTGGCCATCCATTTGCAAAAGACAAAGGAGACAGGTAAAGAAATGACTGAAAAGGAATTGATGTGTCCCATCAACCATAACACTCCCACGTTCCCCTCTATGGGTGAGTCACACCCACGTCAATCCATGTGACTTTCCAACAAGATCTTCTTTCAGCTTCATGTGAGAAGTTGCAAATGTGTATTAGCCTACAAGAGTGCATCTCTGGCAGTGTGATTTCAGATCCCCTGTATGACTGTTCTTTGCATGCCCCGGAGTCACTAGAAGACTCTGGGATGCCTCAATAGGTCTTGGCCGTTGAGGATATTCAAAGGCTGGTGGCTACCTGAGAATCTGGTTGCCTGTTCCATTAGAGCAAGGAGAATCTTCCAGTTCAACCCTTTGCTGGCCGTGGAATTACTGTCATAGAGTCAAGGAGGGCTCGAGGAAAGTAGGAAAGGCAGCTTCTGTGGACAGAGAATGTGACCTGCCAAATCAGTAAACAAAGGAGGTTGCAGCCATCAAGGCCACTGCAGCCTCCCCCACACGCTGTGCACCCTGAGAGGATTCAGGATGGAGAAAAGCAGGATACTGGCCCCAGATAGTTAAGGTGCATATCAAAGGAATGATTTCAGTGAGTCCAGGCTCTTGCATCTTCCCGTACACAGAAGTGGGCCAAATTCATTAACTCCAGATGTCCGGTGTTTCTTTAATTAGCAGTAATCTTTTGATGTTCCAACTGCTTGTTTTGGGGTTGTTGTTTTTTTGCAAACACTCCTATACGTCCTGGCTCCTCTCTTGCCTCTTTGGGACAGTCCCTCAGAGCTATCTGAGAGGCTGTCTCCTGGGCTTAAGTCCTCAGTATGTCCAAATAAAATGTAATTCTCAACTTTTAGGCTGTGCAAAAACTTAAAAGAGTTAGGGAAAAGACAGGAAACTAATGGAGAAAATGGATTAGGTAATTAACACTAATCGAATTCTTGTTGTGTGGCTCATTCTGTACCTGGAACAGGGAGGAAAGCTTTGCTGTGCTGTAGAGCCTCACTTCCCCTAAGCTCTGGTCAATTTCAGGTGAACTCTTTCCCAGTGGTACTTTCTTACTCATTTCCTTTCTTGTCATTTCCTCTCTGCTTAGTTTTGAGGCTCTGGACCCAAAGCTACCTGCTGCCAGGTCATTTCTCTTAATGCCTGTTTAATTATTAAACGAAGGTTCTCTCCCTCCAGCAGTGCCCTTCATTACAGGCCCTTTAAACATGGAAGTGGGGATGAGGAGGTGATTTGTCTGCTCAGACAATACAACGGGCTTAAATATTAATTATTGTAATGTTAATTTAGTCGTTCAGCCACTCTCACTAAAATATAAACTCCATGAGAACAGGGTGTTTGTCCAACTCACTGACATAGTTCCCGGCATCTGGAAAAAATATTTGGCCCAAAATAGGTGCTCAATAACTATTGGCCAAAGTGAAAAATTGTGTCTAACCTTGAAGAAATATTTTCTTCCAGTCAGTCTAAATATCGCTCTGCTACCTTGGACTGATATATGAATTGGCAGGTACCGACTGAGTCCTTACCATGGGTCCGAAGTTTTAGAAGGTAACTCAAGATGCTTTCCCACCTTCTGGGCTTCCCTCTCACAATTAGTCTTCAGAGATCCCTCCTCAGACAGGCAGGTCTTGAACTGGCCCCTGAACTTGAGCCTCTCCTGCCGTGGGACTGGTGTTGATGCTTATCCTCTCATCCTTTTCTATCCTTCAAGATGCAGATTAGGTCACGTCGCTACTGTGTCCTCAGCCTGGCACGTAAGGTTCACCACACTCACTAACCGCTTTGTAAAGTTAGTTACCATTATAACCACCTGCTCCCACCAGTTGCAAACATTTGCTTTCAACACATGAGTTTAGACCATGTACAGAAAAGATGTAGAGTGGGGTTCCACAGTGAGCTGGGGTCAGCGTTGGCCAAAGTGCATGCCGTCTGTTTGGAATAGTCAAAACTGTAACATCTGGTGCTGCTATCTGGGAATGTTTGTGTAAACTTTCGACGTCCGAAAGCACACGATTCTTCTTTTTATAACTTTATTGGGGTATAGTTGACTGACAATGTTGTGTTGGTTTCAGGTGTACAGCAAAATGAATCTGTTATACATATGCATACATCACTCTTTTTTAGATTCTTTTCCCATATAGGCCATTACAGAGTATTGAGTAGAGTTCCCTGTGCTATACAGTAGGTCCTTATTAGGTATCTATTCTATATATAGTAGTGTGTATGTGTCAATCCCGATCTGAAAGCACACGATTCTTGAGTTCTGACATCAGTATTTAGGGTAAAGGTTTATGTAGACAGTAACTCCAGAATCTTCTCAAAAGAGGGCACCCTTTAGTCATTTGAAATAAACTCAAAATAGTATATCTGAAAATCTGAGCATGATAACTTTTCCATGACAATGTCTTATCTTCCCAACTTACAAGCTCTGAAGGAACCTCCTTTTCGACATCTTTGTGGCTCGCTCAAGATCCCAACGATGCCCTGCTTGGAGCTGACTTTCCGCAAAGCCACTGACTTACCAATTGGCTGGTATACATAGATTTGATTGATTGGTTATCACTCAGAGGAAATGCAAGTCGTCACGTGGAATATGAGATTTTGGTGCACATATGATCTTATTCAAAAATTATTCTTTCCACTATTTTTTTAAAAGAGAAGTAGATGACTTTTTAAAAATAATTTTTTAGAATATTTTATTTATTTATTTGGTTGCACCAGGCCTGAGTTGTGGCAGGCAGCCTCCTTAGTTGTGGCACATGTGCTCCTTAGTTGGCTCTTTAGCTGTGGCAGGACAACTCTTAACTGTGGCATGCATGTGGGATCTAGTTCCCTGACCAGGGATTGAACCCAGGCCTCCTGCATTGGGAGCATGGAGTCTTAACCACTGTGCTATCAGGGAAGTCCCTCTTTCAACTATTTTTAAAGAAAGGTGTTACATAACACCAGCATTTTCATCTAAATAAATATTTTCTTTTCAAAGAACTTTTTTTTTTTTTGAGTCACCACTCTGCAAGACTTAAGCATGTCTCTCCCACACCATCTGCTCGACCCCTCTTCCCAAGAATCTGCCTTTACATGGGGTGAAGGTGTTGACAGATGTATGAGCGGTGGTCCCGGGTATATTTCCCTGAGGAGGATGGCCTGTTCCCAGGGATGAGGGGACACAGGGACCTGGAGAAATCTAGTTATGAGGCAGGTGTCCTTGAAGGGAAAAAGAATGGGGTCCAAGCCACATGGAAGAGCCCAGATCTTCACTCTGAGCACACTGACAGCTGACTCCCAGGAACCCCGGTGGGAAGGCATACAATAGGGGCATAAAAGGTAACATTCCTAAGCTAACAAAAAGCATCAAACAAACAGACTGAAAAATCCCACAACCTAGAGACTTCACTTTCACCCAGCCCCAATCAGTGCCTTGCTAAATACAGGATGCCTTCGCTGGGAACCTTATTTGGAAGCACCCCAGTATCTTCCCATATACAGTAAACCCTCTCTGCACTGAGGCAGGTAGCAGGATGGTTAAACGCCTGAGCGCTGACTCTGGGCTGACTGGGCTTGGACTTCTGTGATGTTCCTCACCTTGCTTTGCTCCTTTGTCAAATGGGGATGAAAAGAGTAGTACCTCTGTCCAAGTGTTGTCACGTGGATTCGGTGAGATAAAGGACGGAGCCTGGCTTTGGTAGCAGCTGTCTGTACGCATAGTGGTCATTTTTCCCCTGCAGAAGTAGGCTGGTTCTGAAGATGGGATGTTTCTTGGGCAGTGGTGGGGACCACTGGCTTGGCCTTAAACCTGCCCTGTGAGGTCTGCTGGGGGCTCCCTAGGGTGCTCCTTGCTCCGACTCTTCAGATGAAGTGGAGCTGCTTTCACTGCTGTTCCTTCTAGAACAGTCACTCGTGTGACTTCGCAGTTTCTTGTTCATAATCCCTTCTGCCGGGCTGTGGACCCTACACAGTCTCCTGGATGCCAGGAATGAGGGAAGTCGATGCCTCCTGGACTAAGATGGGTGCTTCCTGGAGGAGAGTGGAGATCAACAGTCCCTGGGCTCATTTCCTCGGCCTGTCATGTGGTCCAGTCTCATACTGGAGAGAGCCCAGGTAAGGTTAACAGGGCTGGGCGAATAGCCAGGCTGTCTTTAGCAACGTGCAGGCTGAGGACCAGCCGAGAAAGGCAGGAGGAGGCTTCCCTGGTGGCTCAGTGGTTAAGAATCTGCCAGCAAATGCAGGGGACACGGGTTCGAGCCCTGGCCCAGGAAGATCCCGCATGCCGCGGAGCAGCTAAGCCCGTGTGCCACAACTACTGAGCCTGCGCTCTAGAGCCCGCAAGCCACAACTACTGAGCCCACGTGCCACAACTACTGAAGCCCGTGCACCTGGAGCCCGTGCTCCACAATAAGGAAGCCACCGCAGTGAGAAGCCCACACACCATATCAAAGAGTAGCCCCCGCTCGCCGCAACTAGAGAAAGCCCACGTGCAGCAACAAAGACCCAACGCAGCCAAAACTAAAATAAATTTATATTAAAAAAAAGTCAGGAGGGAGAGAGACATTGTACCCACAATCTGGAGTCGTTAATGTTAATTTATTTACCAGTTCACATTAAAAAAAATAATAAGTTGTTAGAATATGAGGATTCTTTCCCTCTTAACAAAGCCACAGAAAGTGAAACGTAATCTGGAATTGGTTCTTTTATTTTTATTTTATTTTATTTTTTCCAGTATGCGGGCCTCTCACTGTTGTGGCCTCTCCCATTGTGGAGCACAGGCTCCAGACGCGCAGGCTCAGCGGCCATGGCTCCCGGGCCTAGCTGCTCTGCAGCATGTGGGATCTTCCCAGACCGGAGCACGAACCCGTGTCCCCTGCATCAGCAGGCAGACTCTCAACCACTGCGCCACCAGGGAAGCCCCTCTTTTATAAATATCATTACACAAAATGTTTTGCAAATTAAAACTGGAATACTGGAGAGAAAATAAAGCATTTCGTTTTCTTGGTGTCCTTGGAACTTTATGTTCTAGACTGAGGCCTGAAGTCCAGAACAGGTAGGTACCTGTGGCTGACAGTCTTGAATGTGAGTCCTACAGTGTATCTAACCTTGAACTTTGAAATCATTTCTATCAAATTTTGTCCCCGAAACTCTCACACCCATACACCAAAAATTATGGTACAGCTTTCTTTAAAGCTTGCATAAGAATAAAAGATTTTAAAACCTGGGAGAGATTTGGTGATCCACTGCCCACTGACATGAAAGAAATAGTGCTTGCAAGTGAGAAATTATACATGAGTTACAAACATGCAAAAATTGGCACAGCCATCCAAGAAAGAATTGGGAGAGATTTTTAACTGGGTGGATTGAGTAAAATCTGCCTCAGAAGCTCTAGAAAAAAGTTGCATATGTTAAAGCAAACTATTCAACTTCTTTTCCATAGAGGCAGCTGCAGCTGTGACTTGATCACAGCGCACGTTTATTGTTTTGCCTGTGGGGCATCCAGGCTCCCTCCATTTGGTAGTGGAACCGGTACTTTCCTAAAGTATCTACCCTCACTTTCCTCTCAGTCCAGGTGATTTAGGGCTGGCTCCAAGGGTAGACATGTGATCCACGTTTGGCCAATCAGGATGGAAGCCCCCCTCTCTAGCCAGTTCAGAGGTGGGACCACGATCCAGTCAGTCCAAATCAGACTCAATTCCAGAACGTTTTTAGAATTTGAAACTCTTGAGAGAGAGAAGGACTTTTCCAGCTGGGGTTAATGAGAGGAGAGCCTAAAACATTGCAACCTCTGGCAGCCATCTTGCCACCATGATGTAAGAAACTAAGAGTGGAGACAAAACAGAGCAAAGCAGAACTTAGAGATGGAGAGAGTGATATGAGCCCCTGAACGCAGCCAGTGTCTCCCTGGGACTTTCACTTGTTGAGTGAATAAACTCCTTTTCTTTTCCTTTTTTTTGCGGTACGCGGGCCTCTCACTGTTGTGGCCTCTCCCGTTGCGGAGCACAGGCTCCGGACGCGCAGGCTCAGCGGCCATGGCTCACGGGCCCAGCATCTCCGCGGCGTGTGGGATCTTCCCAGACCGGGGCACGAACCCGTGTCCCCTGCATAAGCAGGGGGACTCTCAACCACTGCGCGACCAGGGAAGTCCTCTTTTAGCCATTTTGAATTGGGCTTTCTGTAGTTACAACTGAAAGGATCTGGCGGATGCAGTTGGAGAAGAGAGATAGGGGGTGCTCACAGTTTGCTGGTTCTTTCCTAAGGATGAAGTGGCATTTACCTAACTTCCCGATGTCCGTTGACTGTGGTTGTTATCACAGTGAAGAAAACTTTCCAGAAGACCGGATTCTTTCGGGAAGGCACTTTTTTGTTTTTTTTCAGGAAGGATATTTTCCACGTGGATAAGTGTATGAGAGACATACAGCAGCAAAACCAGAAACTCTGGACTTGCCCAGTCAATCCCTTCTTTAAATCTTACTTCACACCAGGTGAAGAAAACCCTAAAAGCATGATAATTCTTTGTGTATTAGATCCTAAATTTTTATTATGCTTTGAAACTTAATCTACCACCAGTTCTCTCTTTTTGTTTGTCACACATACATCTGCATCACCGACACTGATAGTGACAGATCTGCCTTTTCACTTCCCTAGTGGGAACTTAATTGTCTTTTATGTCCAAGTGGTGGCCACCACCTGTGTTGCCTCCTGGGCAGGAGGAGGTAGCAGTCTTTTTTGTGGAGTAAATCACAAAAGCCAGACCTGCTTTGGGAAATAGAATATAACCATCGTTGGAAACTAAGCTTTCAAGTATGAATGTTATCCTGGCCAATACAAATAGAAATCACCATAGAGGAGTTAATTAAACATAATAAACAGTTCAGGCGGAACAGGAAACTGCTATTTTTCCTGTCTCCAAAGCTTCTATCATAGGGGAAGGAAGAGCTAATCAGCAAAGAGGCAGGAACATGAGAAGAATGGGAATCTCACGGCAAGGACTGAGTGTTTGGCTCTGAAGAAAAGCAAAGTCATAAATTTAATCTCTGGTGGGTTTCGGTCCATGCCTGGGGGGAGGGGCAGGGGTACAAAACCATTTGTGCTGATCAGTTATCTATAGAGAGTATCACGTAAAATGGCGAAGTTTATGGTTACGACATCACACTGGGATTTGCAGGGAGTCGTACCAAAATACTTCTTTGGTGACAAGATCATACATGTCAAGAGCTTTTGAAGACTGAAAAGCATAAATGCAGGGAATTCCCTGATGGTCCAGTGGTTACAAGTCGGTGCTTTCACTGCCGAGGGCCCAGGTGCAATCCCTGGTTGGGGAACTAAGATCCCACAAGCCACGCGGCGTGGCCAAAAAAAAAAAAAAATGCAGAGAAGGGCTTCCCTGGTGGCGCAGTGGTTGGGAGTCCGCCTGCTGATGCAGGGGACACGGGTTCGTGCCCCGGTCCGGGAGGATCCCACGTGCCGCGGAGCGGCTGGGCCCGTGAGCCATGGCCGCTGAGCCTGCGTGACCGGAGCCTGTGCTCCGCAATGGGAGAGGCCACAACAGTGAGAGGCCCGCGTGTCGCAAAAGCAAAAAAAAAAAAAAAAAAAAATTGCAGAGAAGATATTCTGTGAGAAAGGGGAATATGAGCAGAGGAAGAGAGGCAGGTGGAGGAACGGGTATGATGAAGAGAATCGTTTATCTTCTGGAAATCTAGGCACTCAAAGACCGCTCATTAAGAAACCAAACAAGATGCACTGCACTCCAAAGACGTCGGTAGGACTGAGACTTGGAATAACTAAAAAAGCAACTTAAGTGTCCATCACAGGTGAATGGATAAAGAAGATGAGATACATATATACGATGGACTGTTACTCAGCCATAAAAAGAATGAAATAATGGCATTTGTAGCAACTAGAGATTATCATACCCAGTGAAGTAAGTCAGAAAGAGAAAGACAAATACCATATGATATCACTTATATGTGGAATCTAAAAAACATAGTACAAATGAATGTATTTACAAACCAGAAATAGACTCACAGATATAGAAAACAAACTTGTGATTACCAAAGTGGGCAGAAGGAGGGATAAATTAGGAGTTTGGGATGAACAGATACACACTACTATGTGTAAAATAGATAAACAACAAAGACTTACCATGTAGCACAGGGAACTATACTCAGTATCTTGTAATAACCTATAGTGGGAAAGAATCTGAAAAAGAATATATATATGCCCACATACACACAACTGAGTCACTTTGCTGTACACCTGAAACTATCACAACATTGTAAATCAAATATACTTCAGTTAAAAAAAAGACTCAGTGTGAAAGGGGACAGAAGACTTACAAAGATCCAAGGCCCTTCTCTTCAACACAGAATCTTCCAAAGTTAAGGATGGGTGGGATGGGCATAAAATAAGGAGGGAACCACCTCTTTCCACAATGCTCTAGAATTGCACACATCACGTGGCATTTGAAATGTGGCTGTCGTGAGAACAGGGTCACCTCTGCTAGATGTGAGGACTCTGGGGTTCAAAAACGGATCATTTTTCCTTTCTAGGAGCTCAGGCCTCGTGTCTCTCTCCCCACAACCTGAAGATAGCTGTTCACAGCTGCTCGGGTTCCTCCCCCACTGAGCGTGCCATCTGTCCCCGTGAAAGACGAGTGAGGCTTGGGGCTGAGAAGCTGGTGCAGACAGCCCTACCACAGACCCCAGGGCCAAGCTTCTGGGGAGTAAACCCCAGAAAAACTCCTCATGCTAAGCTGGTCAATGTTCAAAGTGCAGTTAAGGGAAGATGAGGGATAAACACAAAACTTTTTCTAGTATTTCAACTTGTCCCTAAAGTAACCATTTGTGCTGAGGTCCTGAGAGCTGAAAGGGGGCCAATTACAAAGAGAAGGAGGCTGGAGACTTAGGGGACTGGGGACTTCCCTGGTGGTCCAGTGGTTAAGACTCTGGCTCTCAATGTGGGGGGCAGGGGTTAAATCCCACTTTGGGGAACTAAGATCCTGTGTGACACACAGTGTGTCAAAAAAAAAAAGAGAGAGAGAGAAGGGGGCTGGAGGAAAATTTGAAGAGGAACAATGACAGAATGAGATTTTTAAAAATTAATTAATTTATTTATTTTTGGCTGCAGTGGGTCTTTTTGTTGCGGTGCACAGGCTTCTCACTGTGGTGGCTTCTCTGGTTGCGGAGCACAGGCTCTAGGTGCATGGGATTCAGTAGTTGTGGCACGTGGGCTTCAGTAGTTGTGGCACATGGGCTCAGTAGTTGTGGCGCACGGGCTTAGTTGCTCCGCGGCATGTGGGATCTGCCCAGATCAGGGCTTGAACCCGTGTCCCCTGCATTGGCAGGCGGATTCTTAACCATTGCACCACCAGGGAAGTCTGAGAATGAGATTTTTACCACTTTAATACATGGTACATTTATTTATTCCTATGCCAGAAATATAGAAAGATGCAGGTAAGCTGAAGAGAACCTGAGAGGCACTAGGACCATTTAAGAGGAAAAAGAACATCAGTTTTCTATAACTGACTAGCAAGCAGTTAAATTTATGCAGAGGAATGAAGATGAAGATATGTACCTGGTTATGGTAAGAGAAAGAAGCAATGTAAGAAGAAATGAGAATATTTAAGCAAGTTTTCAAGATGGCAGTAATTCAAAGAACCAAATAAATAAAACTGAGTGAGAAATTTATCTTTTAACTTCCCCCAAGCAAATTAAAATAGTAGCCAAAACTCAATTGGTTAGTTTATTTGGAATTATTATTTTTCAAGGAAGTAATTACAGCACTCATTTCAGATTTTCTACAACTTCAGGAACTTCTCCCATTTTGGGAGAAGTGGAGGCAGAGACCTTGACTATTTGCATGATTTTTGCCAAGTCACTTTCAGATTCACTTTCTTCATTTCTGAAATATGGGATGAGAATAACAACTACCTTACCGGGTTTGTGGAGGTGACGAAATGTGACCGTATATGAAAAATAAAAGCACTCAGCGACCTGAAAGCTCTAAAGAAATGATAATAGTGACAAACTCCTTAATATTTCAAATTTCCTTTGTCTTCCTTGCAGTCACATCCACAGAAGTCATGACTTTTAAGGTAAATTTAGAGATTAGATTCTCTCTTTAGCTGACCCTAAACATTGGTCATTGAGGGATTAGAAACACCAGCACCCTGGAGTAGGCATCTGGAAAATTCTGAAACTGAAAATCACCATGAGTTTTATTTAGGTGGCTATCCCAAATAAACCACCATGTCTGACCCCAACTAAAAATGTTTATAATATGAGGTTAAAATAAGCGTTGAAGTACAGTGTGGTCAAACCAAGGGGACACCATCAAAACATGAGTGGCAATGACAAATAAAGGAGAAGGGTGGGGACCAGCATCTCTCCTGTCACTCAGGCCAAAAACCAATGAGTCACTTTTTTGTAGTCTTTTTTTTGTGTGCGGCACACGGGCCTCTGACTGTTGTGGCCTCTCCCGTTGCGGGGCACAGGATCCAGACGCACAGGCTCAGCGGCCATGGCTCAGGGGCCCAGCCGTTCCGCGGCATATGGGATCTTCGCGGACCGGGGCACGAACCCATGTCCCCTGCATCAGCAGGCGGACTCTCAACCACTGCACCACCAGGGAAGCTCTCAATGAGTCACTTTTTGATGATGGCCATTGTGACTGGTGTGAGGTGATACTTCATTGTAGTTTTGATTTGCATTTCTCTAATAATTAGTGAATGTTGAGCATCTTTTCATGTGCTTTTTTAACCATCTGTATGTCTTCTTTGGAGAAATGTCTATTTAGATCTTCTGCCCATTTTTGGATTGGGTTGGTTGTTTGTTTGATATTGACCTGCATGAACTGTTTTGAAATTTTGGAGATTAATCCTTTGTCAGTTGCTTCATTTGCAAATATTCTCTCCCATTCTGAGGGTAAAAGAACAAAATAATGCCATTTGCAGCAAGATGGATGGACCTAGAGGTTGTCATACTGAGTGAAGTATGTCAGACAGAGAAAGACAAATATATGCTATTGCTTACACGTGGAATCTAAAAAAGAAGGATACAAATGAACTTATCTACGAAACAGAAATAGTTACAGATGTAGAAACTAAACTTATGGTTATGGGGTGGGGGGAAGGAGGAGGGGAGGGACAAATTGGAAGATGGGGATTGACATATACACACTACTATATATAAAATACAATAGATAACAAGGACCTACTGTATAGCACAGGGAACTCTACTTAATACTCTGTAATTACCTATATAGGAAAAGAAGCTGAAAAAGAGTGGGTATATGTATGTGTATAACTGATTCACTTTGCTGTACACCTGAAATTAACACAACATTGTAAAGCAACTATAACCCAACTGAAAAAAAACAAAAACCCAGTGAGTTGCAGGGAGGGGAAATGAGAGTTAGTGTTTAATGGGTAGAGTTTCAGTTTTGCAAGATGAAGAGTTCCGCGGATGGATGGTGATGCTGGGAGCACAACGTGAATGTACTTCATGTCCATCTTAACCACTTAAAAATGGTTAAGATGGTAAATTTTATGTTATGTGTCTGTTGCCACAATTTAAAAACTTATGAAAAAAACCTTATGAGTCACCTTTGATTCCTACATTCATTCTTTAATAAGACGAGCTAAACTGAAGAGAGACTGAGAGGATGGGATAGAGGTTCTGAAGTTAATGAATGTTGATGTAACACTTCTGACTCCCAGGCTGGTTGCTCGGAAGCAGAGATGTTTCTGAGTACCAGGGTTTTTGTCCACCAGGTGACGCTTCCAACACAGCTCCTGTCACCAGTTCCTCTCTACCAGCCCCAGGCATTCAAACCTCTGGCCCAGAGCTAGTAGACCTACTTCTCTTCCCTTGTACCAGCTCCGAGTGAGAGGAGTAGGAAATGGAGGGGAAAGACACTCTGAAATCGAAAATAAGAGACAAACAATCCGGCATTAGTTTCCACAGAATCTTTTTTAGATTCCAACGACATGACTTGGAGAAATTTCCATGCCTTTCTGGATAACAGGAAGACTCATTATGACTTTATAAAGACTCTGGTGCCTCATTTGTTGGATATCATGCCCCCTGATGGTTTCACTGTGTAACAGAAGCAAAAATAGGCAGTGAGTGCTCTGGGAGCAGGGTTAAGGACTTTGGCTAGAAATAATTTCCCAAAATCTGTGTCAATAGGTGATGTATAACACAAGATTCTCATCCCGGCAAGTCCAAAGCTAAAAGTGTAATCGAAATAAACCAGAGTAACAGCAGACCAGGAAACCAGTAAAAAAAACTTCCCATAGTTTATCTTTTGGAAGCTGCTTTCTAGAGAGGAGCTATGGGTTTCCATCTTGATACCTGTCGCTAACACTGGAAACTGCAGAGGCCTCAGGTGTTGCGAGTGGAGGAAACCTTTGCCTCTTCTTATGACCCACAGGGGAGCAGAACATGAAGGGGGGTGGGTGGACTTCAGGTAGATCTAGAGGCTGATCCTATGAGAGACATACATTCGTGACAAGCCATGAGGCCAGAAATGCTGTGATTTGAAAATGGTTAATTACCTTCAAAGGGAGGTTGAACTGGAACAGTATTTTAAGTACCTTAAAAAGGTCTGTGTGTGTGTGTTTCAATTGTTTACTCTTTTTTTTGAAAATACAATAGGATTCTAGTACATTTATTTCATCAGCACAAGAAACTTGGGAATATTCCATATTCAAATACATTGAAATAGAGATGTTTAGAGCCAAAAGTTATGTAAATCCCATTTTTCCCTGAAAATGAAGGTCTATGTTCTTTTGACTGTAGCTTTCCTCAATTCCTGTCCCCCATGACTCCCAGAAGTATGAAATTGATAAATATCCATTAATTGTTTACTTTTGGCCCAGCAATTCCACTCAGGAATTTTTCTTGCGAAGACACACAGTCAAGACCAGTATTGCTATGACAGCTTTTACATTATTTTTACAGCTTGTACTAACAAAGAAAAAAATTGGCAGCAACTTAAATATTGAATTATTAAATCAATTATGATATTCTTATACAGTGGAATACTATGAAGCCATTAATAGGATGGCGGAAATCTATTCACTGATGTGAAAAGATACACGTAGCTTGGCAACATGTACCAATGCTTCAAACAAAGTATATAGACTTTAACCCTTCCTCTCAGGAATTTATCTTCAAACGACAATAATAAAACAAGTCTAGCATGTTCAGCAGAGCAATGTTTACAGTACAATGTTTACTGTTAAAAAATACTGCTGTAACATGAAGCTCTATTAATTGAGATTGGTTAAAAATATTATAATTATATCATGGAATATCATGCAGGCATTAAAATTATGCTGTAATTTATCTTTGTTACAAAGCAAGCTCACTATAATACAAAGTGGAAAAAATTTACAAAATGGTAATCACTGTATAATTCCATCTTAGTAAAAGTAAAAATATCTATAGGAAAAAGTGTCCATGTGTGTACACACACACATCTCTAAATGTATAATAGTTATCTCTGGATGGTGGTTTTTAGCTATTTTTTTGATGTTTATTTTGTAATTTATTTTTATTTTATTTTATTTCTTTTTGGCTGCATTGGGTCTTTGTTGCTGTGCGCAGGCTTTCTCTAGTTGTGTTGAGCGGGGGCTACTCTTCATTGTGGTGTGTGAGCTTCTCATTACAGTGGCTTCTCTTGTTGCAGAGCACAGGCTCTAGGTGCATGGGGTTCAGTAGTTGTGGCTCAGGGGCTCAGTAGTTGTGGCACATGGGCTTAGTCGCTCCGCGGCATGTGGGATCTTCCCAGACCAGGGCTTGAACCCGTGTCCCCTGTATTAGCAGGCAGATTCTCAACCACTGTGCCACCAGGGAAGTCCCTGGGAATAATGTTATATACCCAGGGAATAATGTTTATTTTTCTAATAAACATTAATGTATTATTTTTATAGTAAGAAAATACAACAATATTATTTCCATGATTTTTTTAAAAGCACATAAAGACTAAGAATTCATCCTAAAGTGTTTCTCAACCTTTTTCTCATCACCATCCCCTAAGGAGCCTTTTAAAGACATATTTTCCAAATTACTCCTGCCATGAAATTTTAATGCCACAGATATATCATATATCTGTTTATGTACTGTATGTACATCTGCTTTATACATAAAAAGGGTATGATTTTTTTTGATCCTCAAGAAGCAATCTACCTTGGGGCAATATTTTTCCTGTTAATAATTATGTTCTAAAAGGACACTAAGAGTGTGTGTGCAGTGTGATTACTTAGTCATCCTAAGTCATCCTAAACTTACTCAGCCTTCTAATTAATTTCTTCTTTTGCCTGATTTATTTTATTCTTTTACATCTACGTGTCATCCAGCACCTCAAAGTATTCTACTGTCCAAATTCTCTTCAGCCTCCAATTTTCCTGAGAGGCTGAGGGTTATAACATGAGTCTGGTAGACTCATACATTCTGTCCAATCTTGCTTCCTGTCCTTTTTAATAGCTGTTATGCCCTATAACAGACCCAATACAAGTTCTGCATTTTAACCTCCATCTGGTCTGCTTTTCAAGGAGAGCTGAAATCCATAGGGCAGGCAGTCAGGAAGAGCAGGCTGGAACCCTCAGGCATAAGCTGAAGTTCTCTCCACAGGCAAACTTTCTTCTTTAAAGAAGCCTCAGCTCTGTCCTCATGCCCTTTTACTTGAGTAAATCAGGCCCACCCAAAATATCAAGGATAACCTCCCTTACTTAAAGTCAACTGATTATGGATCTTCATCACATCCATAAAATACCTTCACAGCAACACCTAGATTCATATTTGAATAACTCAGACTGTAGCCTAACAAAGTCAACACATAAAATTATCACCGTCTATCCTTTGTCTTCTGGACACCCATACGCATCCCATTAAACCTTAAAGACAATAACAAGGTCATACTTCCACCCAAATCTATAGAACTATCCTGTATTCAACCGAAAATGAAACTGAGTAGGACTCTGTGGTCATTCCCCCTCCCCCCATGTCCTCCACCTGCCTTTTGTCTGTAGAAAAACTTTAGCCAAAGAATAAGTTTAATCAGAGAAGTGAGAAAGTGCAGAAGCAAAGAAAAGGGGTCAAACAGGACAGAACAATAATAGTTCAGTCAGTAAACAAAGTCAATGACCTTCAGTTCCTCCTTAAGGGCCACAGATAATATTGTGAGCTGTATCCTGTGAGCTGTCTTATAGATACTGAAACCCTCACCAGGTGGAAGAAGTTAACTACACGATGACCAGATGGTAGCCATGACCTAAGCTGCCACAATTCTGAGAGCTGGTCTCAAAGAAATGGGAGCAAACCAACCCTGGAACTGAAGACTAACCGTACTTAAAACAATCAAGATGATGCTGATCAGACCGCCGCAGGACCAATGTCAAGATGACGGTCAGAGCTGATGGTGCCGTTTCTGCACGTAGCTCCCTCCCTCCGTGTATAACAGCTCTTGCCCACTGATGGTCAGTGGGGGAAAGTCAGCCTTTGGACACGAGTCCCCCCACCCCACGCCGCCAGGTTGCTGAAATAAAACAAACTTTCCTCCCCACCAACCTTGCCTCTTTATTGGCTTTAGCGCGGCAAGCAGCTGGACCCACTTTCGCTAACAGTTTTTGGCTCCCAACGCGGGGCTGCTGCACTCTCGCGATATCTGGCTTCTGGGGTTCTGCCAGCAGAGCTGCCGCCATGACGACGCGCGGGGGTGGCTGTGAGGAGCGTGATTCCCGTGGCTCGCTGGCCCCGAGAGGGGGTGTTTGAGGGGACGTTCCTAGCAGCTGCCGAAACCGTTTGTTTCGGGGATCCTCCCTGTTTCTCCCCTGCTTGGCCCTGGCTGCCAACGTATGCTTTTCCTTGGTGGAATGGAAACATGCATCTGGACGAGCCGACGAGCTTCAAGACCAAGTAGGTCGACCCGTGTGCACCTGGGCTAACTTCTCTTCCGAGCACAAAGTGCTATTTGGGCATTTTGCTAATTGGTTTTGATGTGTGTCTGATCTCGGCTGGCCTCAGCCTGCAGCGGCTGGAAGCAGGGTTTTGGTTCCCGGCCAGAGATTGAAGTCAGGCCGTGGCAGTGAGAGCGTTGAATCCTAGCCGTGAGACCACCGGGGACCAGTGGCCAGTGACAAGGCCCTGGCCCGTCAGCTGTGTAGAAGTGAATTTCCACGGAGAGACAGAAAGTAGTGAAACAAGTAGAATGTTTATTAGGAAAAAGAGTACGTGTGCATGGGCACATGGGCGGGCTCAGAGAGAGAGTTGTGCCCGCATGGTAGTTTGAATCACTTATATGGGGCATTTCTTCCAGGTTTCTTTTGGACAGTCATCTTGCTTTGCCTGGTTCTGAGTCCGTAGTTGGTATATCTCAGGGTCCTCGCGTGTGTCTGCCCACATCTCTTAGCCAAGATGGATTCTAGTGAAGAGGCCTGTGGGTAGTTGACATCACTTACTGTGAGATGATGCCCCCTCTCTTTTGAACTCTGAGGACCCTTTCTGCACAGGTGAAGTTGGGAAGGGCTCCTTGACTTCGAGAATGAGGAATATGTGGTCTTTTGTCTCTCATCTGGGCAGGACTCAGCTCCTCTTGCCTCCCGCTCCTCAGTCTGGGGCCCATCTGTCTCCTGCCTCATGTCTACCATTGAGGACTGTTTGTGAGAATTGAGCGTCATTTGGGCATTTTTGCAATTGGTTCTGACATGTGTCTACCGTCGGGGACCGTTTGTGTTGGGGAAGTGTTTGTTTGGGACTCCATATTGGTCATCCTCTCCTCTGGTTTGTGACAGTTCTATCTTCTGGTGTGTGAATGTGTATTCCATTTGTGTGATTGGTATTCTTGTTGCCTTTTGTACAGTGAGAAATTCAGGTTCAATTCATTATAAAGATTTTAACTGTGAAACTATGACTTTAAAAAAATGATCTTTTTAAACACTGTGTGGCCACCAATAGTATTCTTCAAACTCCAAAAAGATTGGTTAAGATGAAACTCCTTTGAATTCCAAAACTGTTTTTTTTTTTTTTTTTGCATATGCAGTTAGAGAAAGCTAGCTTGATAGAATATTTTACTTTCTTCAGAATTCTGACCCTGTGATAATAAAAATATGCCTAGGAGAAATCTTGAAGTTAACTCTTACCATGTCCTTGAAATACAAACACAGCCCACTTTGCCTGAGACTTCAGCCTTGGGTTAATTACTAAAACTTCAAGCCAAGGGGAAATAAAGAGAAAAGAGGGCTTGGGTTTATTAAACACACATCTTGTACCACATAAAAGAGAAATTGTGCTATGAAAAAAATATATGTTTTTAGAGGTTATGGAATATGTTTTTAAGTTTGCCAATCAGAAAATGCTGGTATAACAGTTCAATTACTTGTTTCTTGGTTTTGTTAAGGTTTTCAAGGATTAAAAACGTAACATGTAAAAATGATGAGGGAGGCATTTCAGCGTGTAAAGCAAGTTGTATATGTGTTGTTGGCAAGAGAAAATATAAAAAATGGAGATTTTTTGTTGAGGGAAAAAAAGAATAATTTTGTCCTAGGGCTGGTTGCTTATGTATGGGAAAAGTAAGGGACAAATTAATGTGGATTCAGAAAGTGATAAAAGGTTCATGAAAAAGGGACTTCAGGAAAAGAATCTTGTACATTGTCAGAATTAAGATTAGATTGAGGGACTTCCCTGGTGGTCCAGTAGTTAAGACTTTGCCTTCCAATGCAATGGGTGCAGGTTCAGTCCCTGGTCAGGGAGCTAAGATCCCACATGCCTCATGGCCAGAAACTAATGGTGTTAAAGAACTGGGTTGATAGCAACAGATTGATGAGACACAGCTATTAGAGAGGCCAGGTGGGAAGTTTGTAGCCATCAGGAGCCATGTGAGCATGAAGACCTTAGTAAGCGGTAAGGTCAAAGGAGAGCCAGGGTGGCCTAGCTCCATGCTTGTTCTACACTGGAAAACCAGTGGCCAGATCTGATGTGTGTGTCTTCCTCTGCAGACCGGGCTCTAAGAGTATTCCACCCCTGATACCAGAAGTAGGGGCTTGTTTCCACCAGTTCACTTCCAATATTAGAAACAAAGGCGTATGTAATTTTTGCCTTCTTCTCCTTCATTTTCATTCTTTTAATAATATTGATAATAATAAAACAACAACAATGGCTTTATCTTGATTAGGAGATAAAATACAATAATTTTGAGAACTAAAACACTTTTGCAGCAGGTCAGCGATGCTCAGGAAAGTTGGGTTAAATTTCATTTTTTAACTCATAATCTATACATATGTTTTAAAAACAGACATTTGTTCTCCTTTCCACATCTCCCAGGGAGAAATGATCACAAACAGAGCTTTGCGAAATTTCCTGTGCATCTGTGGGAAGAGGGAAAGAGAGAGGGAAGATGGGGGAGGGGACTGAATTATCACAAAGCAGCTTCTTTCGGCCTTGCCAGGGAAAGCCACAAGAATTTGCCAGAAGACAATCTTCCTGAGGGACTAACTCACTGCTCACTCTTCTCTCATGCCCTGCAGTCTCCTTGTTCATGGTACAAACATTGTGTTCATATGTTCTCTGATGCTTATAGTTGTGAGTTATTTCTGTGGATGGGGTTGAAGGACCCAATTAATCATACCGCTCTCTCCTCCGGGCTCTGAAATTAAGAACATGCACAAAAGAAGGATGGGGAATCAATGTGTGAACTTTTCTTCTCTGCTTGCACCTGTGGCCAAGTGGGCTTCTTAGAAGCAGTTCCTTCCTTAAATTGAACAAACTCACTGCATTCCATGACTGCAGGCTGCCCCCATGGGTGGGTCTACCTGAGTGTGTATTTTGATTGGAAGAGGCAGGATTGGAAAGTGATAAACGCGGCTTGTAGAGGAGCGCAGCCCAAGAGAGTCAAAGAAATGTGCCCTTTATGAGTAGCCATTTTTACTGAGTTCACCAGTCCTGAAGAAAATAAGGAATAATACCTCAGTCTCCCACTGCCTCACCAAACGTGGAGAAGAGCCAGTGAGAAGTGGAGAGCAAGCAACTTTCTCCCACTATTTCCCCAGGAAGGTGAGAGTCTTGGTAAAATTCCCTATTTTATGGGTCAGCAGGAACTTTGGAAAAGGAAGAAAATGATTCTTCTACGGCATACAAGTGTTTCCATATAAATTTAATCCATTTATTCATTCAACAGTTATTGACGTTTTACTGTGTGCAAGTGATCCAAACACAAATAAGACGAAACACAGTACATCTGTTCACCATTTTGTAATGTAATATCCCACCTCATCCAGCCATTAACTCTCAGTTCTCTGCAACCCCAAATGCTAAGCCTATTTGGTCTTTTAAAAGGTGAAGGAAATGCCTACCTGAAAGCATGCCCATTACTATGTTACCAAAAAAAGCATTTTACTAATTTGTGTAAGACACAAAGTGGCTGATTTCATAAATATGATACTGTGGGAATCTTCAGTTTCAGAAAGAATCTCTACAGAAGGAAAGGGAAGGAGACCTACTAACAAGGGAAACGTTAAAGTTGATGGGACAGTGGGAGAAAAAGAAGTAAAAACTAGTAAAAACTTATTACCAGGAGGAAGTAGTGGTAGTTCCCCCTACTGGGAAAAACATCAGGCTGGACTCTTGCTGGAAGTGACCTCTGTTGTCTCCAAATATATGCACAGTAAAATCATTGATGTGTATAGTGATTATCCTAACACCAAGAAAAGGCTAACTTATTTAGAGTATTTTTGTTTTCTAAGGGAGTATATAATGTTTTAAGACATTTTATAGGAAAACTATTTAAAAAATAGAAACAACTTTCAGTTTTATGGAATATATGCTCATCTAAAATTATTTCCTGACTGGGCTGAAAAATTAAATGTTATAGTACATGGATCACTTGCACATAGTAAAACTTCAGTAAGTGTTGAATGAATGAATAGATAAAATTTATATGGAAATACTTGTATGCCATAGAAGAATCATTTTCTTTCTTTTCCAAAGTGGCACAACTCTGAAGTCATAAAGGAAAAGTTTAATCAATTTTGTTATAAATATTAATATATCTGCATGACTAAAATTCCAGGTAGGGCTGGTTCCTACATCTTTACCAGCACTGAGGCCTGAACATTTCAACTATGTAAAAATGCTTAGAAAGGAATAGAAATATAAAAATAAGATCACATGGCTACCTCTTGATAGTATGGGTAATTTTTCATTTGTTTATATTATATTTACACTCAGAAAAATTTCTGAAATTATACCATTAATGGGGAAATAAAAATTTTACTTCCTGGATAGGTTTGATTGGCATATGCTTTAAACAAAAGTGTTTTCACAGCTAACCCTTTTCACAATCTTGAAGGTGATCTGGGAGCAAAAAAAAGTGGGGGGCGGGCATCGGACATGGCCCCATAGTTAGGCCCATTCTTTCTGTTAGCCTGTTTCTGTAACAATAAAAGAGTGAGCTGAACTGTGATGTTCATGAAATTTATTTAAACTGACACAGTGTTTGGAAGGTATACAAATATTCCACTAAAACTAATACTGATATAAAAGCAGAATAGGTAGCTTTTCTTTACGATTCTTGTTGTTTGAGGGAAGTTAATCTTGAAGTCAATTCTTGGGAACAATGTTTACTTGTTAGTAATCAAAGGAATGCAAAGTAAAAAAACAATGTGATACCTTCATTTGCTTATCAACTTGTCATTAATTTAAAATAAAGGTAATCCTTCTGCTTTTGGGACTTCTGTGAATGGGCCCTCTCATCCTCTGATCACAGGAATATAAACTGGGTCTACTTTCAAAGAATAGTTTGACATTACAATCACTTTTTATACATTAGAATCCTACCTCTATAAAAAAATTATATAGCAAGATCTTAAAAGACTGCCCACCAAAATGTTAGTAGTAACCATCTCTGAGTAGTGGGAGGAAATATACTTTAATATTCTTTTCATTTTAAAAAATTATTTCCATAGCAAAATGCTGAAATCAACCCAGGTGCCCATCAACAGGAGAATGAATGAATAAACTGTAGAATAGCTACAGAACAGACTCTCATAAGGTAGCCAAAATGAACTACTACAGTGACATGTAACAATATGGCTAAATTTTAGTTAATTGTATTAAATGAAAAATTAAGTTGAAAAGGATTGTGTTTAGCATGGATACCTTTTTTACATTTAACAACCTTAAAAACATTAGGAAATATATATGTGTATCAGGGCTCTCCAGAGAACCAGGACCAGTAGGATGTTTGTATATACAGGAGGCGATTTCTTATAAGGAATTGGGTCCTGTGGTTATGAAGTCTGGTAAGTCCAAAATCTGCATGCTGGGCTGCAGGTTAGAGACCGAGGAGAGTCGATATTCCAGTCTGAGTCTGCAGGCAGTCTGCTGAAGAACTCCCCCTTGCTTGGGGAGGCCCGTCTTTTTTGTTCTATCCAGACCTTCTGCTGAATTGGACGAGGCCCACTCACATTGGGGAGGGCCATCTGCTTCACTGAAAGTCCATCAATGTAAATGTTAATCTCATCCCAAAACATCCTCAAAGAAACACCCAGAATAATGTTTGAACAAATAGCTAATCGCCCTGTGGCCCAGCCAAATTGATACATAAAGTTAACCATCACAATGTGTGTGTAGATGTATATATATAAAACACACACACACACGTATATAAAGGCAAGGAAAACCTACAAAGAAAAGCAAGGTAGTGATAAATACTAATTCAGGATGATAGGCATCTCAGCTGGGAAGAGGCAGGGTGATGAGCTGGGGAGAAGGCCATGCAGGTGTGGTCAGGGTCCTACCTCTTGTTTTTGGTGGTGTGTTCATGAGTGACTACGTTACTTAAAATAGTAAAATAAAATAAGCAGGCCATGCTAGACCAACAATGAGTATGTGTGTCAGGAACAAAGGATTAATCAATCCTATTCTGTACACCCAAGGTCACAAACTTTTATATTTTTTTCTAAATTTTCTACAGTGAGTATCTCTCTCTCTCTTTTTTTTTTTGCCAGATGAAACTAATACGTAGCTTTAAAAAAAATCCTGTGACATACAGAAGTGTTTATTGCCTAAATATCTAAAATTTGGTATTTGAAATTCTGCCGTTCGTTTTATAGTTCATAAAAATACTGTTAACACCCGGAGCCTGGGGGCTCCCACCTGTACATGTTTCTGGAGCAAGATGGTGGACTAGGTCCCTCTTGTCCTCTCATTCCATTTCTTTAAGGTAAAGTCCCTCGGCAATGACAGATGGGCTGTATCTGAGTGTTTATCATTGTCACTGACTCATGTGGGGACCCCGAAGCCCCTCACTCGCTTCCCTGTCAGCCTTTTGCAGAGATAGGTGCTATTGAATCCCACTGTCCTTGATCTGCTCAGAACACTTTACAGAGGATACATTTACTCCTCAAGAGTGAAAAGGAAAAAAAAAAAAGCAAAGTATAAAATCACTAGTCTAAGATAACATAAATCATAACTATGTAGCAAAAATACATTTTCTTTCCTAGTTCAGATTTCCAAGAAAAACAAAGAAGGGAAGAAGCCACGCCACCTGTTTTCCTTTGTTTTTCTCTTTAGCAGATGTTAATCTCTCTCTCTCATAGGTGTACACACTTAAAATAAGACACATTCATGATGTAACTTAATTTTTAAAATGCTGATTATAAATAGATCTGGATCTGTGTGTACTGGATGTCAAAGAACTGTGAAGCCCCCAGGAGACAGCAGTTTGCATGCAAAATGATGATTGCCACTGGGGATTCTTCCAGAATTCAAGGAGTTAAGAAAATCCATTCCATCTCGGTGTCCAGTTGCCTATGGGGGCTGTGTTTCTCCAGCAGATCTAGGATGGTCAGCCATGGCCAAATGAGGTCTGCCATGGTTCAGGCCACATAGCAAGACTATTCCAGCGAGTTAACCTGCCTTTAAAATAAAATCTCAGATTGTGGTCTCTTAGGTGTCAACATGGGCTGAGGGTTCAGCCCTGTAGAGAGGAATTACACTTGCTTCTCTTGGTGCCTTTCTAGAAGAAAGTTCCTGGCTCGCAGTTTTCCAGACTGCAAAGAGAGTGAAGTTATGTCCCACCTTTGTGCAGGGCTTCCTGTGGCCACAGGGACGGGGAGCCATCGACCCCTTTATACTCACAGTTATGTTCCCTCACAATCCCCCTGCCAGGGCAATGCCTTTTCTCACTGATGCCTTCTCTGAGGCTCTAGCACTACACGATCTATGAGCAGGGACAGGGGAAGCTTGTGACCTGACTTTCTACCCTGCAAGAGCTCCCAGCTTTGTCATTCACCTTCCATGCTCTGGTTCACCTGTTATCAGTCAGGTCCCCAGGGTAGCAGGTGGTCTCAGTGTCCACCTACCCTAAATGGACTTGTGTTCCTGCTTTGTTTCTGGTCTTAGAAATTCACCTCATTATCTTGTGAGTTCATTTGTGCACTCAAGAGGGTGATTTTTATTTTTGACCTAGCATTTTCAGTTTGAAGGTTTCAGGCTATCTTGTCCACATCATATTTCCAGAAACTGAAGTCCTATTCTGTGGATCTATTCTTTTTCAGTTCTGATGTTTGCTTGGTGATGGGCACCATGGACTTCTTAAATGCTGCCTTAGGAATTGAAATAAACAAGGATGGCAGTTGGATTAGCAAGGGTCAGGCACAGGGAGACATGAGCGAGAAACAGAGTCTACAGTTACTAGGTGGTTGGGATAGTTGGGTGGTGGCCATGTAGTGTGTGTGTGGGCGTGATGTAGGGGGAGGGGTGATGTTTGCAGCAGGAGAGCAGGTAGTAGATGTCAAGTTCTTAGAAGACAGCCTGGCAATTGTCTCTGTTCCATAAAAGGCAGCCACTGGGCTTGCTGCGATCACCTGAGTGAAACGGCATGGATGCTCAGGAGGCAGAGAGGTAGAACCTGCCATAACCTCAAGAAGAAAACAAGGGGCTGGATGACTCACCTTAGAAGGAGATGTGGGAGTGTGTTTAGGAAGGAACAATAGAACATCTAGCAATGGAGAGACAGAAGCGCATCATGGAAACCATACCAAATTGGACATCAAAACACGTGTATTCAAGCCATGGATCTGCAACTAGTGAGACCCTGTTATTATTTTTTTAAATTTTATTGAAGTGTAGTTGATTTACAATGTTGTATTAATTTCTTCTGTACAGCAAAGTGACTCAATTATACATATATTCTTTTTCGTATTTTCCATTATGATTTATTATAGGATTTTTTTAAAGATTTTTAAAAATGTGGACCATTTTTAAAGTCTTTATTGAATATCTTACAATATTGCTTCTGTTTTCTGTTTTGGTTTTTTGGCTGCAAGGCATGTGGGATCTTAGCTCCCTGACCAGGCGTCGAACTGGCACCCCCTGCATGGGAAGGTGAAGTCTTAATCACTGGCCACCAGGGAAGTCTCTATCATAGGATACTGAATATAGTTCTCTGTGCTATACAGTAGGACCTTGTTGTTTATCCATTCTATATATACTAGTTTGCATCTGCTAATCCCAAACTCCCAATCCTTCCCTCCTCCAACCCCTCCCCCTTGGCAACCACAAGTCTGTTCTCTATGTCTGAGAGACCCTGTTATTTTTATAAAATTGATCCTGCTGAGCTCCAGATGTCAATAAGCTACCTAGGCTACAGGGTAATTTAGGATGGTGATAAAGAACATGGGCTCTAACTTTGGAAAACAGCATGAAATTTCCTCAAAAATTAAAAATAGCACGACCATATGATCCAGCAATCCCACCCCTGGTATTCATCCAAAGGAAGTGAAATCATGAGTCTGAAGAGATGGCTGCACTCCCATGTTCACTGCAGCATTATTCACAATAGCCAAGACATGGACACAACCCAAGTGCCCATCAATGGATGAACAGATAGAGAAGATGTGATGTATTTTTATATATATATATATATATAAAATACACCCATATATATGAATATTAGCCATGAGAAAGAAAGAAATCCTACCATTTGTGACAACATGGATGGAACTTGAGGGCATTATGCTAAGTCAGATAAGTCAGGTGGAGAAAGACAAATATTGTACATCACGTCCATGTGGAATCTAAAAAAATAACTCATAGAAGCAGAAAGTAGAATGGTGGTTACCAGGGACTGGGGATGGGGGGAACAGAAGAGGTGGTTTTTAAGGGTACAGCCTTAAAACTGGTAGCTAAATCAGTCCTGGAGAGCAAATGCACAGAATAGAGATTATAGTCAACAATACTGTACTGTAAACTTCAAAGTTGCTAAGAAACCAAATCTTAATTGTTCCCACCACAAAAAAGAAATGATAATTACGTGACGTGCTACAGGTGTTAGCTAACACAGGTGGTAATCATATTGCAATACACAAATGTATCAAATCAACATGCTGTGTACCTTAAACTTAGACAATGTTACATATAATTATATCTCACTTAAAAAAAGAAGAGCATGGGTTTTGGAGTCAGGCGGACCTGAACTTCAATTTGCTCATCTATAAAACTGGATTAATGATATCTCCCTCTTAGGGTATTATGAGGATTCACACGACGACTGCCAAACTGTTAATAATTTTTAAAAAGGATCTTTTATCATCTTTTTCAAGTTGGTGGAAATTCAGGAATCAGTGATGAAAATGCAAGGTATTAGTTTAGGGTGGCAGCTAGAGCAAGATTATCATCACTTTGATTATATGTTCCTTTTGTCATTGCTTTTCTTGGCCATTTGCTTTGCCCTCAGCATTTAAACTGCTTTTTCTTTTATGCTTTCTCCTAATGCTAAAACTTGTGAAGTCTGGACCGTATGTTGATGCACATACTCCATTGATTATTGGTATTATTCTATCGGTCCTTTGCATTTCTCTTGATCCCAGAACATCTGTTTTAGATTTGACATTTTTACTGGACAGAGATAAGACGTGCAAGCTTACTTTACTTTACTTTCTTAACTTATTGTATAGGGTTTTATTTTTCAGTGTTCCTGAGTCACAATTTCTTTAACCAGATTCTCTGCAGGAGGATAGTATTGTAATTTCTAATAAAAGGGAATTTAAAGAACTATTTATTGACTCATATATTCATTTAAAAAGTAGTTGTTGAGACTTCCCTGGTGGCGCAGTGGTTAAAAATCCTCCTGTCAATGCAGGGGACACGGGTTCGAGCCCTGGTCTGGGAAGATCCCACATGCTGTGGAGCAACTAAGCCTGTGTGCCACAACTACTGAGCCCGCGTGCCTAGAGCCCATGCTCTGCAACAAGAGAAGCCACCGCAGTGAGAAGCCCGCGCACCACAACAAAGAGTAGCCCCCACTCACTGCAGCTAGAGAAAGCCCGCACGTAGTAACGAAGACCCAACGCAGCCAAAAATAAATAAATAAAATAAATGAATTTATTAGAAAAAAAGTAGTTGTTGAACTCTTACTGTGCTAGACTGAGAGTAGGAAGACAAGACAGGTTCCTTTTCCTCAAGATGCTTAGTGTCAAGTAGAGGAAAGGAATAAAGGAATATACAAAAGAAGCTTCCAGTTGGATCAAAGAAAAAGTACAGGGAGATTGTCATTATTAGTTTCTGTCCTTTTCTGAATGAAATCTTAGCTTTGGAAATACTATTTGACTTAGTGTAATATAATTGCACAAATACATCTTGAAGACCTACTAGGCTGAGTACTTGAGGATGAATAAGACAATGCCCTGATTCTCAAGGAGTCCAGGGGGCTGGTGATGTGGATTTAGATTTCCTTGTACACCCACCCTGGCCCCTGCCCCATCGTTAACTGACAGGGTTCTTGGGTAAGCAAAATTGAAGGAATTTAGGATGGCGTACACAGAATCATTAAGTACTCCAGGAATTCCCCTTGTGCTATCCTCTATAAAATAGAATATTTAAGAGTTCCTTCGCTTCACATGTCTTGATGAATAATTATTGAGATAAGATGTATTCCTCTGAAATGGAAAATGTTGTTTATATTTCCTGCTGGAATTGACCTACAGTAATTTCAGTAGCTGCTCAAATTCTTGCTGATTTCTCCTGAATGGATCCTTTTGTTTTGAGGGCTCTCCTTATGTAAACCACCTTTATTATCTTTGGAGAGTCTATTACAAGCAAAATTACTTGTTAATATTAGGATAATTCCTTATTCCACTTGGAAGGGAACTTTCTGCTGATCTCCTTCCTTTCTGCATCTAAGAATTAAAGAGCACAGAGCTTGCCCTGGAATTGTAGAATTCATCTTTGGAAAACTGTAAAACATGGAATGTTTCTATTGCCTCACAGGAATTCAGCATGTTCCTCAAAACACATTTTTTATTACAGAGAATTTCCTGTTTTTTCCTAAATTAAAGCATGGGTTTTCCTCTTAAACCAGTAATGTACTCAAGTTTTTTCATTTAATTTAATTATGAAATAGTATTTCTTCTGTTGTTAGATGATTCAATATTTACTTTAAGTTCTTTCTGAGTGAAATCAAAACAACTGCTTTGATTCACTCACACAAATGGTAATCTGTGAATGAAAGAAAGCAAATTAGAAAACAAAGAAACCAAACCAAAGAAACACACAATTGTTTTGGCAGTTTATGCCACCATCCCCCAAACCTGGCTTCTTAAAATTTTCACTTTCCAGATAACACTGAGTTTTCCTAAATGGGACGTAAAGAAGGTTCTGCACCCAATTCTGACATAGGGATTTCCCCCGCCACTACACATTCTCAGACCCCAATTGTGTATCTCTTGGGCTGCACCCCACAGGCCTATGAGGCCTGGGCTTGCCCAGCTTCAAGGCCGATGAAAGAGCCTGGAATTAGCAACAGAGTCATCAGTGGTTTAATGGATGGCGGAGGGATCTTACACGTCTGAAGCAAGATCCTGGAGCAACACCCTACCTTGTGCGGGGAAGGTGGGCAGAATATGGTGTCAGTCTTCGCTCCTGGGGTGAAGGGGAGATTACCAGTTACAGGGGAATTGACCTCAGGTGGGCTCATTAGTTACCAGGGAAACCGGTTTAGGAGCATGCCCCTCATGGCCCTTTTGCTAACAATTATCAGCTGGGCCTGGGGCAAGTACCAGGAAGGTCAGTCATGTGAGCAGGGGTAGGTGAAGCAGGTTGTACAGATTGCAAGAGAGCAACCATCTTGAGTGGCCCGAGGGTACTGGTATCCTATAATTGAGTTCAATTCTGACACTATCTGCCAAAAGATAGGTCTCTCAGGTTAAAGGCTCAGTCCTACAAGATCCCCCCAACCAACCCCTTTCAGACACCAGTCATAGGCCCAGGTGCTTCTGTGCTTCTGATTGGCGATAAATTGGAGGTCCCACCAACCTCCTCCTTGGGTTTGATAGATTTGCTAGAGCAGCTCACAGAACTCAGAAACATTTTACTTACTCGATGACCAGTTTGTTATAAAAGGATATAACTCAGGAGCAGCCAAATGGAAAAGATGCAGAGGAGAAAGTATGGGGCAGGGCCTGAAGCTTCCATGCCTTCTCCAGGCTCAGCATTTTTCCAGAACCTCCACCCAGAAGCTCTCCAAACTGTCCTTTTGAGTTTTTATGGAAGCTTCATTATACAGGTATAATCAATTAAGTCGTTGGCCATTGGTGATTGATTCAACCTCCAGCTCTTCTCCTCCTCAGAAACCAGAGAGTGGGAGCGAAAGTTCCAACCTTCTATTTGTGGTTGGTTCCCCTGGCAACCAGCCCCCTTCTTTAGGGGCCTTCCAAAAATCACTACATTAACATAAACTCCAGTGTGATTGAAAGGGGCCTGTTATGAATAACAAAAGACACATTAAGTATATTCACTTATAGGAGTTAGAGTTTCTCTATTCTTTCCCCGCTTTGAAGGAGAAAGGATTTAAGGATTGCTTGGATTCACTAATGGGTTTTTGTTATGTGGATGGCAAGGGAGGTATAGAGGATTGGGAAAAGTCTAGAGAAGTTTAAATTTAGATACATAAGAAAAGGCATAGAGACTTGGTAAGATTAAAATATCTCAGAAGGGTTTGGAGGAGCTTTTCATTTTTTATTGTGAGGGAGGGAGACGAGGAAATGGAGAGGTGGTAAGCAGTTACCATGAGGTGTGGAATTTTAGGGAAAGCAGTGGCTTAAAAGTTTTAGGAAGTTTTTATGTGTATCGTACAATGTAATTTCTCCTTTCCTCTCTCCTCATGAGTCATTCAAGAAAGACATATCTTACTTTTCTAGGCTCTTTGGAGTTGGAAACACTCCTTCTCACCATGTCATCCTGCTAAGACCAGTTCCAAGGTAGCCTGATTTAATGAGTTTTTGATTGGGGTCCTCCTGTGTATTAGTCTGTTGAGGCTGCCATAACAAAATACCCTGGATGGTCGGCTAAACAACAGAAATTTATTTTCTCTATCTTCTAGAGGCTACAAGTCCAAGATCAAGATGCCAGTAGGGTTGGGTTCCACTGAGGTCTCTCTTTTTGGCTTGCATATGGCCGTGGTCCTGCTGTTTCTTTATATGGCTGTGGCAGAGCACGCCCCTGTTGTCTCCCTGTAAATTCTAATCTCCACTTCTCATGAGGACACTTACCAGATTTGATTAGGGCTCACCATAACAGCCTCGTCTTAACTTTATTACCTCTTTTAAGATGCTAGCTCCCAAAACACTCACATTCTAAGGTACTAGGGGCTTAGAACTTCAACATATGAATATTGGGGAAACAAAATTCAGTCCATAACATCATCTATGGAAGGAATATGTAGTTCATAGAATTCTAGGGCATACTTTGGCTTATTACTTCAGGAATATGAATGGTTAGAGCTAGGAGAAATGTTAGACTATTTAATCTACTCTCACTGTATTAATAAGTAGTATATAGCAGTAAAAAATTATGAATTGCCTTAGTTCACCCTGTTACAGCTCTGTTTCCACCACTGGGATTTTGAATATTTATTTTATTTTTCATAATTCAACTCAGTCATTCTTACTTTCCATGATTCCTTTTTCTGACTAGATCACATAGTTTGTCACTTTGTGCTAGCTCCCCAACCGTGAGTTCTTTTTCATTGAAATTTGGATATTTGTATTTACTTTTGTAAATTTTCACAAGCTAAAGGATTTTCTTCATGAATTTCTAGACAGCCTAAGGTATACACTAAAAAATTCATTAAACTTTTGGATTGGGGACCAGATAGAAAAAAAATGCTTCTTAGTGTACGTATTATTTACCTCATAGGAAATGCTTATCTCAGGCAGTTTATTCCCATGAAGTGGGGGGAATTTTAACTTGATTCCCCAGGAGGGAAAAATATGGGAGGAACCACTCTCTATCCCTTCACCTGCGGGAGGTATTGATTTATCTGATCAATAAGAAGAAAGAACCAAGCATGTATAACTTGGCTCCCTCTTGTTTTTCTGGCTTACTTGTCCACAGAGAAGGTTTATTGGTTTCTGCCTCAGTTTTCCATGAGGTAAGCACACATGCTCCACCTTCTAGATTATGGGATCATTTCCCTCTCTCCTCACTATTGTGGTCCAGTAAGTGTTAGGCTGCAATTCGGAGGAAAGATACCTGTTCTGCAGATGAAAACTCCCCCTTGGGAAGTTGTCCTGAGGTCTAGTCTTCGGGTGGATTATTAGAGATCTGCTTATCATCTTAGGTTAGTTTTCTTTTTCTTCCACTCTAATCTTATTAGGAATAAAGTTAATATTTTGATCTCACGTCTCTAATTACTGTATGCATTCTTAATTTCTGCCTGAATTTATATATTGGGGAAAACCGTTTGATTATTTATCACCCTTAAAACCAGAACAATTTAAAAGAAAGCAAACAAATTTCTATGCTTCTATTAAAAAAGACATCAGGTTCAAGAGGCACTGTGATCCCTGATCAGGGTAACTGTAAAGGAAACCATATGTAGGCACAACGCAGTAAAACTGCTGAAAAAAACAAAGCTAAAGGGAAATACCAAAAAGCAGCTGGAGGTGATAAAACATAACCTCAAAGAAGGAACAATAAGACTGACAGCTGACCTCAAAGCAGAAACAATGGAAGCCATAATTCAATGAACAACATCTTCTTGGTGATGAAAGAAAATAACTGAAAACCTTCAACACAATATGTTGTAAAAAAAATCCTTTTCAAATTATTATGGAATAAAGATACTTTTGGAGAGAACTTATTATCAGCAGAACTGCACTAAAATAAAAACTAGACTAATAAAATGTATTAATCTCTGGCAAGAGCAAGAAAAAAAATGGGAGAGAGAAAGAAAGAGAAGAAGGCACAACCAATATGAGAAATAAAAAGGAAATCTAACTATAGTCTTATAGAGTATAAAAAGATGCTAAGAGACCATTATGAACAACTTTCTACCAATAAATTCAACAAATACCTTGAAAAACAGAGCTTTCCCAAACTGATGGAATAAGCAATAGAAAAACTAAATAGTATTATACATGTTAAGTGATTGGAATCTATGGAATCTATCATTTAAAACTTTCCAACAAAGAAAAATCCAGGCCATACGGTTTTACTAGTGACTTATTCTAAACATTTAAGGAAGAGATAATACTAATCTTACACAAATTCTACCAGAGAATAGAAAAAGAGGGAATGCTTTCCATCTTTTTTAAAAAAATGAGGCCAGTATAAACTTGATGCAAAATATGACAAGGACTATAGAAGAAAAAAACAATTACAGACTGATCCCTTTCATGAACACAGGAGCAAAAAAATCCAAAACAAAGCGAATTAAATCCAATTATAAAAAGAAGCATACTGAATCCTGACCAAGTGAGGTTTATTTCTGGATTGCAAAATGAGCAAAAAATTTAAAAATCAATCCAAATAACTCACCAAATCAACAGAATTAAGAAGAAAAACCATATGGTTATCATAATATGTACAGAAAAAACATTTGATAAAATTTATGAGTTGAAAATCCCTCGGTAAAATAAGAACAGAAAGGGACTTCCTTCGTCTGGTAAAGGGTAGCTACAAAACTCAACAGCTAACATACTAAAGGGTGAAATGGTGAATGCCTTCCCTCTGTGGTGACCTATCCACTAACCCCATTTCTATTCAACATTGTACTGGAGGTCATGGCCAGTGCAACAAGGAATAGATTGAGTATAAAAAAGGAATAACTGTATAAAGAATATAAAGGAAGAAGTAAGCTGCCATTATTCACATATTACATGGTTATGTGTATCAAAAAAATCTACAAGAGTATCTAAGCAACCCATTGGATTTATGTGAATTTAACAAGGTTGTTGGATGTAAATTCAGAATATAAACATCAGTCGCATTTCTACATGATAGCAATAAGCAATTAGAAAATGATATTAAAAATAGAATTTATTCTAACACAAAAATGTAGAATACATAGGAATAAATCTAAAAGATGCCCAAGATGTCTGCACTGAAAACTACAAATTATTACTGAGAGAAATTAAAGAAGGTCTAAAGAAATAGAGGAATATGCCACGTTCATGGCTTGAAGACTCAATATGTTGTCAGTTCCTCCCAAATTGATCCACAGATGCACTGCAACCCAATAAAAATCAGAACAGAATTTGGTTTTGGTGAAAATTGACAAGCTGATTCTAAAATTTATGTGGAAATGCAAAGAATCTAGAATCTCCAAGTCAATCTTTAAAAAGAAGTATGTAAATGAATACTAATACCACCAGAAATCAATTTATTATAAGGTTATAATATCAAGATAGAGGGGTATTGGCATAGGGAAAGTCAAACAGATTAGTGGAACAGAATAGAGACTCTATAATCAGACCTAAACATACTATTACCTGATTTCTGAAGGATCTCCACTGAAACTCAATAGGAAAAGGACAATCTTTTGAAAAAATAATGCTCGATCAAATCTATATCAACATGAAAAAAAGTATCATCCCTATCTTGTACTATATCCCCAAATCAATTCCAGCAGGATTGTATACCTAAATATGACAGGTTAAAGAAAAAGCTTTGAGACAGCAACATAGGATAATATCTTCATGACCTTTGAATAAGGAAAAATTTCTTAAACAGGATATGGCAATAGACAAATGGGCTTGAACAGGCACCTCCGAAAAGATTATATCCAAATAAACATATGCTCATTTCATCAGTAAGCAGGGAAAGTAAAATCAGAACCACAATGTGGGGGCTTCCCTGGTGGCGCACTGGTTGAGAGTCTGCCTGCCGATGCAGGGGACACGCGTTTGTGCCCCGGTCCGGGAAGATCCCACATGCCGCGGAGCGGCTGGGCCGGTGAACCATGGCCGCTGAGCCTGCATGTCCGGAGCCTGTACTCCGCAGCGGGAGAGGCCACGGCAGTGAGAGGCCCGCGTACCGCAAAAACAAACAAACAAAAAAACCCCACAATGTGGTACCATTGGATAAATACCCAAATGGTCAAAACTAAAAAGACAGATGGTGTCAAATGTTCGTGAGGAAGTGGAGCCATTGCCTCTCTCGTGTCTCCTGTGCTGTTGGTGGGGATATAAATTCCAACAATCGCTTTGGGAAACCACCAGTATCTTCTAAAGTGAAACGTGGTCATCCCCTGTGACTAGGTGACCATGTTCTGGTTTTCCGTGAACAGTTTTGGGTTATGCATATTTTCTCAGAATGCTTTTAGTTTAGCACTTGCCCTGTACTTTTTCATTTTTTAACAAAATTTTGTCACTAATTGCTGTACACAAATAAGGCAGGGAAAGTTTGGTGGACTTCTACTTGATTCTTCCAGCTTTCGCCAGGATCTTGTCTAGTAGTGTGGGACACATATGCAGCAAAGAGAGTTCATTCTGAAACATAGTGTTGAATCTTTAAGGCAACCAGAGATAATACACTTTCTGGGACACAAAAGTCCCAGGGATGGCTATTTCCAGTTTGAACTGGTAGTGAAAGCTCTTGACACTGCTGCCCCTGCTGGCTGTTTGGTGTAATACCAGCCAGTTGTTCCAGGAGCCTTAGGCATTGGCCTGAACGAAGCATGGGGCCAGTAAGCTGCCAGCTGGTATGGTCAGCCGGAAAGTTGACAAGCTATAGGTTAGAGGTATTTGAATATAGGTGCAGAGAGTAGAGGCGCAGAAAATAGAGTGAATCAAGAATAGTCTAAATACTCTTACTATTGTGGTTTTACTATGTATTGTATGATATAAATCTACGATTGTTCATTGTTTATGCCATTATTTGGTAATGTGTTTCTTATTTCACAATAAATTTTCTTGGTAGTAGTGAGCTCAAATGAATGGTAGTGCATATTTAATAAGAAATTAAGTACTGCTTCAGTTTCTCAAGGAAGGTGTTGATATATGTATCATTTTCCAAAATATTTGTTGACATCAATTATCCATCCTGGGGCAAAGTGATATCACAGCCCACATGAGAACCAGATGACACAAATGGACCTACAAAATGTCTGCACATACACTGAGGCAGAAGTTATTTGAGGAAGTATGTAAGCAGCCACAAAGGGGGACTTTACATGTCATTTCATAAAGCATGGCTTTTCATTAAGACGAAATGGCCATTGCAAATTAATTTTGCTCATTAAATTTCACATTTTCTTGTGCAGACACAAAATGCAGAGCGATAGCTGTCAGTGTGTTTGCTGCATGAGCAGGACAAGAACTTTTCAAAAGGTTAGATAAGTTTTATAGCAGCGCTATGATGCCTCAAAGAGATGACAAAAGTGGCTGAATTTTCATCTCCAATTCATCGAGTCAAAGTGAAACTTTAAATTCATTCCATCAAAGGGAAGACGTATGACGTGATGGTGAATGCTACTATAGATTCATTTCAAACATTCAACACAAAGATCATATTTCTGTGGTGATAATACAAATCTGAATTTTGATAGAATATTGCATTGAGATAAAAGCATATTAAAGTAAGCAACCTATGGAGTAGAAATGTATTTGGAATTGGTTGTAGTGCACATACATTTTGTTAATGTGTCAAAAAATGGCCTTTTGTGCATCAAAGGACACCATCAAAAGAGTGAAAAGACGACCCACGAAGAGGGAGAAAATATTTGCAAATCACATATCTGATAAGAGATTAATATGCAAAATATATAAAGAACTCCTACAACTTAACAACAACAAAACAAACAGCCCAGTTAAAAAATGGGCAAAAGCTTGTATTTCTCAAAGAAGATGTATACATAGCCAATAAACACATAAAGACATTCTCAAGATCACTAGTCATTAGAGAAACACAGATAAAAACCACAGTGAGATACCATTTCACACCCACTAGGATGGCTATTATAAAAAAATAAAATGGAGGATAACAAATGTTGGTGAAGATGTGGAGAAGTTGGAACGCTGTGCATTGCTCATGAGAAAGTAAAAGGGTACCGTGGTTGTGGAGGACAGTATGGCAGTTCCTCAAAAAAATTAAATAAGAATTACCATATGATCCAGCAATTCCACTTCTGGGTACATACCCAAAAGAACTGAAAGCATGGACTCAAGTAGATACTTGTATACCAATATTCATAGCAGCATTATTTATAATAACCAAAAGGTAGAAACAACCAAATAATTAAAAGCAGAACGAATAAATAGATTAGGTCTCACCTATGGCTCCACATTCAGACCACATTTCCAAGGATTCCTCCCTCAGTCTCTAAGGCACACGGCTCACACCTTCCTTTGGAAGTTACGAGAACCCGAGGTCCATGCCTTCTTCTTGCCTCTTCCTCGTCCAGATGGAGCCCCAGACATAAAGCTGAGTGCCAACTCAATTCTCTGAGCAATCATTGCTGTGGTTTCCCCTCTCTTTACAGTCCTTTTCTGAACCACGAAAGACGCAGCTTTGCAATGAGACATGTGGCCAGGCCAGATTCCCCTTCCGTCCTTGGGGGGCAGCTGGGACTGTGCTTTAGCATTTTGACATCCCTAGGGACCAGCTCAGTAAATAAAAGGATTAAGACAGGCTTGCAAGGAAGAACTTAAATTTTCCTCACCAAATGACTCCTATTCTCTTTCCCGACTTCAAACACGACTCCTTCCCTCACACTTACTAGTGACAAAACCACGGCATCAGCATCCTCTGTTGGCCCCCCGGGCGGAGAGGAGGATGGATGTTCCCCAACTTGGCTCAGGCGTGGGAGAGGAGGGAGGGGCTGCAGGGAACTCCCATCCCTGCCCTTCCTCCCCCAGGGCTTTCAGAAGTGATGCTGCTGTTCTCAAGTCACCATAAAAAACATGTTAGTGATGACTTAGCATCCTTTTCAGAGATGGAGAAATGAATGTGGGAGGAGGTGAGGTGGTAAAGCCGGGTCTGAGTCGTGTCCTGGAGCCTGAGCTACTGCAGCCGCTTCCCGGCGTCTGTCAGCTCTGCGGGGCCTTCTTGGGATGGGCTCAGGTGGGAGAGTTTACACCACAGCCCCTGGCAAAGGCTGCTTACCTGGGCTCTCCCCTCCCTCGAAAGCTGTCTGCCTGCCTGATGCCCTAATCGCACTTCATGCCGCACAAGTGTGAAGTAAAATACACTTACGGCTGTCCTGTTCCGAGGAGTATTACAGTAGTGTGGTAGTTAAAGAAACCCGCAACAAGACAAAACGTCACCATTTGATGTACAGCCTTTACAGTATTGCTTCGTTACATGGTCCACCTTCGTAGTTTAATTAAATAGTAAATAAAAGAAAATAAAATGAGATCATTGTGCAGGTTCTTCTGAGGCATTGTGTTTATGCTGGACTTCAGCCTACTGTGCATTAAGACATTTCCCAAGTTTCTGTGTTAAATTATCTAGGGCTCAGTAGATGGCACTGCTACACTGTCTTTTTGGTCAGATTTACTTCCTGGGACACTAATGAAGAACGCGCAATATGATTGGAACAGGAGTTGGGAGGGAAACCCAGATTTCTTAACCTAGTTCTAGGCAGATACCAAGATTCTAAGTCTCATTTTTTCCCAAACCCTTAAAATTCTGCACCTCGAGTAAATAGAAACATCGTGAAAACATTCATTCCTTGGGTATTTATCTTAAAAAAATTTTTTTATTGATGTCTAGTTGATTTACAATGTGTTAATTTCTATGGTACAGCAAAGTGATTCATATATATATATATATATATATATACACACACACACACATACATTCTTTTTCATATTCTTTTCCATTATGGTTTATCACAGGACATTGAATATAGTTCCCTGTACTCTACAGGAGGACCTTGCTGTTTGTCCATTCTCTGTATGTTAGTTTGCCTCTGCTCATCCTTGGGTACTTATCTTTGATACCTTTTATCTGAGAATCTGAAGGGACTCTACCAGTATTTTCTCTCCAGGTCTGAATTTAGGTGGGGAGACGAATTCCCTCACAAATCCTTTACTATTCTTTTCGCATATAAAACAACAAGGTCCAGAGAATTCATGTTTCTTGACAAATTAAATTCTTACTTCCAGAAAGCTGCCTTTTGATTTTTTAAAAAAATCATTTTTTATACATTTATTTATTTATTTTTGGCTGCGTTGGGTCTTCGTTGCTGCACACGGGCTTTCTCTAATTGCGGTGAGTGGGGGCTACTCTTCGCTGTGGTGCGCAGGCTTCTCATTGCGGTGGCTTCTCGTTGCAGAGCAAGGGCTCTAGGCACACGGGCTTCAGTAGTTGTGGCGCATGGGCTCAGTAGCTATGACTCGCGAGCTCTAGAGCGCAGGCTCAGTAGTTGTGACGCATGGGCTTAGTTGCTCCGTGGCATGTGGGATCCCCAGACGAGGGATCGAACCCGTGTCCCCTGCCTTGGCAGGCGGATTCTTAACCACCGCTCCCCCAGGGAAGTCCCCTGCGTTTTGATTTTCGAAATATCACTGACGCTGTAAGAAATGAGGCAAGCTCTCTGGGATGAGTGAACGAATATGTAACAAGCTGCCTGCAGCATCCATCCGCAAGGCCCATCACTGGGGCTGGACTAATTGAATCATCCAATTTAATTTTTTTTGTCTTATTATTAAATTTTCAGGGACACGAAATAGGAGAGATAATAATATAACATACATACACGCACCTACCACTCAGCTAAAGAGAGAAAAGATCATGGGCACACTCAAACACTCTATGTATTATTCCCACCTGGCATTCGCTGCTCTCTTCCCCAGCGGTATTTAGACTTCAGTTTTTCCGTTTGTGTCTTTGTTATCTACCCTCTTGTCTTTTTGCAAGTTGCTTTTTCTCATTCAACATTATGCTTTGGAAAACTATCTGCGTTAACACCTAGTTTATTCATTTTGACATTTGCACAGTGAGTGAATTCTCCATACTTTGCTTAAACCATTCTTCCGCGGATGCATATTTATATCCCTTCCAATTTCTAAATTATTGCAGACAACATGAGTTCTTGTTTATGTGTGAGAGAGTCCTATAAACCTTTATATTTTATGCACCTTAAATATTTCATAACAACCACAAAACATAAAAAAGCAGCATCTACAGTCATTGCAGCCAGATTAGTTTCATGTTCCCTCATTCAGTGTAGTTTGTGTTATTTCTTATAGGAGTTGATGATTTTAAAATATTAGAAGGCAGTAGACTGGAAGTTAAAAAGCCATTTAGAGAGTAATTCAGCCTCTCTTGAGTTTGTTTTCTAAATACCTAGGAGTGGACCTATGGGTGGTACCGTGTGCACAGGTTCATTCCACTGTACTTGCAACTGACAAATAGCTCTTCAAATTAATGGCAGCAGTTCCTGTTTCTATTGTTTGGAAACTCTGGTTGCTCCTTTTTAAAAATTTATTTTATTGAAGTATAGTTGATTTACAGTTTTGTGCTAATTACTGCTGTACAGCAAAATGATTCAGTTATATATGTATATATATATGTTCTTTTTCATATTCTTTTCCATTATGGTTTATCACAGGATATTGAATATAGTTCCAGGTGCTCTACAGGAGGACCTTGTTGTTTATGCGTTCTCTATATAATAGTCTGCATCTGCTGACCCCAAACTCCCCATCCACCCCTCCCCGACCCCCTCCCTCTTCGCGACCGCGAGTCTGTGCTCTGTGTCCGTGTGGAAACTCTGGTTGCTCTTCATCCTCCCTAAAACTCTTTGTCAATCTCCTTTTAAACAAATTTCTTTCTTATTAAAAATTTCAAGCATATATAAAAATACAGAGAGTAGAAGAATAAACTTTTATGTTCCTGTCATTCAGTTTTAACAATTACTAATACATTGTGCATCTTGACTCATATATACCCATCCTTCTCCCCCAGATTATTTGAAGCAGCTCTTATCATCTCAGGATATTACTGTGAAAGATAAGGATTCTTTCTTTTAAACACAACCTCAATACCATGATCATACTTTAAAAAAATCACCAATCATTCCTTAATCACATAAAATAACCAGTCAAGGTTCAGATATTCACAGTCGTCCCATAACATTTTGTGGTTCATTTGACTCAGGATTCAAAGTAAAATGTATAAAATGCAATTGTTGGTGTGTCTCTTAAAAGTCTTTGAATCTATGGATTCCTTCCCCTGTGTCTTTCCCCCACCTTTGATATTTATTTATTAAAGACAAAAAACTGGACTGCTTGTCCTACAGAGTTTCCCACAACCTGGATTCTGCTGATTGCATCCCAGGTTGTTTAATTTGCTCTTTCTGTCTCCGTATTTTCTGAAAACTGATGCCATATTTTGAGGGGATTTATGTTCAGTTTTTTGGTCCCACAGTTTGCAAAGTGCTCCAGTCCATCCTTTCAGGATCTCTTTCCAGCCAAGGAGATTGGCTTCTCTGCAAGGACTAAGGTCATGTTTCAGACAATGAGAGGCAGCAATTCCCAGATATTCACGTACATGTTGTAAGTGGTTCTCCCCTTCTCTCTACACCTAAATTTGATGACAATCTGGGAGGGGTGTCCTTAGACTGAAACATTTACTGCATCCGAATAATAACTCCTCCGCCCCAAACAACTCCTCATGTACTTCGCATCCTGCAGACCCAAGCTGCTTCTCCACGTGGTACAAGCTAAGTTTATTCTTTATGCACACAGTGCTTTCAGGGGTGGAGTCCAGAAAACTTAAAAATTCACTTTTATTGTTCTGTTTAATTACTAAAAAGTAAACCTGATAACCTTCCATGTTTCCAGGCCACTTGGCTGGATTAGGGGAAGGCAAAACAGTGTGAAAACTTTTCTCCAAAACCCAGAGAAAAGTAAGTGAAACGACGTTTTCTCTAAAATTCACAGTCCTGGTGAATAATATGTTACAGGGGAGAAAAAAACCCAGGTCCATAATATTGTTGACATTTAATTTCTTATTTATCCCTTTTTCTCTTTAAATTCTCAGTTGAGGAACTAAACCTGAGAAACTGGATAAAACATAAAGGAGAAAAGAGGAGCCTTCTGGTTTAATTTGATACAAAGATCATAAGCCTAGACTGGAATCTGGCATTTTCATGCTTCATCTAAGCATCTGAGGGACTTCAAATTATCACTGCAAACACAAATAGTAAAGGGGAAAAGCTCTCTATTACATTTCTAAGCCTTGTGTTGGAGTTTTGGAATAATAACGACATGTACTACAAATTCCCTTTATAAGGCATGGTGTGGTGGATGGGGGAGCTTTGTTAATGCTAGCATCCTTCTTGCTTTTACCATATTATGGCAGATTTTCCTAGATGTAAATACATTTTTTTGGGGTAGGGACATCAGCTGAGTCATTGTTTGTCACGGTCTTTAAAAAAATAATCTTTTTTTTCTTTTTTAGAATTGAAGTATAGTGTACATACAATAGTATGTTAGTTTCAGGCGTACAACATAGCGGTCTGACAATCAAATACATTACTGAATGATCACCATGACAAGTCCAGTAACCATCTGTCACCATACAGAATTGTTACAGTGTTATTGACCATACTCCTTATGCTGTATATTAATTACAGCTCCATGACATTTATTTTGTAACTGGAAGTTTGTATCTCTTAATCCCTTTCACCTATTTCTCCCAATCCCCCCACCCTATCTCCCTTAAAAACTAATCATTTTTGATCATCTTTATTATTCTTGTTTAAATTCAATTCAGTGAAATATTGATCAGTAAATAATTAGATGCTTGATGGATTAAAATAAATTGTTTTTTTATACTGTGAGACTGATAAAAGTGTGTGGACACACAGAGAATGTGTTTTGCAGGATGGAGGTGTTCACTAACTTGCTTTATGACTAAATGTTGGGCTTTCTAAAGCTGTATATAGCTAGACTATTGAAGAGTTTCTTGGACAATTATGCACCATAACACAAAGGGTTTGCTAGCAAGTAAGCGATTTATCTTATACACGATGGAGAGGTATAGGGAAATTAGGAGACCAAGCACACTTACTGAATGGGTCCATTTCCACCAGGCAAAGGAGGAGATGCACCAGATGACACACAGCATGTTAGAAGTGGGAGGGACCCCTAGAATCATTTCATGATGGGAAAACCAGGCATAGAGGGGATAACTGATCAGTTCAACATCTCATACCTTGTTAGAGGCAGAGCAAGAAGTAGAATCAAGAAATCCTGATTCTGAGTCCCTTTCAGTACATCCTGGTGCCTTAGTAAACATGAAGGGCAGCAGGGAAAACCATGTTACAGACAGTTGTGGTTTTATTTGTTTTATTTTTAAATAAATGGTTGTTTTAAGCCACTCAGTTTTGTGGTGTCTTTTATTTTTTATTTTATTTAATTTATTTTTTTGGCCTCGCCATGCAGCATGCAGGATCTTAGTCCCCCGACCAGGGGTCGAACCCGTGCCCTCTGCAGTGGAAGCACGAGTCTTAACCACTGGACCACCAGGGAAGTCCCCAGCCAAGGGTGGTTTTTAAATGAACGCTGTAATGTTTAAGGCCACAGACTAGAACACAGACTTCAGATCGAAGGTTGTGTTAAAATAATGGTTTTTTTCATGCATTTCCAGTTACACACTTGAAGATTAACAGCATCTTCAGCAAAGTCGTCTTTTAGAATGGCGGTAAACAATACACAAGTACAGCAAGTCCCCTACATACGAACCTTCAAGTTGCAAACTTCCAAAGATGGGAACATGCATTTGCACGTCCAATCACAGAAGTTAATTCACGTGTCTGGCGTACACTGTCACTTGCGTGCGTCCTCTACAAGTGGTTGTGCTTTTGTGTACTTTACAGTACTGCATAGAGTACAGTAGTACAGTATCTTTATTTCAAGCCCAGGATGGTTCTGAAGCAAGCCTAAAAGCAGTGGTATGTAGCCGACTGTGTTAGCTGGGTACCTAGGCTGACTTAGTTGGACTTACGAACGCGATCTTGGAACGGAGCTTGTTTGTAAGTAGGGGACTTGCTGTATATACATATATAACAATAGGAATTCTTCTATTTGGCGGGTCAGCCACCAGAGGGTGGCACACATTCTCTCTTTCTCCACATAGGATGAACATTATCTGATCTGTTGTTGAGATAACATACTGTGGGGGAGGATTGGGCCCCTGTCTGCTTGCTCCCCCTGCCCCTGTGTTACCCCCTGTCCTCAGCTGCTTGGGTCTGGGCTGTGTCAGAGCATTCCCTCTGGTTTCCTGGTTTCCAGCCTTCCATGGTGCTGCCAGAGAGGTATTTATGACTACATAGCTCTCCTGTTTAAAATTCTTCAAGGGCATCGTCTCTTAGGGGATTCCATGGTGTTTTGTACACGCCTCTATTTTAGCCATTTATCACAGGAAACTGCAGTGATTTATTTCTGTGCCCACCTTCCACACGAGCATTCTCTAGGATGGGATCTTAGCTCCATTCTTTATTTTTGGTAACCTGGATTCCTAGCCTGATTAAATGAAGAGTCCATCATCACTGAGAAACTCTACCATCCCTATAACGTTTGGACACACACATAGAAGTTCACTCGCTCTCTTTGCCTTGCCTCTGATTCATACACTAGGAGACGAAGGAGGGGTCTGAAATGCTGTCTCAATGGGGACATCCCTCGGTATAGCCCCTTAAAGAGGGCTCTGGAGTTCACCGTTGCTTGAAACATACGTTTACATGTTTTAAAAACTGAACACCTTAACAGGGATTTGCTAACAGCTGAGAGCAAGAAGGAGATCTGGACCAGAGACTGAGGCACGTGAGGAGTGGGGTGCCTGGGACATCAGGAGGGAACAAACAAGGTGTCCCAGGGGAGGTTTCCAACGAAATGCTTAGACCTCGCGATCAAGGCAGCGCTGGCCTTGGTTGCACCAGAAGCACCCTATTCTTGACCATTTTGATACCAGTGCTCTGTTTTGCTAACCCTTGAACAAAACAGTTAAGATAAATGGCCGATGAAAAAAGTTCTGGTTCCTTTTTACCTGGGTACATGCACACGCATGATAAAAAAGAAACTCAGATAGTACAAAAGGATAAAATAAAATTTGTTTTAAAAAGGGCAAGCAAAAATCTCTTATTTTGTCTATTCCGTCTTCCTTAGTTTTTCTTTTTCCTCATTGAAAATACGCCCCCTCCCCACTGCTTGAAACTATTTTATTTTCAAAAGGGTTGGTCGATAATCATTGTAGTTTTATAAACTTCCTGATCAGAGTTTTAAAGAGGTACTATCTAAAATGCAGTTATTCATATTTATATACATTCTTCTCAACTCTGGGTTTACAAAACTCATCAGCGCACTTAACTCCATCAGCAGCTGGCTAGAAATGAGCGTCCTGGGGAATCAGATGCCCAATCTTTGCACCCGTTTGTTGTGAAATGAAAGATGGATTGAAACCTTCAGAATAGTTTGTCTGAGTTTGCAATCTTTTCTTTCCCACATCTTGCTGGCAAATGATGTCCAGGGTGAAAAAAAAAAAAATCTGGGATGAAACAAGATGATTATTCTGTTTTGTCTAGACATGGAAACTATGCCTAGACTTCTCTGAGTTTAGGAGAATAGGTGAAAGTTATTGCTATATCTAAATAAGTCCCAGTTGTAGGAGATCTTGAAAATACTTTCATGGAATGTTGATATTGCAAAGATGTATTATGAAGAGACTTCTATATTTTGGATCTGATGATTATTTAATACTGACTCCATTTTGAAGATATAAAGTTTTAAAGGGTGTTGACAGTTTAAGTATTTTTTAATGTGGTCCCTATTTCATTGTTTAAAAAAGCTGTGCAAATGGAAAAAGGATTCCAGACTAAAGGCATGCTAAAGCTTTAGGGAAAATCCAGTGTTTCAAAGTTGTGTGATGAAAAGAATCAAGAGAAAATATTTTGAGACACAAACCAAGAGAACCCAATGCATAAGGGGATTTTGATGACAATTTGAAGGTTTCATGGCACGTTGACCTGTACAGTTATCATTCAAGATGAAAGTGTCCGGTGTGCTGCTGTGTGCAGAGAGAGGCTCAGTAAATATTGTTGCTGGTGATGAAAAGTTTATTATGGAGAAAAAGGGAACTTTGTGGATGAAGAAAAATAAATTTGTAAAGGCAACACATCCATGTATCTTAAATAACTTCAGAACATTTTTGCAGTGTATATAACTGATTCTTATAATTACCTATAATGGAAAAGAATCTGAAAAAGAAAAAAAATGTATAACTGAATCACTTCGCTGTACACCTGAAACATTGTAAATCAACTATACTTCAATAAAAATATTTAAAAAGAAATATAGATAACTGAGTAAAATCTGTTCTTCAAGTACACAATACAAATGTGAAGTGATGATCTGAGCAAATAATTTAGTTCATTCTGCCCTAAGACATTTCAGGTAGAAATAAAAATTGAACTTCAATAAACTTTTCTTGACATACAATGTTCAGTGATTCACCTAAACCTGGTAAAAGCATGTGTTATAGATATTCATACAGACTCTGTACTAAATATTTACTATGATTTCTGAAGCTCACATGTTGACTACTCTTGAAGAACCATTTCCAAGTTAGATTCTTCCACTGGGATTCCTTTCTTCCAGGGAACATCCCTTTTGTTCCAATATTTACACAAAGATAATGCCTGGCTGTTTTTCCATTTTAAGTGAGCAGAATTTGTTGGAGGGGAGTCCAGAATGAGAAAAACAAAGACAATTTGAAATGCATCCTCTTTTATTTGAGGACTTTGCACTGGATTTCCTTTGCTGCCAGAGTCTAGCTGGCCAAGCTTTCTTACCCTGTTTTGCCTCCTGCGATTTTGTTTGGGTTGAAGGAATGGAGAAGACGGTTGACAAAGAGCTGGGTTGGAAGACAGCAGCAGGGTGAAGCAGGGTGGAGGTCCTCTCCTGTTCAGGGAAGCTGCCTTCCTTTCACCACAGGACGCGGAGCCTGCTCCGGGCAGAGATCCTGCAGCAGGGCTGTTTTAATTCTCACTGATGTCAGAAGATTTCCTTTCCCTTGGGGGTTTGCACTCATTTGCATCCTCTCCAAATCTCTACACTACGCGTTAGACAAACTCCCAGCAATGAGTTGGACAGAACTCCAAAGGACAGGGTTCCCCACCCCACGTGGTGGTAGTGGGATGACGGAGCTCCCTTCTGCGAGGGAGCGAGGGAAGGAAACCTGACACGTGCTGGGAGTCGGTTTCCCTGAGATGTGCAGACTGTCTCAGAGAAGGTCCCTGCCGGAATAGACAGCGGCCTCTCCTGACATAGAAAGAAGGCAATCTGGGGAACCCAGCACAGGCTCCTGGAAACAGAGGGTGAGGAGGCACATCACATACCAGGAACTCCTAAAGACTTGTGGTTTTAGACCTTGTAGAAGTGGAAGGAGGAAAACAAGAGGTAAGAAGGGAGAGGCACATACTTCCATGGAGAAAAGCAGTCCTAGCAGAGGTGAGGCTGGGAAATCAGTCAATAATAATTCTATTAGCCTTTCGATGACTGAATTAAAAAAAAAAAAACATTTCTTGAGGGGCTCCCTTTGGTTGCCAGACAATTGTCTAGGAGCTAGGACTCCAGCTGTGAAAGACCAAGTCCCTGCTATACACACATATATATTTGCCTAAATATATTATTATTTATATACAATAGTAAATATATAATATATAAATTATATATCTAGAATGGATAAAGAAGATGTGGCATATATGTACAATGGAATATTACTCAGCCATAAAAAAGAATGAAATGATGCCATTTGCAGCATCATGGATGTACCTAGAGATTCTCATACTAAGTGAAGTAAGTCAGACTGAGAAAGACAAATATTTGATGTGATTTATATGTGGAATCTAAAATATGATACAAATGAACTTATTTACAAAACAGAAGCAGACTCACAGACATAGAGAACAGACTTGTGGTTGCCAAGGGGGGAGGTGGGAGGGGGAGGGAAGGATTGGGAGTTTGGGATTAACAGATGCAAACTATAATATATAGGATGGATAAATAGCAAGGTCCTACTGTATAGCACAGGGGACTGTATTTAATATTCTCTGATAAACCATAACAGAAAATAATATGAAAAAGAATATATATATGTATAACTGAGTCACTTTGCTGTACAGCAGAAATTAACACTAAATCAACTAAACTTCAATACAATTTTAAAAATTATATGTGATATTCCAGCAATAGAGATGGCTAATAATGATGTATCTCATTAAACAAAGAAATAGACCATGTAAGTTCAACTAGTGATAGATGCTGTGAAATAAAATAAAGCAGGGTATAAAGACTAACCTGTATCTGCTTTTCTGATGAGCAGTCAGGGGAGGCTTATAGGAGGAGGTGACATTTCAACAGAGCACTTGGAATGAGGGGTGAACAAGCCATGTGGACGATTTAGTACTAAACTGGGGCATCCTTTTCCTCCAGTTCAGGATGGGGGTTGTCCACAGAGCTGAGACCACAGCCCCACTTTTGGAACCACAAAGAGGCCAGGGAATTAGAGATCTTCTACAGCCACTGGAGTGGAGGGGACCAATGTCAGAGTGTGGCTGGGCTGGGAGAGCTGGATCTGAGATGGGGTGAAGGGGTAGCAATACCTCCAGTTCCCATGGAGCTACAGCCCAAGCTACAATGGGACTGGGGGTATAAGGGGCATAGTTGACTCTGGAGAGATAGTGCATGAATTCTAGCATTGTCTCTCATCAGCTGGGTGACCTGGGCAAGTTATTTAACCTCTCTGTGCATCAGTTTATTTACCTGGAGAATGGGGTTAAAAATGTCCCTCTGGGGCTTCCCTGGTGGCACAGTAGTTGAGAGTCCGCCTGCCGATGCAGGGGACACGGGTTTGTGCCCCGGTCCAGGAAGATCCCACATGCTGTGGAGCGGCTGGGCCTGTGAGCCATGGCCGCTGAGCCTGCGCGTCCGGAGCCTGTGCTCCGCAACGAGAGAGGGCACAACGGTGAGAGGCCCGTGGACCTCAAAAAAAAAAAAAAAAAAAAAAAAAAAAAATTGTTCCTCTGTCATAAGGTCATTGTTAGGATTAACTAAGCTAATATATATGTAGGGTCGTTAGGACAGTGCCTGGCACATAATACATTCTATGCACGTGTGGCTGTTATTAACATATCACCTTCCTTAGGACCCAGAGCTCTCCCTGCTTTTCCCACACTCCGACTCAAAAAGTTGATTAAACACCAACAATAAGGGCATGATTCTACCCTGCGAAGCCAGTGTCTTCAGGGCGTACCGTGGCCCCTGCCTGCAGCTCTCCTTACTGAACCCACACGTGAAAGGGCTGCATGTTTTCACTTCCCAGACAATACAGTGAAAGGCACAAGGGCAGATGCTATGACTTCTGGCAGCTTTCACTGACTCTTGGAGAGGATTTCTTCCACAGGGATGGATGCAACTTTCTGGCCTCTTTCTACCTAGAGCTGAGGGGGAAAGATTACAAATTTAATCTTCCTTCAGAAATCTAGTTACATTAAGCACCTATGTCTTTAAGTCCCTGTGCAGAGAATTCTATAGCTTGAAGGAATATGCAAAAGAAATAGAGAACATGGTGATTGTTCAAAAATGCCCATCTGGTCATGCCCATATCCTCTGCTTAAGACATTTCAATATTAAAAGTGGCCCTTTGCTTCCTGGATGAAGTGCAAACTCCAGCTTGAGACCATTCATGTTCGGCCCCTACTTACCTTTACAGCATCATTGATTTACACTCCATAGTTCTCCCCTGGTAATTCCAGCCCCATGGCTCCAGTTTCTGCAGCCAGCCAAGCTCTTTCTGGCCTCCACTTGTTTTTTTTTTTTGGATCCCGCAGCATGCGGGATCTTAGTTCCCAGACCAGGGATCAGACCTGTGCCCCCTACAGTGGAAGTGCAGAGTCTTAACCACTGGACCGCCAGGGAATTCCCTGGCCTCCACTTCTGCTGTGTGCTGTTCCTCAGCCTGGAGCACTGCCCCCTGTCCCCCATCCCCTGTTGTCCTTTACCTGACCAACCCTAATTCATCCTAAAAGTCTCCATTTACTCATTCGTTCTTCAGGGCGGCCCTCTCAGGTCTTCCAAGTCTGGGTTAGGGGCCCCTTTTAGGTGCTGCCTTAGCAACTGTCACTTCCCCCGTCACTGACAGTATTAGATTGTGACCCAGAGAGGTCTGAGTCCCTCATCGAATGTTCCTCATCCCACTGGACCATCAGTGGCAATCAGAGTAGCAACTGATGAGTTTGTTGACTGAAGGCATGTTCTTTGTTTTCCGGGAGTTTACAGTCTGTTTGATGGGAGGGCTGAAGATTACACTGAACACACACACAACTGCAAAGTCAACAGTTCAGCGAGTCTCTCCAGTGAGTGGGTTTCAAGGAAGATTTTGCCCAAAGTTAGCGAGATCACAGAAGACAGGGAGTGTTGAGAGCCAAGGCTGGGGAAGCAAGTAGGGGGCCAATCACAAAGGCCTTTGTAAGCGAGATGAAAGAGTTTGGAGTCATCGAGCACAGTAGGTGACAAAGAGGAGTTTTAAGTGAGGGAGATTGGCTTTCCTCAAAGCTAACCACGACAAAACAATTACACACATCTTAACTGCATGGTCCAACCCTAATGAGCTTCTTTTCCTCCAGGGTATTGGGAAGCCTCAGCTTTCAGACTCACTCAGATTCATCATATCCCAGCTCTGCCCCTCACCAGCTGTGCGACCTTACACAAGTTAGTTCAGTTCTCCAAATGTCAATATCGTCATAGAAATAACAGGAACGGTAACAGGACCTACTAACCCGGATTTGTGAGAATTAAAGGAGATAAAAAATTCAGGGACTAGAACAGAATATGGAAGTAAATTATAATGACAGCGGTTAGTAACAGTAACAGTACTAGTAATAATAGGAGTGCTACCCATGAAAATATGCTCAGCATCATTAATTATTAGAGAAATGCAGATCAAAAATACAATGAGGTATCACTTCACACCAATCGGAATGGCCATCGTCAAATAGTCTACAAATAATAAATACTGGAGAGGGTGTGGAGAAAAGGGAACCCTCCTACATTGTTGGTGGGAACGTAAACTGACACAACCACTATGGAGAACAGTATGGAGATTCTTTAAAAAACTAAAAATAGGGCTTCCCTGGTGGCACAGTGGTTAAGAATCTGCCTGCCAATGCAGGGGTCACAGGTTCGAGCCCTGGTCCAGCAAGATCCCACATGCCGCGGAGCAACTAATCCCGTGTGCCACAACTACTGAGCCTGCGCTCTAGAGCCCATGAGCCACAACTCCTGAGCCCATGTGCCACAACCACTAAAGCCCACACACCTAGAGCCTGTGCTCCACAACAAGAGAAGCCACCGCACACAGCAGCGAAGAGTAGCCCCTGCATGCTGCAACTAGAGAAAGCCCATGTGCAGCAATGAAGACCCAACACAGCCAAAAAGAAATAAATTTAAAAAAACAACAACTAAAACTAGAATTATCATATGATCCAGCAATCCTACTCCTGGGCGTATATCTGGAGAAAACTCTAATTCAAAAAGGTACGTGCACCCCAATGTTTATAGCAGCACTATTTACAATAGCCAAGACATGGAAGCAACCTAGATGTCCGTCAACAGATGAATGGATAAAGATGTGGCACATGTATACAATGGAATAGTACTCAGCCATAAAAAAATAATGAAATAAAGCCATTTGCAGCAACATGGATGGACCTAGAGATTATCATACTAAGTGAAATAAGACAGGCAGAGAAAGACAAATATCATATAGTATTACTTATATGCAGAATCTAAAAAAACGATACAAATGAACTTATTTATAAAACAGAAATAGACTCACAGATATAGAAAATATACTTATGGTTACCAAAGGGGAAACAGTAGGGGAAGGATAAATTAGGAGTTTGGGATTAACAGATATACACTACTAAGTATAAAATAGGTAGACAACAAGGACCTACTGCATAGCACAGAGAACTATATTCAATATCTTACAATAAACTATAATGGAAAAAATCTGGAAAAGAATATATATATATAACCGAATCACTTTGCTGTACACCTGAAACTAACACAACATTGTAAATCAGCTATACTTCAATAAAAAAATAATAGGAGTGCTACAGATATTCTTTCAACATAACAGCATGCAGGGGCTGCCCGCAGGATCGTTGCTCTGGGAGTTGTGAAAAGGGCTTTTATTGCGCAGAGGTCTCCTTCCCCTTGTCTCTCCTTTACTTGCCCGGATTGATGCCCCTTTAGCAGGGAGTGTTCATGGAGCTGAAGGATCCCTTCGCTAGAGCAAGAAGTGGGATGCGGAGGGGAGGAGGAGAGGAAGGAAAGGCCGAGGGATCTGGGGGGTGGGCAAGAAGAGACTGGAAATCTAAGGAGAAAGAGGGTTTTCTTCTGACAGGGGTTAGCCATTCCCCCCACTCCCAACACATAGCATCCATGTTTGTCTGCATGTGTGTGCGTGTCCACACACACACGCACACCCCCCAGTGAAAAGGCATGGGGAGGGGAGGCTTATGGGAAGCGGTAAGGAAGGTATTCTCCGATATCCCACCTCCCCTCGTGGACTACGTAATAGGAGAAAACGCACTTTAAATTGGACTTAAAAGACCATTTCCTGCATTTTTCTGTCCTCCATGTGAGTGTGAGCATCTGAGCTAGAGCCACACCTTCCCCCTCCTCTCTCCAGCCCCCCAGGGGTGGGTCGAGCCCAGGTATGTTATTATTACTACTGCTGTAATTATTTCGATGTGAATGCAAGGATTCCCCCATTGAAGTCCATGGGAGATCTGGATTTCCATGGGTGATCAAAGTGCAGACACAAGGTGTGAAAAATGGAGGTCAACTTGGGGTTAATCCTCCCTGGAAATGTGTTTCTACCTTTGAAATCAACCTAATCTAAATAATGATTAGAAAAGGCAGTCACTCTTGGAGACTGAGTTGCATCTCGCTCATCCCCAAGGCTCTATGTTCTGTGGAGCCTCCCTCCCCACTCCCTCCCCCCACTGCCAGACTGGCTCAGGCCATTAATCTCTTACCTCTGCTATGTGGATTTGAAATCCTTTTTAAAGGAGATTAGCACAGAGAAAGATTATTGAAACTAATTCAGCTCCCCCCACTCCTTCCAGGAAGAAGAGAACAGGGCACTTAGCCTCTTGTCTATTTCAGCGTGCCGTGATTGTGCAGAGTCCTGGCTTTGACATCATTCTCAGTCAGCTGCATGTCCTGAGAGCAAATTCGAGTCACTCACAGATCCCGGGTAGCAGCTGGCTCCACACTCAGCTTTCGGAAACAACTCCCTTCTTTCCAAATCCAGGGCAAACAATTCACGAACTCTTGGGATGAGCTGTGAATGGGACAGAAATTAAGTAGAAACCCGGGGAAGGGGTAGCCTGAAATGTAGTCTATTGAGAGGGTGAAAGGGAGTGTGGGACTCACAATAAGGGCTTTGCCGGGGTGCCCGTGGTTTCAGCAATAGTTAGGAGTAATGCTGTAGAAGTTAAAAAATAAAGGGGTTTTACAAAAACAAAACAAGGATATATGTATTTTAGAATGAAAGCCAAACTCCACCTGAGTTTGGTATAGCATTCTGTTACTAGTACTCAAATTAATCTCATTTTCAATATTGATTTTAAAGGCTGAAGGGTTTGTATGTTTGGATGATTCCATGATGAAAATCTTTACTGGGGACTCAGTGATTGCTATGACCCAGAGGGCTGTCCCAGCCAAAGCTGACTTTCCTGTAATAGCCCCTGGAAACACCTGATGCTTAGAAGCCAGAGGAAATTAAGCTATACTTAAAAGTATTTGCAGGGAGAGCATCTAAAAATGCAGAGGCAACTTGGATATGCAGCAACCAGACTACTCTAGAATGAGAGATGACTTCTGGTTTAATGCCTGCTTAATAAACTATGGAAGGCCCAGAAACAATGCTGTTTGCTACTTTTTTATGCAGCAGCATTTGAACCAGTGCTTCATGGTATCCTTAAAGAATGGTAAATTTTCCACCCTGAACTAGACTGTGAGTTTTCTCCCACTGTCTCTTCTCCCCTTCTTTCGTACTGATGAATTACTGGCTGAGCTGGAGACCTGGTAGCTGGGTGTGGCCATGTGACCAAGACAGGCCAGCAGTTTACAAGTGAAGTGAGGCGTACAACTTCCTCCTTTGTGCTTCCTGGTTATGTCCTTAAAGGGCAAGGGCATGACCTTCTCTTGCTCTCTGTTCTGCAAGCTAATAGGAAGGTGTGATAGAGCAACCAGCTTGAAACATGAGATAGAAACTGTTTTGAGGTTGACAGAGCACACAAAAGAATAACCTGGATCTTTGATGATTATGTGGCTTCCATTCCAACCCTGGATTGCCTTCCCGGACTTTTATGTGAAAGAGAAATAACCTACCAGCTTTTTAAAGCCATAGTTGTTTTGATCTCTCTTACAGGAGCCAAACCCGTCTTACCTGTATATTCACATCTTGGGCTTACAATGGATGCGAACTGCGGTTATTTAGCTCAAGAAAAGACTGTGTCCTTTCTTTTTTTAATTAATTCTTTTATTTATTTTTAATTTTTATTTATTTTTTGGCTGTGTTGGGTCTTTGTTGCTGCGTGCAGGCTTTCCCTGGTTGTGTCGAGCGAGGGCCACTCTTTGTTGTGGTGTGAGGGCTTCTCATTGCGGTGGCTTCTCTTGTTGCGGAGCACAGGCTCTAGGCATGTGGGCTTCAGTAGTTGCAGCAGCGGGCCGAGTAGTTGTGGCACATGGGCTTAGTTGCTCCGCGGCATGTGGGATCTTCCCGGACCAGGGCTCAAACCCATGTCCCCTGCATTGGCAGGTAGATTCTTAACCAGTGAGCCACCAGGGAAGTCCTGTGTGTCCTCTCTTGCTTTCCTTTTCAACACGTATTCCATGTGTATTCCTATGGCAGTTTCAACACAAATGGTAGGTTTTAATGTCATATTATTTCAGTGTTTTTTGATTTGTGACTTTCTAGGAAGCCAGGTACCCATAGAAAGCTATGTTTTTATTCTTCTGTGATGAAACAGATGACCCTGTGGATTCATCTTCAGATGTTTGTTGAGTGCATGTTCTAAACTAGACTGAGTCTCAGATTTATGACAAACGGTGCATGCAAAGAAAATGCTCTTCGTTTTTTAACTTTTTATTTTATATTGGAGTATACCTGATTAACAATGTTGTGATAGTTTTGGGTGCACAGCAAAGGGACTCAGCCATACATATACACGTATCCATTGTCCCGCAAACTCTCCTCCCATCCAGTCTGCCACATAACATTGAGCAGAGTTTCCTGTGCTATACAGTAGGTCCTTGTTTGTTAACCATTTTAAATATAGCAGTGTGTACATGTCAATCCCAAGCTCCCTAACTATCCCTTCCTCCCATCCTTCCCCCCTGGTAACCACAGGTTCGTTCTCTAAGTCTGTGAGTCTGTTTCTGTTTTGTAAATAAGTTCATTTGTATCATTTCTTTTTAGATTCCACATACAAGGGATATCATATATTTCTCTCTCTCTGTCTGACTTACTTCACTCAGGATGACAGTCTCTAGGTCCATCCATGTTGCTGCAAATGGCATTATTTCATTCTTTTTATGGCTGAGTCGTATTCCATTGTGTATATGCACCACATCTTCTTTATCCATTCCTCTGTCAGTGGACATTTAGGTTGCTCCTAGGTCTTGGCTATTGTAAACTGTGCTGCAGTGAACATTGGGGTGCATGTATCCTTTCTGACCCTGTTTTTCTCTGGATATATGCTCAGGAGTAGGATTTCAGGGTCATATGTTAGCTCTCAGGAAAATTCTGTTTTGTACTGACAAGCATTTTAGTTGGTTGAAAGGGAATTTCTAGGAGGAAAAGATAGTCCCATGCAAGATTTCAAAATTTCTTTCCAACTTTCTCAAATTTCCACTTTTAAACTCAGCTTACTATAATATAGGCAAGTAAGGAACATAGGCTTGCACCAGAAGGATGTTTCATTCAGAAACTCAGCTTTATGTGGACCATTAGAGACATAACTAAGACTTCTGTGTGTTCATGAACCCAGAAGTATGCAAGGGTTTTACATGTGTAAGCTGGTGAGTCCTCACAATATGAGGTGGGTAGTACACCTTGCTGTTATCTCCATGTCGTGGATGAGGAAACTGACACTCAGAGAGGGTGAGGGACTTGGTAAAGTTTACACACCTAGTGGTGGCACAGTCAGGACTTGAATCCTGGTCTGACTTCTAGACTCCAAACTCTTAACCTGACTCTATACTACATTTTTACGCACACACTTAAACCAATGGAATTTTTGTGGTGTCCCTAATAGCTTTTTTCTCTGGCTCAGCGATCGTTACGCTGTTTTTACATGGCACTTGTTGCTAATGTAAAGAAGTTCATAGGCAAGAAGCCAGGAAAAAGTTCTAATAGTAGAATGATTACATCAGTGTTGTCAATATGTAGAAATATTTGACTTTGGTTGTTTCTGACAGTGGGAGATAATTGATAGCACTGAGAGAGAGATTTTTAACAGCAATTAGCCTCACTATAACTAAATGACATCACGATACAGCAATGAATTATTTTTTTTTGAAACAAATATGTGAAAAAATTAACATTGTGTTATTATTCCTGGGCTCCTGTTGATGAGAACATCTTTAGAACTCTCATTTCTAAATAAAAAAAGCCCTCAATGACTATGCTAATCGAATGAATATTCTTTAACGGCCAAATATTGGTCTTCCTAAGGCATCCTTTTGGAACAATAGCATTCAGAAAAAAGACTAGTGAATAAAGTGAGTGTATAAGCTAAAGAATTCTATTTTATTCCCTAAATGAAACATAGGTTTAAAGTAATGAGTCTAATTTTCTCATGTGTGAGTAGCTCTGAGGGCACAGTTGCATAAAGGTTTTAAGTATGACAGTAAGAGTAGAATAATAGTATAATTTTTTAACTTTTCAAATTTTTATTCCCCCCCATTGTTCTTTTGTAATTGAAGTATAGCTGATTTACAGTGTTGTGTTAGTTTCAGGTGTATAGCAAAGTGATTCAGTTATACAAGTAATACATCTAGTTTTTTCAGATTGTATTCCCTCATAGGTCATTATAAAATACTGAGCATAGCTCCCAATTGTATAGTTCTTTGATAACTACTTTAAAGGAATCATTGGGACACAATGGGCCTTTGGGATGCTTTTTTATTTTTAAATAAATGTATTTATTTATTTTTGGCTGTGTTAGGTCTTCGTTGCTGCGCACAGGTTTTCTCTAATTGCAGTGAGCAGGGGCTACTCTCTGTTGTGGTGCGCGGGTTTCTCATTGTGGTGGCTTCTCTTGTTGCGGAGCACGGGCTCTAGGTGCACGGGCTTCAGTAGCTGTGGCACGTGGGCTCAGGAGTTGTGGCTCGCGGGCTCTAGAGCGCAGACTCAGTAGTTGTGGCGCACGGGTTTAGTTGCTCTGTGGCATGTGAGACCTTCCCAGACCAGGGCTCGAACCCGTGTCCCCTGCATTGGCAAGTGGATTCTTAACCACTGTGCCACTAGGGAAGTCCCCAAGATGCTTATTTTTAAAAAGTAACAAATAGCAGAACATGTATTCATTTGACAGTATGGCTGGAGAAACTGATAGCTTTCTCTTTGGCTAAAATTCTTCCAGCAACCAAATTGCTTATGTTTGTGACCCAACTGGTTGCTGAACAACCAGTGGAAAACTGCCCTTTCTCTACTTCTCTATTTTAGGCTTAAAAAAAAAAAATCCGGCAATCTTCACAGGAAGGCTGTGTGCTTCCTGAAAAGTTACTGGTCTTCCTGTTTAATTCCCCTCTGTTCTGAGAAATACGTGAGATTTAGAACTTAGTGATAAAGGGATGTGACAGGCATCTGAAGAGGTGACAGAAGCTCAGTTTCCAAAGGGCACAGTGCAGAACTTTTGTTACTCTTATTCCACATGTGTGACAGCAGTGCCGTCTGCCCATGTGAATATCCAGGACGGACAAATGACAGCCCAAGAGAATTGAGTCCGATAAGAACGAAGTTGATTGCCTGAGCCATCTGCCAGCTGAAGTCTGTTGATAAGCGCTCCATACATTGTAACATGAACAACCCACCCTCCAGTTTCAGAGGGAAGCCAGTTATACCCACTGCGTAGATAACAGTCTCAGATTCTCCAGTCTGGAGGGAAAAGGTTATAAATAAGTCTCTTCTTTCTCCTTGAGCTAGCTGCTGTGCAAAGGGAACTGGCAAAGCAGTGACGTTGGTCACCCAGATCGCTCCTGGTTTCTGCCAATCACTCTCCCTAAGAGTGAAAACCAAACTCCTTCCAAGTCACAGAGCAGTGTCACGTCAAGATCGTTAATCACTGTTCCTAGTGCCGGAGGATCCTTTGGTTAATGGCGTGACTTCCTGAGCCGGACTTCTCACTATCGGCAGGATTTATGCCTCATTATCCTCTTGGCTAAAGAGTTCCTCAGATTTCATAAGGTTTCCCTCTTCCCACAGGATGAGGAGGAAGAGGACGACTCCCATTCTGCGTTGTGCTTTGCTTTTTCCTTTGAATTGTGAGTGATCTCTGCTCTTCGCCCTCGTCAGCCATTGCTATAATTGATGGGTCCCTAGATTTTTTGGTTCAATTAAGGCTGTGTCTACATGACACTAACTGGTAGGTTTGGTCTAGTTCCTGATGGAAGCAGTGAATTGGGTGATGAAACAATTGATCTGATCGCTGATCAGTTGACTAGAGCCTGGCAGAGTAGCCCCTGAACTGTGAGTAAGAAACCCAGGGAGTATTCTGTGACAGTGCTGTGGACAAGAAATCTGGAACCTTTACGAAATATCTCCTTGATGTGATGCCTTCTGCACCACATGCTGCTATGGCGTAGCACTTCTAGTCTTGTTTCTGCCAAGTCAGTGTCCTCGTATAACTACCTATTATTTTCTGTTAACCAGCTGTGTGGGTCAGTAAAATGTGAGTTTTGGGAGTTCAGTCATAACAACCCCTGTTAATGAATGCCTGGTCAACCGAGGTTTTCAGATATGATGTCATAGGCTATCCAACCTTAGGGAAACACTCAGGTTGGAAAAGTAATTGATTTAAAACCAACACAAATGCCATAGCAAACAATGTAGGTAGCCTATCAACTTAGCCTTCCACACTCACAGAACCCCGGTAGATTGGGGTATTTGGTGGTGATGGGCTTGGTGGGTCCTCCCAGCCCAAGGAGTGAACATTGACACAGCAAGTCCACTTCCCTTGCCCAGTCCAGGTTTATACAGGTTCAGGCTTGTGAGATAACTAGTCAAAGAGCTGGAGGGGGAATTGGCTGGGAAGTTTGGAGAAAGTCTTTTGCTCTGTGAAAAGTCCATATTGGGAGGAATAACTGTTCTTTTCTGCCTCTGGATAAGCATCTATGATGAGGTGACATTGGAAGCTGCTGCACCCATCTTGACACTTTTGGTGGGAAAAGAAGTGTGGATGGCAGTTCCAACAAGTCGAGGATGGAATGTTAACAGAAACGCATACATTGAAGGGCTGAATTGTCGTGGAACCACCTTGCCTTTGGCTTTTTTTTTATTATATGGGATAATAAACCCCATATTGTTTAATGTACCATTAGTTGAGTTTTCTGCAACTTGCAGAAAACGGTTAGGGTAAAGCTATAGTCTCAGTTCCAATTCAGTATGGTTGTTCAATAGAGGACAGTCCAAGACACTTAGCTGAAGATAAGCTGCCCTTTCACTATATGTAACAGCAAGTGTCATTACTAATATCCCTGATACTCTTGAGTATTGCAGCTGTCGATTAAACAGTTGAATAGGCTGAACCATCATTAAGTTATTTAACTGAGACACGTTACATATTTGAAGCAGTTACTGTTACTTACTTTTCAATGAGGACTAATAATTTTATTTCCCCAAAACATTTCTTTTAGAACACAACTGACAATTGACTTAAAGTAAGTCAATAAGTGGAGACACTGCTTGGAGAATTGGGCTTCCAAACTGGGCTGGAAGCATGAGTAGGTTTTATGTCATACCCTCAAATGTGTACTTGGTTTTAACAATCCCTCTCTCAAAGGGTGTATGTCGTGGCTTCCTAAATGTGGATTAATTTTGAGTGTACAAGGGTTACCTTTGTTCATTTTTTTGCTGTATTGATTAAGTCTCACCTTTCTCTGTCTCTGTCTCTCTGTTTCTTTCTCCAGATTTGTATAAACTGAACAAACCTGGAGGGAAATAAGTGTTGTGCCTTAGATGTAGGACAGAAAAAACGATTTAAGGCAAATTTGCCTGTAATGGGTGTGGTCTCTCAGCTCCTAAAATGAAGACACCTGTGATTTAGAAGTGATCTTGGGATGAGGTCCTTTTATAGAGCGTGGAACTCCTGTAGATAAGTGAACTTTTTCTAGTAGTTAAACACAAGATTGGAAATTTCAGTGGCTTTGGGAAAGACTGTTTGGAGTGGCTTCATTCCTTCTCATTTTGCTACAAGGTGTGCTGAGGGGATCCTGTGAGATTGGATTTCTGATCCAATTTTGGTTTATCAAAAGGGAACAGAGAAATCTCAGAGGGGGAGATTCATACCCAATCTTTTAGTAATTTTCCAGCAGGCTACACTGGGCTGTGGTCATAAATCTCAATAGAAAATTGTTTCCTTCCCTCTGCTGGCAGCCAGCCCCGTTTACTCAGACCATTAAGAGGTGGAAAGCATCCCCAAACCTTCGCTGCCCCCTTCTTGGGAATCAGAAGGTCTCATACAGTGGGAGAGAGTACAGCTGACAATGTCTGTTTTTTCTTGCATAGGACAAACCTCCCTCTGATCTCGACCCTTGACTTTATGGCAGCCAGCCACATCCCGGAAGGAAGAAGCAAGGCGGAGTTAGGGCAAGTCATATTTATTTTAGAGGACCCCAAGCGGGCAGGGAGAACATTCAAACACGAACAGGTATGCCACGGAGCAGAGTGGCGCAGAAATCTGGAAAAGGTAATTCAAAAAAAGACACTCTTGAAAGGTCTGAAAATCCCCAAATCTCATCTTTCATAGGCACTAGAAACACTATCAGGAAGATTGCGTGACCCAAGATGAGTTACTTTTATGAGATTGTCTGATGGCTAGGGGAAGGGTGGACGGAAGTCAAAGGATTTGCCTTTCTCATTGGCACCGTTTCCAGTTCCTGATTCCCTGCTTGTTGTGATAACTAAACTGGACTCATGTCTTAGTCTTTGCAGAGCCAACACCAACACTGTGATTAGGGATGTACTTTAGACAGTGCCTTCTCCCAAACAGCTGCCTCGTGTCTTGTTTAGAGAGCATCGCCTTATATAAATCAACAGGAAAATCTCTCTGCCTGTCTCCCGGAGTGAAGGGTAGCCCTGTAACCTCCTTCCCGTGAAATGGAACTGAAATCCTGTGCACGTGCACCAAAGGGCCTGGCTCCTGGCTCTCAGCCGGCCATCTGTTCACTGGACAATGGGACCACCTTGTCTTTGGGGCATACAGATGGGTGGGCATTTTGCTTTCAAATCAGGTCTCATCTGTAAGTTTGCTTTCTCTGTGACAAAGCTTAAACTGCAAACACCTGATTCTAAGGAAGTCTTTCTTTGGGAAATATTTGCTATCCTGGGAAGGTGATGTGCAGATTCTATGCCTCCCATCACTCACCTCTGATTTAAAATTATGAGTTGCTCTCTTCTCTGATCTAGTTTGGTTGGGTGATCATTTGCCTGTGTCTGGACAAGTTGACACTGCAAGTAGGGCTAAAGGATTTTTTCCCCTGTGGTTCTCTGTCTTAAATGAAAAAGGTGCAAATTGCTGAACCTGGAGTAAGGTGGCTTGAATTGGAATTGAAGGTGAATGATTCACCTTCAATGACTCATGGAAGTGAATGATTCCTATAAGAGATATTGATGAATAGGATTACTGTTGGATAGTTTTAAATATCCTCTATTATTTAAATTACCCTAACATTGCATTTTTCTTTGAGTACTGTATAGAAATGTATCTCTATAAGTACATCTAATATCTAGTTTAATAAAATAAATAATGTTTAAGTGAAGTATCGAGGTGTCCCTTTTCCTCAATCCCTGGTAAACAGAAAGAAAAAATCTTATGAACCCAGTATTCACTGCATCTTTTTTTTTTTTTAACATCTTTATCGGAGTATAATTGCCTTACATTGTTGTGTTAGTTGCTGCTGTATAACAAAGTAAATCAGCTATACGTATACATATATCCCCATATCCCCTCCCTCTTGCGTCTCCCTCCCACCCTCCCTACCCCATCCCTCTAGGTGGTCACAAAGCACCGAGCTGATCTCCCTGTGCTATGCGGCTGCTTCCCACTAGCTGTCTGTTTTACGTTTGGTAGTGTATCTATGTCAAAGCCACTCTCTCACTTCTTCCCAGCTTACCCTTCCCCCTCCCCGTGTCCTCAAGCCCATTCTCTACATCTGCCTCTTTATTCCCGCATCTTCACGGTAGACTATTTCCCTGCTTTCAGTAAAAGTATCTAGATTTGAAGAAATCACTGTACACAAACAGTGGAAAATCTGATAGATTCCAGGAAAAAAGATCATTAGCTTTATAAACGTACCGAATGTGAGGTTAAACTTAGTAGCAAGAACCCACAAGGCTATTTTCTTTTTTATACTGTTACTTGTATGTATTTATTGTAACAGCATGCACTCTCTGTAGGACATTTAAAATATTCAGAAAATAGCAAGAAGAGAATAAATATCCCTAACAATCCCAATTTCCAGAGATGATAAGAAATACTAAAATTTTGGTATACTTCCTTTCAGTTTTTACATATATTTAATATATATATGTATCGTATTATTTATATATGTATTATACATATGTAATAAATATGTATAATAATTACAAAATTTAGCGCATACCTTATGTATGCTTTTGTGTCCTATTGTTTTCACAACCTTGTAGTGCTTTTCAATTATTTCTTACTTTTCAAGATCCTTTCGGGAATTAGAGGTTGCATGAAGTTGAATGAGAGAATACCTATGCTCTAGTAGATTGGTCTACATTCCTTTCTACTTCTTTATTCTACATTATTTAAAGTTGAACTGTTCCCATCAACTAATCATACATATGTGTCAAGATTTCTTCCACCACTGCTATTACTTTACTAATCTTTACTCTCCTGGCTCTTGACTCTTTAAGAACCATGGGCTTATATCAACCACTGTCCAGGGCTTAGTAATCTCCAGGAATTCTGGCAAGTGTTTTGAGAGTTCCGTCATTACTTACTTTCTCTTACTCGTCTGAACAACATGGTATTTAGCTTCTGGGCTGTCTGTTTAAGTGCAGTAGGATATTCTGCAGCTTATCTGTTATCAGGGCTCTCACCTCTCTGTAAAGCGTCCCCCAGCTGGGAAAGATCTTTTTTGTCGTTTTTCCTCTAAAAAGATGGCAGAAAATGAAACATTTGACCAAGCTGTTCTATACAGTAAACATTTGTATTATATATATATATCTCATAGAATTTATTTGAGAAAATTTCCTTTTCAGATTTCCTTATTTTAAACGAAGTTAAATGATCTGGATGAAAAAATAGAAATTCACTCTACTGTACAGATTTTTGGAGATTTAAAAAGAGACTCTCTAGACATTTTAAGATGTTTGTGGAATTCATGTGAATAATTTAAAGAAGTAAAGAGTTGAATTTTTCATACTTTCTCTCAATGCCCTGTCACTGTAGTGATGTAATTGTTTTCCTTTTATTTATGTCTTGCATTTTTTTTCTGAATGGGAAAAATAGTCAGCAAAAAAAATCAGGGATGCCCAAAGAGTGTCATTTCCCAGGGTCCAATGTAGACTATACTCTTCTCCTCTTATCACTGAGCTCCTGTCTGCTCGCTAGGCACTTCAGGGCCTTTTGATTTCAGGTTGGATTGTGTATGGCGCGTTGTAAGGGAATTTGACCGTAGACAGATTGAAGCAGTTATTCTGCCATCTGTGGTGTGTGAGTCTAGTCAATGGCTACTTTCTTGACCAGCCAATCTGGAAATGGCCTGACTAAATGGGTAATGCAGAGAGCTCATCCCAGGAAATGCGATCTGGCTGGAGCCCTGCCAAAGCACCAGTCTAGGAGTTAGAAGACTTAACTTATAGTCATGGCTCTGCCATTTGGCCATGTGGCATTGGGCAAAGCACTGTACCTTTCCTGAGATTTGATTTTCTCCTCTGTAAAATGGGAAGATTGATACCATCGTGCCTGCTTTCCAGATTTATGGTGAGAATTCAATGGGAAGATGAGTAGAAAGGCACTCTGTAAAGCACACAGCCCTAGACAGTTCTGGGGTGGAAGTTATTGTTTTACAGAGTGTGACAGGGTGCAAGTGGCCGGAAGAGCACACACATTACGTATGATCCAACTAGTCTTCTATTGTGTAAGTTACAATTTGTATCCTGTGAATTATATTTATATTATGAGAGTATATGTTTTTGAATTGCCTGAATGATAGTTGCTTGTACAGGTAGATTGAGATACGCCTGGGTCTGTAAAGACTCGTTTCCTTTGCAGAGGATCTTTTGAGAAGAAAAACAGCTAATATCCTACTACTGTTCTAAGTATGAACACTTTGTTGGTGATGAATCTCAGCTGGAAGGTAGACCCAGAAGTCAGGAGGGTGTATAGGAAATAATTCCCCTTCGTTGTGAGGGAGATTTGGGGAGAAGGTAGCTTGGGTCTGTAGCCTAATGGATTGCTAAGTCTTCACCAGGAATTCTGGGTAATTCTTTACAGGACTATTGGCACAGCTCCATAACCACAGACCTCCCACACAAGGTAGACTGCTTCCCCTTGCCAGAGAGCAGGTCAGAACACAAGTCTCTAGAGAGAAAATGAAGAGCCTGTGGTGGAATGTTTAGTTCCTTCTTCCAAATGCACTGATAAGTTACTTCATGCAGGGGAGAAATAGTGAGGGACAGAGAGAAGAAAAGAGACGGCATCTTCCGTGCTTCTGATGTCCGTCCATTTGGGAAATGTGGACCAGTGTTTGTCACACGTAAGTGTGCACCCTGTCCTCTGGAAGAGAGTGAACAAAAGATGGGGCAAAAGACAGGAGTGTTCCTCTGATGGAGGTCCCTCCACACAGAAACATGTAGAGTAGGAAAGAAGAGTTCCATTTAACAGGGGGCTCAGTTGGTGCCTCACATCAAAGCAATGGTTTGAAATATTCCTCAGGTTATTATCACAGGCTCAACGTCAAGCCACCAGAGAACCACACATTGTTAGGGATGGAAGGACGTTAACTCTGAATCTTGCCTTAGTTACCTTCCACTCCAGTTAAATTGCATTATAAAGTTTGCGATTGACCTCGTTAAGGGAAACATTTCCCCGTGTTCATTTAACTAAAAAGAATTTCCTTTACCATTTCTTAGCATGCTTTTTATGTCACTTTCCATGTTAACATTTAACAATCCTTCATTTTGTGAGGGATCCTAACGTCAACAGAAGTGAGTCATGTAAGGTCAGATGACAGATTATGTCTGGAGTCCACGAGGCCGTTCAGTTTATATTTGTTAAAATTAAGGAAGTTCATAATTCTGTATTTTATTTATTATTTTATTTATTTATTTTTGGCTGTGTTGGGTCTTCACTGTTGTACACGGGCTCTCTCCAGCTGCGGCGAGCGGGGGCTGCTCTTCATTGCGGTGCGTGTGCTTCTCATTCTGTGGCTTCTCTTGTTGCGGACCACGGGCTCTAGGCACACAGGCTTCAGTAGTTGTGGCACGCGGGCTCAGTAGTTGTGGCGCACAGGCTTAGTTGCTCTGCGGCATGTGGGATCTTCCCGGACCAGGGCTCGAACCTGTATCCCCTGCATCAGCAGGCAGATTCTTAACCAGTGCGCCACCAGGGAAGTCCCTATAATTCTGTATTTTATAAAGGAAGCCACCCTGACTTTAATGTACTTAATCAAACAATGGTTATATGGAGAGCCTATGCCTTTTCTGTGATTTTTATAATTTTTTTTTCCCTAAAAGTCACTTCACATAACCTTTAAACTTGAAGTTCTTTTTTTTTTTTTTTTTTGTGGGCCTCTCACTGTTGTGGCCTCTCCCGTTGCGGAGCGCAGGCTCCGGACACACAGGCTCAGCGGCCATGGCTCATGGGCCCAGCCGCTCCGCGGCATGTGGGATCTTCCCGGATGGGGGCTTGAACCCACGTCCCCTGCATTGGCAGGTGGACTCTTAACCACTGCGCCACCAGGGAAGCCCCTAAACTTGAAGTTCTTAAGAGACTCACTGGAGTCACTTGAGCTCCTTGTTCCTCTTCTGAAAGATGTGCTATTTAAAATGGGGTCTATGAAATGATGAACCGATGTCTGAAGGTTATACACAATGGCCTGGCCAAAGCCTTGCCATCCTGGTTGCCCCTGATTGAGGGAAGACCTCTTCAAGGGCTGCAGGATCTCATTAAAGCTCTTGGAGGAAAGGGCCATGTCTCATAATTGCAAAAGGAATGTGCATAGAATGATCGAATAGTTTGGCTAACAGAAGTTAAGGGAATCCTCTGGAGAAAAGCAAGGAGAGGGGGAAATGAACAGAGAAGTCAACGAGAGGAAGAAGTCGTGGAGTGGAGAAACGATACAGAAAGAAGTTAGGGTGGTTTTGAAACGTATCTGTGCGTTCTGTGACACTCCTCCCATTGAGGGGCTGAGATGCTGCCGCACTGCACGTCCAGCCTTTTCTATTTCATGCTCTTCATTTGCAGTTAGTCTCTGATGACTCCTCTTTGTTCTTCCGGTAGAGGTTGCCAGACTAGTCTTCCTAATGCGCAACTCTGATCACACTATTCTCTGGCTCAGACATTCACTGTCTCCCATTATTTCCTGGACCCAGCAAGGGTGGTGCCCTGTCAGCCTGACTCTGTTGGCGTCCACTGCTCCCACCCCAAAGACTAAGGTCATTCTCCACGTGGGTCCTTTCATTCTTGTCCTCACGTCTTAGCTCATGCTGTGCCCTCAGAGTACAGTGGAGGTACTCTAGCCCACTTCTCTTCCTGCCAAAGTCTTAGACATCTTTCAACTTCCAGCGTGATTCCCCTATAACAATGTTCAGCTCCCTCCAATATGTGCTTTCCTTTTCATTTGAAGCCGATAACACTGTCAAGAAGGTGTCATTTATGATAAGATCATATTCTAACTTGTATTTTATTTTGTATACTTACTTATTCTCACCTTCCTCTGACTGTATATAAGGTCTGTGAGGGCACGAAGAGGACTTTACTCTTATTTCCATCGTAAGGAAGATTCTGGTAGAACGCTAAGCACCCAGTGCTCAAAAATTATTCCTTAAATGAAATTCTCCCTTTCTCTTTTGGTACTTTATGAAACTGCCAGTATCCTTGAAGAGCCTTTCTTCCTTCCTTTCCTTTCTTTTAAAAATGATTTTCACAAAGCACAGTGTCACATTTTTAAAGATAATTTAACATCAAATTTATTGTTCTCAGATGTAATATATGCATAGTTTGAAAGCTAAATAAACTTGTAACAAAAGAGTGGGTAGGCCTGTGCCTCTGCCTTCATTTTTTCCTCCCCAAACCCCTTTACAGAAACAAGTACTTACAAAACTTTCAGCTATTTCATATGGTTTTTAACAAGAGGTGCTATTGGACTCTAGTCCCCATTGATATAGCCATATCCATATAATCCTAAAGCGCTGTAACCTTAAGAAATGACTTTAAAAGATAATAAAATCTGATATGAAAGCAAAATTGAAAAATATAGGAAATATTCTTCTTTGGGACGAGTTGGAGCCCTGAAAATGTAGATTCACGTGACTGTCTCTGTGTCCTGACCTGAGTACAAGGATAGTAAACAAGAGACTCTTGCTAGATCTTTCCAGATTGCTTTCCAGAGAATTGACACCAAATGACACCAAAGGGGTGACTCTAATGGAAAAATCTGTCTTCTCAATAAAATGATGATTTTGAGGTGTGTGTTAGGAACGATCCCTCATTCTCAAATATCCTGAGATTATAGCCAGTGAGCTTTAGGTGAACTCTGGGTAAGATTTTAGAGTGAATTATTAAAAGAATGACTTGTGAGTTCTCCAGTAAGGAATTGGTCTTCACCAGCTTCACTTTTCTAAGAACAAGGTAATCATGTATTTTGAAATCCACGAAGCACCTCAGATGGCACATGTTGAACTAACTTCTTTCAGCGGCAGGCTTTGTGGGCTTCTGGCTCAGGGAATCGTACAGCATTTTTAGATTTTCACGAGGCATTTGCTGAGATTGCTCATGGTATTCTCATGGATGAGATGGAAGAAGCTGGCGAAATACAACCCTAATGAGAGAGACACGGTTTCCCTACCGCAGAACTTAAAGTTGAGTGGAAGTCATAGGGAAATTGTTTTCAGATTGACATGAAGACTCTTTAAGCAGAAGGACATAACTTCCCCAAAAGGAAAAGGGCTGTTTGTGACCCTGGAGATATTTGAATGCAGATTGAATGGACACTTGCCAGGGAAGGTTTAGAGGCAATTTGAGGACTTGGAATTCAGTGTCTTTTAAGGTTTTTTTAATCCTTAGGGTCTGGGATTCTTGCTATAGCTAAAGGCATGTGAGATATATCCCCTGTTCCCAGATTATAGCTGGTGCCACATAACCCAGCCAGGTTCTCATGGGCAGGTCATCTTGGTTATTAAAAGAGGATGACAGTGGATACGGGTGAAACAGTCTCAGCCACGGGAATGTCTAATGAAACACACGTCCTCCTGACGGTGTCTCAATGTTTCATCGTACTGAGACCAGGACAGTCTCTGTGTGTCGAAGCCATTTTCCTGGGTGAGTCACCTGGATGGTCAGCCAGGGGTCATGCAGCCCAATTCAGAGAGGCTATCACATGATGCTGACATCATAGATTGGTCAAGGTGGTCTTACCTGAGGCTTAAAGGATGGACTCAAAGACTGTAAAGTCGTGATTCCATTCCCTGTTAAGGCAGGACTCTGGGCCAAAGCCAACCACCCACTGTCATCAAACTTCCCCGGGGGAGAAGAGCAATGTTCTCCACCTCCCAACCCTCCAAGCAGCTGCCTAGCCCTTTGGCCTCAGGGCTTCTGGCCTCCTGCTGTCAGAAGGCTTCGGGGAGGAAACCAAACCGTTGCCCTGAACTTTGAATGTGGCTAATGGCATTCTCAGGACTTTCTCACCAGAGGGCTGCCCCATCACCCGCCCTGATTAGGACAGGAAGTTGGGAGTCTGGATGGCTGGCTTCCTGCAGGCGGGGCTGGAGGGCTGAACTACAGCCAGCAATTCGTGGAGGTCACTAGGTCGGTGTTCTCCTCTGTGTCTTCCGGTCCCCTGAAGCAGCATTTTGAATAAACGGCTCTTTCCTCTCACAAACCAAGATGTGAAAAATCTTCTGGGGTCCCACTCGCTGCTTGCCAGATTCTGTTTTCTGCTCCCCTTTCTTGCATTCTCTCAGATTTCTGTCTTTTGGGGGAGTGTATCATCGTGACTAATAGGAGTGGGGCAAATAGGCCACAAGGTTCATATTATTCCATTTTGGGAATGGTCTTAGTTACAGGGATCTCATCTGTTTTTGGAAAGATTCTGTTTTCTTAGAGGTCTTTTCCTTGCAGCAATCAAGATTTTAAAAATTCCACAGAGAAATATTTCCATTCCTGGTCATGCTTGATACCATGCATCACTTAGAATTGGATGAACATAATTAGAACAAGCAGGAGATTCAAATACATGCAGAAATATCAAGACTCCTGAACGCCAGCTCAGGAATATAAAGTCGACGTCTCTCATTAGCGATGCCTCTATTCTGTTTTCCCAGTTACCGACTCCATCAAGGGCTACCTGCATGCATGTCCTCTTAAAACATGCAATTCCTTAACTACCGACAGACCCCTGGACTTTTGATAATGATGATTTCTTTAGGACAAACAAACATAAGGTGCTTGGAGGAAAAAAATTCCTATAATGTGAATAACACTTCACATACCAGCCTGGCTGCTGCATGATGAGAAATCATTCTGTTTTCTTGTTTACTCCAAGTTCATCACTTAGAAACCTCTAAGTAAGTCATATACTTATCCAGCCTTCTCTTTGAAAGTGATCTAGGTGACTTTTGCTATTTCACTATATGTGTGTGCCCAGAGATAGGGGAAATCTGGTATTTTTTTTCATCCTCTGGTCTCCTGGTTCATGTTATCTGAACTAAATGGCAATGATTCCATTCTCTTGAGTTTAAAATTTATTCGGGATGTTCCCACTGCTACCGTCCTCATATCATTGTTTTGTTTTTTTTTTTTGCATAGAAGAATGGTTTTTTTTTTTAACATCTTTATTGGAGTATAATTGCTTTACAATGGTGTGTTAGTTTCTGCTTTATAACAAAGTGAATCAGCTATACATGTACATATGTCCCCATACCTCTTCCCTCTTGTGTCTCCCTCCCTCCCACCCTCCCTATCCCACCCCTCTAGGGGGTCACAAAGCACCGAGCTGATCTCCCTGTGCTATGCAGCTGCTTCCCACTAGCTATTTTACATTTGGTAGTGTATCTATATATGCAGTCATTGTTTCTTACCTGAATGAATGAGTCCTTGTAAGAAGTGGTCTCATTGGTTTTACTCTGATTCCCCTATAGTCCTTTCTCCACATAGTAGCATGAGAAATTAAAAAACAAAGCACCAAAGCCCCAGGAAATTGGATTATGGAATTCCCTTTCTTGAAACTGCCCCATGGTGCTCCACTACACTTCAATCCAGATTCCTTACCATGGTTACAAGGTCTTACCTGAGCTAGCCCCTGCTTTTCCCTCTGACTTCCATTTTGAAAAAAATTTTAATGTTTTGAGTTTTAATAAATTTATATTTGCAACCATCATTGTAATCCATTTTTAGAACATTTTTATCATATAAAAAAATTATCATGAGACCATTTACTGTCCATCTCTGTTCCTCCCTCCAGTAAAGCACAGGTCTACTTTCTATCTCTATGATTTACCTCTTATGGATACTTTGCATAAATGGAGTCATAAAATATACAGTCTTTTGCATCTGGTTTCTTTCATTTAGCATCGTGTCTTTAAGTTTCATCCATGTTGTGACATGCATCACCATATCATTCTTTTTATTTCTGAATAAAATCCCATTGTATAGATGTATCACATTTTGTTTATCCATTCACCTCTTGTTGGGCATAAGGATTGCCTCCAGTTTCTGACTATTATGAATAATGCTGCTATGAATAGTTATATACAAGCCTTTCTATGGACCCACATTTTCACTTTTCTTGGCTACATTCCTAAGAGTAGGAGTAGCTCCTATGGGGAACTGTTAACTTTTTAAGAAACTACCAAACTGATTTCCAAAGTGGATGCACCATTTTACATTCCCATCAGCAATGTATGAGGGTTCCAGTTGTTCCACATCCTTGCCAATACTTAGTATTTTATCTATGATTATAGTCATTTTAATGCTTTTTCTGCACCTGTTGTGAGGATCATGTGAATCTTTTCCTTTACTAATATATGACATTATTTTTGGATGTTAAACCAACCTTGCATTCCTGGAGTAAATCTCATTTGGTCACAGTGTATAATTCTTCCAATATGTAGCTGAGTTCACTTTGCTAATATTTTGTTAAGGATATTAGTGTGTTTATTCGTTAAGGATTTTTTTTTCTCGTAGTATCTGTCTGTGGCTTTGGTATCAGGGTGATGCTGACCTCACAGAATGAGCTGGCACTTTTCGCTCCTTTCTTTTCTGAAAGAATTTATGAAGAATTGGCATTAGTTTTCTTTTTAAATATTTGAAGGAAATTACCAGCAAAGCCATCTGGTTCTGGGTCTTTCTTTGTAGGAGGATTTAAAATTGCTGATTCAAATTATGTACTTGTCGTAGGCCTTGAGTCAGTTTGTATCATTCTAGGAATTTGTGCATTTCATCTAAGTTGTCTAATTGTTGGCATTAAGTTGTTGTAAAATTTTCTTATAATCCTCTCATTTTTGTAGGTTTGACAGTGATGCCCCTTCTTTCCTTCCTGAGTTTGGTAATTTGTGTCTTCTCTCATTTTCTTCGTTAATGTAGCTAAGTTTTTGTCCACTTGGTTAATCTTTTCAAAGAACAGGCTTTTGGTTCTATTAATTTTCTTAGTGGTTGCTCCAGAGATTACAATATGCATCTTAATGTATCACAATCTATTTCAGAATAATACTAACTGAGTTCCAGTAAAATTTAGAAACACTGCTTCAATATAACTCCATTCCCCCTTCTTTGTGCCACTATTATCATATATAATACATTTATATTTGTTATAAGCATGACAACACAGTGTCGTAATTATTGGTTTATACAGTCTTATGCATTCTAAAGAAGTTAAGAGATGTATTGAAGAAAAATGTATTTATAGAGTCTTTTAGATTTACTCACATATTTACCATTTGCAGCATAATTAATTTCTTCTTGTGGATTCAATTTATCATCTGGTGTCACTTTTTTTTTGCTTAAAATATTTCCTTTAATATTTCTTGCAAGCCATAATTGCTAACAACAAACTCTTGCAGCCTTTGGTTACCTGGGCTTTTCTGTATTTCACCTATGTTTTTGAATAGCAGTTTTGCTAGATACAGAATTTTCGGTTGACAGTTCTTTAATTTAAACAATTTGAATATGTTATTTCACTGTCTTCTGGCTGTCAAGAGATAATGCTCCATGGATATCTTTATGTTTCGCCATGGTCAGGGCTTTCCAAATAAAGGGCACTGGAACTTAAGTTAAAAGACAGTTAATGACCACAAGCTTTGAAAGTTAAACGTAGAAGCTTCCAGAGAGATTTGGAGACACATCCCCTGGAGATTATTTTTGTTTGTATTCCAAAGGGGGAATTGTATGAAGGTAGTCAAAAGGTACAAACTTCCAGTTGTAAAATAAATAAGTACTAGGGATGTAATGTACACCATGATAAATATAATCAACACTGCTGTATGTTATACACGAAAATTGTTAAGAGAGTACATCCTAAGAGTTCTCATGACAAGGAAAATTAAAAAAATTTTTTTTCGTTTATTTTATATCTATATGAAATGATGGATGTTCACTAAACCTATTGAGGCAATCATTTCATGATGTATGTATGTCAAATCATTAGCTTTACACCTTAAATTTATACAGTGCTATATGTCAATTACATCTCAATGAAACTGGAAGGGAAAATAAAGCATCTTAATCTTAAAACAAAAACCAAACACCTCCCCCATCCCCAAATCAAAGGGTAATACAAACTTCTCTTTGTCCCCTCAGAGAAGATTTGTTTACATTCCACACTAAAGGCTTCCCCCCCACCCCTCAGAGTTACAGATGTGCCACTATTAGCCCTGAGTTTCATAATTTTGTGGATTCCTCTCCTGAGATATAAATCTTATTGGAAGTACAGGTAATATCGGGTGCTCATTGCATTGTTCTGTGGGAAACTGGGAAATTGACATAAGCTGCTCTGCAAATAAAACGCCTTTTCCTGAATCCAGAGGTCTCCTGTTTCTCTTTACATATATTTGTATATTGAGAAATCAGTCATTAATATTTGTTTGCCCCTATATAGAATTTGTTTTTCTTTTGCTGTTTTCAAGATTTTCTCTCTGTTTTTTTTTTTTTTTTCCCAATAGTTTGATTATGATCGGTATAGATGTGGACCTCTTTGAGTTTATGTTACTTGGCTTTATTGAGCTTCTTGGGCCTGTAGATTAATGTTTTTCATCAAATTTGTAAAGTTTTCAGCCATTATTTTTTCAAATATTTTTTCTGCCCCTTTCTCTCTCTTTCTCTCTCTTTCTCTTACAAGTATACTGATGCAGTTGATACTGCCCCCCAAATTTCTGGGCCTCTATATATTTTTCTTTAATCTTTTTTCTCTCTGTCCTTTAGATGGAGTAATTTATAATGCTCAATCTTCAAGTTTATTGATTATTTCTTCTGCCATCTCAAATATGCTGCTGAGACCCTCTAGTGAATTTTTTTCATTTCAGTAATTCTACTTTTCATTTTTTAAATAGTTATTTTACTTTTTAATTAAAAATTTTTTAAAAATTATTTATTTTTGGCTGTGTTGGATCTTTGTTGCTGCGCGCGGGCTTTCTTCTAGTGGCAGTGAGCAGGGGCTACTCTTCATTGTGCTGCGTGGGCTTCTCGTTGCGGTGGCTTCTCTTGTTGTGGAGCATGGGCTCTAGGCACACAGTCTTCAGTAGTTGTGGCACGGGGCTCAGTTGTTGTGGCTCATGGGCTCTAGAGCGCAGGCTCAGTAGTTGTGGTGCATGGGCTTAGTTGCCCCGTGGCATGTGGGATCTTCCCAGATCAGAGCTTGAACCCGTGTCCCCTGCATCGGCAGGCAGATTCTTAACCACTGAGCCACCAGGGAAGCCTGTAATTCTACTTTTCAACTTCACAGCTTCCATTTGATTCTTTCTTATAATTTTATATCCTTATTGAGATTTCCTGCGCACTGAATCATTGTCCTTGTACTTTCTTTTAATTTTTTTAAACACAATTTTTCTTTAGTTCTTTGAACATATTTATAACAACTGTTTTGAAATCTTTCCCTGCTAAATACAACATCAGGGGTCATTTTAAGACAGTTTCTTTTGACCCGCATCTTCCTGAGTGTGGGTCATACTTTCTTGTCTCTTTGTATGTCTCATTTTTTTGAATACTTGACATTTTAGATAGTATATTGTAGCAACTACCGAGTCTGACTTTGTTTCCTTCTAAGAGCTGTTTTTGTTTTTTCTTTGGTAACTAGCGTGGATTGAATCTGTGAATTCTGTCTCTCCTGCACTGTGCGGACGCCAATGTTCTCTTCTTGCTTTATCTTTAAGTCTGGTTTCTGAGGAGCTCCTCCTGTATCTGCATTCAGCTTATTGTTCAGGTGAAGACACATCATGGGTTGTGTTCTAATAGCACAAGGTTTTAAGGTTTCTACTCTCTGCTGATAGCTCTAGGGGAGGGCGGCTGTGGAGGAAAATTCAAACTTCAGGCCATTTTCAAGTCTATCTGGGCTCTTATTTCCTTCAGGCTCTTTTATGTCTTCTTTGTGCTTGTGCACAGGATCTGTTGACCAGGGGTGTGTGGGTGACTTGGACTTGTTTTGGTCTCTGCTGTACAGGCACACAGCTTCCAGTCAACCCAGGATATTTGGAAAATTTACCAAGTTCCCAGAGCTGTTTCTCCTCTTGGAACTGCCTCTTAAATTCCTAGGTAGTTTGCCAATCTGTTGCTTCCTCCAAACAGGACATCAATCTTAGTCTACTGGAGTGGCTGGCTCTTCCTTTCACTTGCTGTTGACATGACCACTTTAACTGGTAATGTTCCAGGTCAAGTAAGCCCACTATAATGGTAAGAGTAAAGCTGCTGGTTTCCATGGTCTAGCCTGACCTGGTCGTACTTAAGTAGTTTAGGGATTGGGAAGTGAGGAGAGAAGGGAGCAGCCTCAGTGAAGAACTGTTTGCTTTGATCACATGGCAACCAAGCATGAGGGAAAGAGACCCCCAGATAGGCTACATGGTGAGGTAAGTCAGCCTAAGGTTAAAATGTTCACAGATAATATTCTAAAAGAGCAATTCCCAGGGATAACTGAATGATGTTTGCGCTGACATTTTATTATGAGATCTCTATGAAGCACACATTTGCAGAGATGATTTCTCTAACATTTCCTGTACAATTACTATATATATTGCTTTTGTTTTGTTTTTTTGCCCTAACAAATTGTTTTATGTTTAGTCTGTTCACTTAGATGAGATTTTACTGACACAGTTGACTATTAAAATAAGTAATAAAAATAAGGAGTTTAGGGGGGCTTTCCTGGTGGCGCGGTGGTTGAGAGTCCGCCTGCCGATGCAGGGGATACGGGTTCGTGCCCTGGTCTGGGAATGTCCCACATGCCGCGGAGCAGCTGGGCCCGTGAGCCATGGCCGCTGGGCCTGTGCGTCCGGAGCCTGTGCTCCGCAGCGGGAGAGGCCACAACAGTGAGAGGCCTGCATACCGCAAAAAAAAAAATAAATAAATAAATAAAAATTAAGAAAAAAAGGAGTTTAGGGAAGTGTGTTCAGAACAGTCTGGAGAACTTTGATTAAATGAAAAATTATACTCCAAGAAACCTTGGAAGCATTGCCAAATAGCCTTAAGCAGGGACTGAGAGTTAGGGGAAATCTGTACTGCCACTGTCTTCCAGTAATTTCTCCTTCTCCATCTCTGTTAGTCATCTGACTGCAGTTAGAATAACATTTATTGCTTTCTGGTTAATGTTCTAGAACAGATGATCAGGAAGTCATGAAAGCAGAGACACAGGGTAATCTTAAAATCAGTGAGGTGTCCTAACCAGCCTTCCCTCTCGATTTGCTGTAATTGGTTACAGGCAGAGGAGATAGAGCCTTAAGCTGCTTCATCCTTACTCAGAATATGTGAGCAGAGCTGAAGCATAAGATAGAGAGTTAGAACTCTGCAAGGGTCTCCGTATAGAAAAGCATAGGAGTGGTGTAGATAGAGACTACTGGGGAGGGGGTGCCATTCTAAATCCCAGAGCCTGAGATTCCAACAAATTTGGTTATGGGGGCTGGATTGGGGAAGGGTAGGAATATGATAATACCAGCCATCCTTCTTACCCATGTAACTTTTTTTTTCCTTCATAAAGGGGCTCTATCACCCATTTGTCTCATTACTTTCTCCTTAGGAACCAGTGATGTTGCTGACCGGGGGGACCTCAGTGTGGACATTTTGGGGCTTCTGGCTCATATAACAAGCTATGTTGTACCTCATTCCATCTTCTTTTCAGTATGTGGTCTTAGGGTTTAACCTTCAGTTGTTTTCTTTTTTGCAACATATGCTCTGGTCTTTATTCTGGATACTCAAACATTGCCTTTTGGGTTGACGGAGTCCAGATTTTTCTCTACATCTACCCCCTGCAAAGAGCATTTTGGGAAAATGAGTTGCACTGGGTGTCCTGCTCTGATGATCTCAGTTGACTCTTGGTGGCAGGCACTCCGGGGGCTGCCTCCCTGGAGATTTGGTTAGCCACAACGCCCTCAGGACTGTGCCTTTGAAATGTCTCATTTTTTCTTTGGAATGTTTCTCTTCTCTTCCCCTCTCTGTGTTGCCATAACCACCACATTTTATCTAGACTCTAGTTACCCATGCTCGGCTTTTTGGCATGAGTCTTACTAGCAGATCAGCCTCACTCCCTGCTTAGAAACTAAGAGGCTCCCTGTTTTCTTACTATGAGGAGCACATCTCCCTGCCTTCGTCTAACCTGCTTCCTCAGCTGATCCCACACTAGCCCTCCAAGGATGTATCCTATCTGTCTGTGCTCTTCATCACAGACCCTCTGATCCGCGCTGTCTCCAGAACGTTTTCCTTGAAGCTTGCTTGCCTGTCATATGTTATTTTACTTTAATTTAATATTTTATTTTATTTACTTTATGTTATTTTATTTTACGGAGTGTACTTTGCCTTCTCTTCTGCGTATTCACATCTTATTTAGTCTTCAGTCCTCTGTCCTCCAGGGAGCCTCCGTGGACGTTCCTGTGCTCAGTCTCCTATGAACTTCTCTTGGGTTTCATGACTATCCGAATAACTCAGTGAATTTTGCATTGACTCCTATTACCCACTGACTGTTTTCAAATCAAAAAATCTTTTTAAATGATAATAATTTTATTACATATTTCTCCAGTGTGTTTAATGTGTTCCCAGCAGTCCTGGGACCATACTAATTCTCAATAAGTAGTCTTTGCTTGATTAATTCTGCACTTTCCAGCACTGCTGAAGACTGTGGTCAGTTCCGCAAATGTAGCACTTGTTCCTTTCTTCACAGTTACTCCAAGATATTTTTAACTTCCTTAGGGCACTGTCTGTTTTGGCATTTAAGGGGCAGGATAAAGTGGCTTAGGCTACTCCCCTGGAAATCCTTTTTCGTAACACAATCACTCGTGTGAGCAGGGTTCTTTTGTTTCCTTTAAATGCCACTGAAATGTCCCCCTTTATCCTATTCCCTGTCTGCTAGGAGTGCTAAGACCTCTCATATGTAAGGATTTCTACTTAAGGTGTTACTTCATTCTCTCGCCACTGCCATTTCAGTCAAAACATGTACACTGAGTTTTAAAAAATTTTTCTCTAAGTCATTGTCATTCTGTGTGGATTCATGCTAGCCATGCAAATGTACAAACATTGTGAACCCTGAAACATAACCACAGCATTCTGGTATCACATGGGTTATTGTTCCTAAGGTAAGTGAGAATCTTGGTCCCAATACCCATTATACTAAATACAGCCCAAACTTCTATTTTCCTCAGGTCACTGGATTTTAGTTATTCTATTTTATAGAATTAGAGGTGAAAATTAATCAACTTGTAGGGAGTACAAGTTGATTGTACTTCCTTCTTTTCTTAGAAGGAAGAGTGTCACTAATCTCTAAAGAACACTGGGTTTTGACTTCCATATTACACAGCATGAATTCAGTCATGTATTTCCAACAGCCTGCTCAGATTTCTTTACTCTGTTCCACTCTCACCCACACTTTCAGAGGTACATGTTTTGAGTAATTTTCTGCTGGAAGTAGAATGTTTCTTGGGTTAAAACTTCACATCTCTAATTCCATTTTGTTTCGTTCCAGGTTTCCTTCCATTTTTGTTTACTTTCTCCATTCTTCATCTTCCAGGTCATTAACAAAGATGCCCAGTGATCAAAAAAGTCCTCAAATGAATTTACTGTTAATGTGTCACCCACCCAATTTCTCAAGAAAATTGCATGATGTATTTTCTTACCCATTTTGCATTTACCTTCAGTGAAGTTTTTTGTTTTTGTTTTGTTTTGTTTTTTAAACAGAGTTTGAGCTGTTGACACAATAATTTCACACTAACTTACAGCACTGGACCATCTGATTTCATTTTATTGTCCAGGTTAAAGAACTTAGCTTCACGTTAATTTCTTAGGGATGGGTATTGCTTTTCATTCACCTGTAAAACAGCTAATCATTTCTGAAATATTCTCTGGAGATATACATGAGTGAGATAAATGTATTTAAAGAGAGTTCCTTTTGTGGCACCGTGCATAATATAGAATGTATCCCAAATCCCCAGACTTGGTTAGGAGTGTCTTCTTTCTCCTTTATTATTCTTTTGCTAAATCCAGGACATTTTCATAGTCCCCAAAACCTGGTCTGTTTCATTATGCTTTTAGCTGCAAACTCTAGAACTTCCCCTTCTCTGACACCCACCACTTGACTTCTTCCATTTTAGGAGATTTGCTGTCGAGTTTAAATTTAGAAAGAATGTTTTTGGAAGAAAGGGAATTGCACCCATACCAATGGGGATAGAATTCCTTCCTTCTTAGTGAGGATATTTGTAACCTGGGATTAAACTTGATTAACAGCAAGTGTTCAAGTTTCAGTCTAAGTTTGCTAAGAAAATCCCAAATCTTGTCTGAATGGTGTGTAGGAAATGTAGGTATTAGCAAGAGATTTATGTTCAGAAATCAGAGTTTCTCTGTTGCAAAGTGGTCTCCTTTTAGCAGGGAGGAGAAAGGGAGCTGGTGTTGTTGCTGAAGGCTTCATGGGTGACTGGAGAAACTGAACAGGGTTCAAGAGGTTGACGAGATGGGCTCCTTTGTTCCACAGGCAGGAGTCCTGACTGCCGCCTAAGACCAATAATCTCGCATCCCTGAGCGTCTCCATCCAAGACTGGGTTTCAATTGTCCAGTTGTTTGTTTTGGAAATGTCACAATAAATAACTGAAGAGAGACTGTTAGGGAAGGTCTCCTCGGGGAAGGCTACAAATTATTTGGGGACGTAAAACCTCATGCATATGGCCTTGGTGAAGAGGAAATCACTTCTGATAACATTTGCTTTTTCTACATTCCCTGAGGACAATAAAACAGAAACAAGAACACGAAGTAGGAAAAAAAATCTTATTGGTTCTCTGAGTCAGCCTTCTCCTTGGGTCATTTTGGTCAAACAAGGGAATAGGGACATTTGGTCCTGAGCTGATTCAGTGCCTGGGGATCCAGGAGTTAGACGGTTATATCCAGTGTGTGAGACCCACTCCCACGCCTCCAAGCCTGGACCAGTTCTTTCTCTGTGTTACCGGCGGGGCTGTCCTGCATCGACTATGTCTCTGTTCCATGTCATCTGCTGCACCATGAGGGTTTCTGGTGTAGCATGAGTTTGGAGACAGCTTTGTTGTCCCGTCTAAGGGAAAGGGTCAAAATCAAAGTACCTTTTGTCACAAAGGCACGATCTTGTCTGTGCACATGCTTGGGGCTCTCTCCCCCCAATCTCTTTGAGTACTGCTCTGTAAGGGTTTTGGCACTGGTACAATAGCCACAAGAATCCATGAACCAGAGCCAAATCTTACATCACCAAGAAGGTGAAACACTGCTTATGCAAGGCCACAGACACAGAACTACTTGCTCAGGGGACAGAAGGGGGGCACCGGCTGCATCCTGGGCAGTGACCCTCCCAAGGACCTGCTGCCCCTCACTCAGAAGAGGAAATGTCTCCCAGGGAGTCCCTAAATTACTCAGAGCTCATCAAAGAAAGGACGGTACTTTCCTGCAGAGTTGCTTATTTTTCCTTCTAATTACCAAAGAATAAGGGTGTCTTTTCTGAAATGTTGATTTGGAGATTCTGAATTTAAATTTGTGCCTCATTTAGCTTGCAAAAGGGATTCTGAGCAGCACAGCGGGAAGACCTTTGGATTCCAATATCCTCGACCTGGGAGAGGTGGGCAGGAGTCAGGGAATGCTGGCTTGCTGACATTTTCAAAGGAGTGGTTAAGATAGACAGAGACTGACAAATAACCATGGGAGGTGGAAGCCACTGTACTGAAAATAAAGGATTTTAGCATGAAACGGTCCCTTAGCCATCCAAAGAGGGTCATGCTGGATGAAAGTGATTAATTATACTTTAAATCTCAGAGGAAGATTCCTCTAATGTTGTAGTTGACAGAAATGAAGAATGAACCTTATTATCTGACCTGAAATAGGGAGTCAGAAGTTGCTGAAGAGATGCATATGGCTGATGGGGCAGAAGAAACAAGAACAAGTTGAAAATAAACCCAGGAAAGGCTTATTGAAATAAAAAAAAATTTTGTTTTTGGTCTATAAGCAATAGAATACTAGTCTTTTTGTACCGTAATTGACATTTGTTTTATAAAAGAAGAAAAGAGAACAACAGTATGGAGGCTCCTTAAAAAACTAAAAATAGAACTACTGTATGATCCAGCAATCCCACTCCTGGGTGTATAGCCAGAGAAAACCATAATTTGAAAAGATACATGCACCCCAGTGTTCATTGCAGCACTATTTACAATAGCCAGGACATGGAAGCAACCTAAATGTCCATCAACAGAGGAATGGATAAAGAAGATATGGTACATGTATACAATGGACTGTTACTCAGCCATAAAAAAGAATGAAATAAAGCCATTTGCAGCAACGTGAATGGGCCTAGAGATTATCATACTAAGTGAAGTCAGACAGAGAAAGACAAATATCATATGATATGACTTATATGTGAAATCTAAAAAAAAGATACATTACAAATGAACCTATTTACGAAGCAGAAACAGACTGACAGACTTTGAAAACAAATTTATGGTTGCCAAAGGGAAAAAGTGGGAGGGAGGGATAAACCCGGAGTTTGGGATTAACATATACACACTACTATACATAAAATAAATAATCAACAAAGACCTACTGTATAGCACAGGGAACTATACTCAATATTCTGTAATAACCTATTTGGGAAAAGAATCTGAAAAAGAATGTATATATGTGTATGTATAAATGAATCACTTTGCTGTACATCTGAAACTAACAAATTTTAAATCAACTATATTTTAATATAAAATAAAAAATTTTTTAAATCTCAGAAAAAAATAAAAAGGAAGAAAATGACAATGACAATAAGACAAAATATAAACCTGGTGTGCAATCCTATAAGGAGCTGTGCCACCTGGGCAGCCTCCTGTTCAGTCTTTCTATGCACAGGTATAGTTTGTGGATCTACCAATATGCTGGGTTAATCTGGGTTCTCTGAGCAGTAGATGCCAAGATGAGATTAATGTGCAAAGATTTCTACAGGGGAAACACCTGTGTGAAAAAAATGAGAAAGAGCCAGGAAGGGATGGAGAGCCATAAGACCACAATGCAACATTGACCCTGAGTGAAGGAGACAAGGAAGGAAGTTTGGATGGAAATGTGCAAGATTGCCATGCCATTCAAGGAAGTTTCAGCAAGGCCACTGGGGAGTCCTTGAGCCAAAGCCAGGTTCCATGTCTGAAAGGAGTTCCGTGTCTCCCAAGTGTGCCCAGCTGTGCTCAGTTGTTGGCTGGGAGCAACCTATGGGAAACGTGACCTTCATGCAAACGTGATGATGGATTTCAGAGCATGCAGCTGGACCTCTGGGTCAATTACACTTCCTGTAGTTGGAAGTTTGCACCATGAATTACCATGGCCACAACAGTTACTCAATGGAGTATTCATAATAGCAGTATGATCTTCTGTGGAGTTGGAGGGAAACTTGAAGGTCATTGTTCAGCCCTCTTGTTTTGCCCATGACTTGGGTTCATGCGGATGGATGCCTTTCAGTATGGGGCATTATGGGAGGTGGATCTGATTTTCTTAGAAAGTTCCACTTTTCTGACTCTCATGTTCTTTCCACTGAGCCAATGACACTACCAAGGTTGTGGGCTAGATCACAATTCTTAAAAAAGTAAAGTTTATATTTCTGATGATGAAATTGTGCACATTCTAAAAAATTTGGAAAATAAAGAGAAGTAATAAGAAGGAAACATATTACTCATAACTTGCCCAACCAAGCCCCCAAATTCTTAACCTTTTGGTGTATTATTCTCTTACAGTTCTTTTCTATACATTTTTTTAATCTATTGAAGTTCATACTGTAGAAAATTTGTATCTTAGTTTTTTCATGTGGCATCATGATACAGGCATTTCCCATGCTAAAAAAAATTCATTAACTTAAATAACTCATTCATCTTTGATTCAGTTGTCATGAACTACGTGAGAAAACAAAGGAAAATTTAAGAACATTTAGGTTGAGCATAAACGTTCAAAGAAAAGTTTCTGAAACTTATTGTTTCAGTGTGGGATATTTATCAGATGTGCAAAATTTACAGTAACCCTTCTAGTTCATTCCTTGAAATATCCTTTCTCTGGCTTTTAAAGAAAAAATTTAGACCGACTTTGTAAACTTCAGAATGCTATGTTTTGATGAGAAGGACATTTTTCGTGTTCTCTACTATTTTGAGGTATTTGTATCCACCTATCCATGGTTTGGAATTTTTGCTTTATTTTGTTTCATTAGCTTTTTGAAAGTTGAAAATTGGTTTGCATTTTTCAGATTAATTGACCTGGTGTAAGAGAATCCTTCCTAGTGAACAGAACCCTTACTAGTAATTCTGTGAATTTCAGGAAAGGGTGAGCTCAAAGTGGTTAAAAGTGCAAGCTTTGGAATTAGAGAGATATGGGTGTGGACCTTATCTTGATCCTGGTCACGCAACTTTGGATAAATTCTTTAATCTCTGTGAGCTTCTGTTTAATGATCTATGAAATGGAAATAATAAAATATATCTCACTTGGTTTCTGTAAAGATCACAAGGATGTAATGCAAGGAAAATCCTTCACACGGATCTTGTATGCAGATAGATGAGTACTGAATAAAATCACCACTGCTATTGTCTTAGGCTTTAGTTTGTAAATGTTTTATTTATTATTAATTTTTAGTCTATCAGTGGTTTAACCAGAATGGCATATCTCGTTCTTGCAGTAAACCCAGACGTTTCCTTTCCTTGTCAATGACATTGACAGAGTAGTTTTGCCGGGACCTGTTTTCCATTTGACAGGCTCATCATCAATCAACTGGATATGGTTTATTACCGTAAATACACAGAAATTTTTAGAGTAAAACCCTGAGCATTCAGCCTATGACTCATCAATACCTGAATTATTAAGTATTGACCAGTGTCAATACGTGACCAGTGGCTTCTGTAACTGGGGAGCATTTGTTTATAGCTTTGTGTATAAAATAATGTGCCTCAATCTCAAAGTTGGATTACCAGTACAGGTAATAGCAGAAGCTCTAGTTTAACCCACTTCTGGGCTCTAACTCACTTCTTTTCACATGTGTAGGAGTCCTTTGTGTTCACCAGACTCTGGTGATAGAGTGAGAGGTCCTGTCCCATCCAATTCTACCTCGGTGTTAGGAGGGCTTGGCCTCTGGGCAGAAGCTGGCCTTAGCCTGTGAGGTTAAAGCATAGTAGTTGGGGTGCACTTCTCCAGTAGCTAGAGTGGCATCTTGTCCTGGCTGTAGTGAGGTGGGTGGCATTCCTTATTGATACATTCAATGAAAAGTACTTCCATTCATGGCAGAGCTCCATGGCTATACTCGTCTGTTGCTTCTTTCATGACTTCCATGTGGCATGAGGTTGGTGCCATGGCTCAAGTGCTGTTGGTAGGTCCTGCCTCTCCTTTTGGTTAGCTGGACTATGTCTTATGGATGGTATTTAAAAAAAAAAAATCTCATGCAGATCTGAGAACATTTTTCAGGTGCAAAGAATATATTTTTATTGGTTGCACACAAAATTCTTGGGTCACAACTCTTCTCCACTCAAAACCCAAAGGACTATGCATCTTTGTCATCTGATATTGAATGCTGCAGAGTCATTGAAGGCCACACTTGTTTTTATTCCATTTTCAATAAATATTTTTCCTGCCTGGGTGCTTATAAGAATTTTTTCTTAATTCACTGGGCTAGAGATTTCAATAATTTCCTCCAATCCCATAACCCCTTCATAAAGAACTTAGTCCAGATGGAACAGCTCTAATTATGATATGACCCTGTTCTTTGGGGCACAGCTAATTGGGCCACGGGTGACAGCTCTCCAAAGCTGGAGTGGTTTAGCTTGACTGTCATTGGTATTGTTGTTTGGCTCACTTGACTATCAGTAATCTTATCCAGAAATTTGTAAGTGGGGAGCAGAGACTGAGTTTGTTACCTGTAGGCCATTAAGCTCAAAGAAAATGCAGACTCCAGTTCTGATGTTTCATTTGAAGGAAGCCATTATGAGCCATGTATAAGCAAATAACTAAGCAGAGAAGTCAGTTTGTAGAGAAATTTGGATGAAGCAGTCATGGAGTAAAAGTGAGATGGGGCTGGAGGGGGAGAGCAGAAGGAGAGCGGGGAGAGAACGATAGTTATTTTTTCCCATTAAGCCCAGCTCTACTTCCATTGGTTGACTTCTATGAGCTTCTCCTGCATCCTCCCCACAGCTACGTGGTTAACTGATTTGTAGAGGTTATTGTTCCTGTCAAAGCATTGACTTGAGACATTCTCATAATTCACTTTTTTTTCCCCAGAAGGATATCTATAGTTTTTTTTTTTTTAAACATCTTTATTGGGGTATAATTGCTTTACAGTGGTGTGTTAGTTTCTGCTTTATAACAAAGTGAATCAGTTATACATATACATATGTTCCCATATGTCTTCCCTCTTGCGTCTCCCTCCCTCCCACCCTCCCTATCCCACCCCTCCAGGCTGTCACAAAGCACCGAGCCAATATCCCTGTGCCATGCGGCTGCTTCCCACTAGCTATCTACCTTACTATGTTTGTTAGTGTGTATATGTCCATAACTCTCTCTCGCCCTGTCACAGCTCACCCTTCCCCCTCCCCATATCCTCAAGTCCATTCTCCAGTAGGTCTGTGTCTTTATTCCTGTGTTACCCCTAGGTTCTTCATGACATTTTTTTTTCTTAAACTCCATATATATGTGTTAGCATACGGTATTTGTCTTTTTCTTTCTGACTTACTTCACTCTGTATGACAGACTCTGGGTCTATCCACCTCATTGCAAATAGCTCAATTTCGTTTCTTTTTATGGCTGAGTAATATTCCATTGTATATATGTGCCACATCTTCTTTATCCATTCTTCCGATGATGGGCACTTAGGTTGTTTCCGTCTCTGGGCTATTGTAAATAGAGCTGCAAGGAACATTTTGGTACATGACTCTTTTTGAATTTTGGTTTTCTCAGGGTATATGCCCAGTAGTGGGATTGCTGGGTCATATGGTAGTTCTATTTGTAGTTTTTTAAGGAACCTCCATACTGTTCTCCATAGTGGCTGAACCAATTCACATTCCCACCAGCAGTGCAAGAGTGTTCCCTTTTCTCCACACCCTCTCCAGCATTTATTGTTTCTAGATTTTTTGATGATGGCCATTCTGACTAGTGTGAGATGATATCTCATTGTAGTTTTGATTTGCATTTCTCTAATGATTAATGATGTTGAGCATTCTTTCATGTGTTTGTTGGCAGTCTGTATATCTTCTTTGGAGGAATGTCTATTTAGGTCTTCTGCCCATTTTTGGATTGGGTTGTTTGTTTTTTTGTTATTGAGCTGCATGAGGTGCTTGTAAATTTTGGAGATTAATCCTTTGTCAGTTGCTTCATTTGCAAATATTTTCTCCCATTCTGAGGGTTGTCTTTTGGTCTTGTTTATGGTTTCCTTTGCTGTGCAAAAGCTTTGAAGTTTCATTAGGTCCCATTTGTTTATTTTTGTTTTTATTTCCATTACTCTAGGAGGTGGGTCAGAAAGGATCTTGCTGTGATTTATGTCATAGAGTGTTCTGCCTATGTTTTCCTCTAAGAGTTTGATAGTTTCTGGTCTTACATTTAGGTCTTTAATCCATTTTGAGTTTATTTTTGTGTATGGTGTTAGGGAGTGATCTAATCTCATACTTTTATATGTACCTGTCCAGTTTTCCCAGCACCACTTATTGAAGAGGCTGTCCGTTCTCCACTGTACATTCCTGCCACCTTTATCAAAGATAAGGTGTCCACATGTGCGGGGGTTTATCTCTGGGCTTTCTATCCTGTTCCATTGATCTATCTTTCTGTTTTTGTGCCAGTACCATACCGTCTTGATTACTGTAGCTTTGTAGTATAGTCTGAAGTCAGGGAGCCTGATTCCTCCAGCTCCTTTTTTCGTTCTCAAGATTGCTTTGGCTATTCGGGGTCTTTTGTGTTTCTATACAAATTGTGAAATTTTTTGTTCTAGTTCTGTGAAAAATGCCAGTGGTAGTTTGATAGGGATTTCATTGAATCTGTGGATTGCTTTGGGTAGTAGAGTCATTTTCACAATGTTGATTCTTCCAATCTGAGAACATGGTATATCTCTCCATCTATTTGTATCATCTTTAATTTCTTTCATCAGTGTCTTATAATTTTCTGCATACAGGTCTTTTGTCTCCTTAGGTAGGTTTATTCCTAGATATTTTATTCTTTTTGTTGCAGTGGTAAATGGGAGTGTTTTCTTGATTTCACTTTCAGATTTTTCATCATTAGTATATAGGAATGCCAGAGATTTCTGTGCATTAATTTTGTATCCTGCTACTTTACCAAATTCATTGATTAGCTCTAGTAGTTTTCTGGTAGCATCTTTAGGATTCTTTATGTATAGTATCATGTCATCTGCAAACAGTGACAGCTTTACTTCTTCCCCGAAGGATATCTAATTGTGGATTTATTTTAAGTGATTTTGGTGGAGGATTCTTTTGATCCACAGGCTTGATTCTTTGCCCTAGCTCAGGGAAATGTGCTTAAGTTATTGCTTCTATCTCAAATATTATGGTTTCTTTCTCAAAAACTACTGTCATTCTTAGGTTGGAACACTGTCACATCTGTCATTTATCTCTTTCTTTTCAACTTGACTCTGCATTCTGTGAGATTAATTTCCTTCATTTACTATATTATTTTTTGAGATGTTCTTTCTGAAACAATTCCCTTTCTCTTGTTCTACTGACTTTCCAGGCTTCTTTTGCCTTTTCCTTGTCTTCTATTCTAGAACAATATCTATAGAGAGTGAAGATTGCTCTTGGCTACATTTACTGTCCACTCAAATGCTGGTTTTGGCACATCCTGAGGTTTACTGCCAAAGGACTGCTTAGTGTGTATGTGTATAACTCCCAGCTCAGTTTCCAGGGTCGAGGAGACATCTATTCATTTATTAGTTGATACACACACACACACACACACACACACACACACACATATATATTAGATAGATAGATAGATAGATATAGGGAGAGAGAGAGGTAAAATTCACACAGCATAAACTTTTAAAGCATGCTTCAGGAATTTACGTGTCATCCTTGCACAGGGACTTTGCTAGTTTTCTCTGTATTGTTCAAATTTTGAACTGAGCATGGCACACACTTGCTGTGATTCTGATGAGCTGAGGTGAAGTTGTTTCCTACTCTGCTCACTGCCCCATCCTCTGAAAAACTAACCCAGAGGAGACTGTGCACTGCAGCACCTTCCTTGCATTCACTGTGATCTGTAGGAGGACCACGTCTTCTCCCCACTTTCTGGGAATTCTGTCGGATATCTGAATGGACAGGAAGATTGGGAGGCTATAAGTTAGGGAGAAAATGGGGAGGAATAAAGGGTGATGGGAGAATTTATGACAGCTCACTGCCCCCAAAGCAGAATCTACATGTGTAAGAAATGATTGTTCCATATGTTACAGACCCTGAGTCTCTGAGTCCAGAGGCAGATAGAATGAGTTCAAGCTCTTTTCTCCTGGCAGGTCTAGATGACTCTCTATCTGTAGCACTCGTGAGCAGCTGATTGTTTTTCTTCATTCGGTTCTGTATGACTTACAGTTAGTGTAAATTACTGTTTGGCTGTTGTCTGTCTTAGTTTTTATTTTTTTTCCTTTTCTTTTCTTTTCTCTTCTCTCCCTTTGGCTGTTGTCTGTCTTAGTTTTTATTTTTTTTCCTTTTCTTTTCTTTTCTCTTCTCTCCCTTTCTTTCTTTCATTTTTCTTTCAGTTTTCTTTTAGAGGTAGTTTGGGAGGGGATATAGCTTGACTTTCATTGGTATTGTTGTTCAGTTCATTCACTAAAAATTATTCATTTAACACTAGATATGGCAGATACTTGCTGGATTCTAGAGATACAAAGATATAAAGATGAATAATCTTTGCCTGCAAAATCAGAGTCTGATGGGGAAATGTATATAAAAACAGGTGATTATAAAACCAAATAGAAATATAGCATTAGGTATATATGCAAGATATGCAAGTTGCAGAGTCTGTAGGGCCTGCAAAACCTAAAATATTTATATTTGGACCTTTACAGATAAAATCTTTGGACTCCTGGCCTAGTATACAAGGAACTGCAAAGAGTACAGAGTTTCCAGAGCAAGAAGCTTGTGAGCCCAGCCTGGAGAGTGAGGCCGGGACCAGATGACCGGGCCATGCTTGTCAAGGTAAGGAGCCACTGAGTGATTCAAAGCAATCTGCCCAGATAAGGAATCAGAATGTGAGACTAGTTCCTTGGTGTGTACTCATCACTTCTGAGGAATCTTCCAGCATTAAGTACCAACCGGACAATTCAGAAACACTTGACTATAATCCTCTTGGGGCACTGCTGTAGTACACACAGAAAGGCATCTTGGGGGCAGGAAGTGTTCTTCTCTGAAGCTCCCTTCCTACCAGCTCCAGCAGTTCCAGCCAGGCCGGGTGCCCAATCCCACTGTGCACGGCTCCCAGGGGTGCAGGCCTGCTGCTTCCTCTCAGGTGAACCCAAGGCCGTCAGCCTCTCTCAGCACAGGGAAGTTTGTTTTTTAATAAATTTATTTATTTACTTTTGGCTGCGTTGGGTCTTCGTTGTGCTGTGCGGGCTTCTCATCGTGGTGGCTCCTCTCGCTGCGTAGCGTGGGCTCTAGGTGCGCGGGCTCAGTGGTTGTGGCGCACGGGCTTAGCTGCTCTGTGGCACGTGGGCTCTTCCCGGACCAGGGCTCGAACCCGCGTCCCCTGCATTGGCAGGCGGCTTCTTAACCACTGCGCCAACAGGGAAGCCCAGCATGGGAAGCTTTAGAGAGTGAGAAGGTGAGCTGGTCATTCTTCCCGGATAAGGGCTCCTGGCCCTTGAGACAAGAGAGGGCTCAGAATTTGGGTAAAAATGCCTCTTAGGTCAAGAGGGTCCGGGGGTAGCAGGTGAAATTCGAGGTTGAGCCTGGGGCTGTTGGGCAAAGGATGGAAGGTGAGGCTAGTGTCTTCTCCTACATCCTGCCCCCAGCTTTGCTCCCTCTTAAAAGCCCGTGACTGTGAGAAGTAACTTATCCATGGGCGCTGGGACAGCAAAGCCAGTGGCTGATGTTGGCGGGTAGGAGCGCAGTGTGCAAAGAGAACCAGGGCTCAGAGGACCCCGTCCAGCTACCGAGGGTCCGAGCTCTAACCCACCCCTTCCGGTTCCTTTCACCCTCCTCACCACACTGAACAGAAAATAGGATATGTGGTGACCTGTGTTAAAAGGCTTGAGGAAAGGATGAGGCCCAGTGAAACTGGAGCCAAGGGATCATTCCCTTCTCACCGCAGCTGATCAGCAGACATGGAGAAAACAAAGTCTCCTTGCAGACCGCATTGTCTCCTGGAGTGAGTTAATAAAATGGCACCGTGGAAGTCTGTTCCGCTGACGTCCAGCCAGGACCAGAAGCTCAGCTTGAGTTTCTAACTGAGCCTGAGAAACACCAGGTATAAGATTTGGGTCATTGCTGATAGATATCCCACCTCCACAGAAAGATGCCCTAACCTCTCCGGAGAGTGTTTGAAATAATTGCAAATAGAATAAAAAAAGTAAACGGTGCGGTTTGGACAATGCCTCTCCTGTTACTGTGAAACACTAAGAACGTAGATGGGAGCTATCTGCCTGGTTATTAAGCTTATTAAAAAAAATGACCTCACAGACTGAAGAATTCCAAAGTCTCGATAACTATTAACTCTTTATCCCAAATGACTGGCATATTTCTAACTGAGAGGAGACCGAAAAAGCATTCACTGCCTTGGAAAATTCAATCAGAGTTAAAAATTAAGCCCAGGAGAGGCTTTCAGCAACAATGGAAATTATATTTCTAAATTGTGTTTACTGTGGAGAATACTGCTTGGGTTAAATGCCGATTAGGCTACTGTCCAAGTGATACATGAACTCTTCAAGTTATCTAGACATTGCTTTGGTTTCTTGTCAAATCACAGAAAATCTATGATGTGATTTTTCTTGCTTTAATAAAACGGGAGGAGGATCAATGGATTAGTATTTAAGCTACACCGATAACTTGCACTAATGTTGCAGTAGTGTTGATTTTTTACCCCAAAGAGTTGGATCAGATAGCTTCTGCCTGTATGGTTTTCGTTATTTAAGACTAACATGAGAATAAAGTCGCTTCTGAACAGTAAGGCCAGATCTGAGAACAAAATATCCTTAGCTATTTAAAATCATGATCATCATCTCCTCCACCTCTGTGTAAAGGGTGGTAGGGGAAAAACAAGTTAAATACAAGTTGAAAGTGTTTAGTACAGCAGGCAAGGAGGCATTGTAATATACTGCATGACCTTAGAGTTGCATGTTCGTTTAGTTAAAAATGTATTGTGCACACCTGTCATGCGTCAGACACACAGCATGTGTGTTCCCCACTGGGTGAGGGATAAAATAGGGAACAAGTCTAAGTTTCTGACCTCCTGAAACTTACATGGAATGACACTAACAAAGAACTGATGTAAAATGAAATCTCACCAAGGCCAGTGTGAGCTGGTGGACACGGCCTTGGGTGGGAAATTAAGAAACTTATGCTTTTAAGTGTTACTGTACCACCACCATAGCTATGTGTCCTCAGAAAGTCACTGATACTTTCCTTCCTGCTGTTCTGTAACCTTCTGAAGGGCAGAGCCAGCCAGCATTGATTGCCTGAGTCTCCTAAACTGTCTAACAGATTCCTGAGTCTTTTAACAGATGTTCCATAAATATTTGTTCAATGAACAGACCTCATATTCTCTTACATTTCTAGCATTCTGTTCAATGATTATGGTATTACAGATGACTTTTGTCCCTGAGAGTCAAGCTTTATGTCTCTTTTGTGCCCATTTTTAGACAGATCCCTCCAAAAAGGGATGCAGAGAGATGTCTTCCTTCCCCTATCCACACACACGCTCAAGTAGCCAAAGAATCATCCACCGTGGCCCAGACACCCCTTGACCTGGCATCCTATTCCGTTGGCTCTTCTGTTTGAGCCTCTATCCAAGAGACCTTGGATAAAGGTGGTCATCCAGCACCTGTACTTATTGGTCCACTGACTAGGGTCATCCAGCACCCCTCTGCGTGGCACTCTGATCGCAGTAGCCCAGCTTACCTCCCCGAGACAAAGGGCCCCTGGAGACCATGAGTGAGTCCACTGCAAAGTTAAAATCCCATATTAGAAGTTAACAAAAAGGATTTTTCATGTATGGCAGTGAGCTGAAACAGGTAGGTGATGTAGGTAGTCCCGAGCCAAGGAAGGGATCCTCCTCACGGGGCAGCCGTTTCTCCTGCCCTCCTCCCGTACTGGCCCAGCTGACCCCCAGATCACAGGGTAGTGCGGTTTGCACATCACCCCATGTCCAAGGGCAAGCCTACTGGCTGAATAGATGAATGAGTACATTCAGCCTCTGTCTCAGTCAGCTTGGGCTGCTGTAACAAATGATCACAGACTGAGTGGATTAAACGGCAAACTTGTCTTTCTCACAGTTCTGGAGGCTGAAGTTCAAGGTGCTGGCAGATCTGGTATTTGGTGAGGGCCCGATTTCTGGTTTATAGTTGGTTGATTTCTTGCTGTATCCTCACATGTCTGGAGAGAGAGAGAGAGACAGAGAGACAGAGACAGAGAGAGAGAGAGAGGAAAAGATAGAGAAAGGAATCAAGCTCTCTCAGTTTTTTAAAATTAATTTTTATTGGAATCTAGTTGCTTTACAATGTTGTGGTAGTTTCTGCTGTACAGCAAAGTAAATCAGTTATATGTATACATATATCCCCTCTTTTTCAGATTTCAAGCTCTCTCATTTTTTTTTTTTTTAACACGGGCCTCTCACTGTTGTGGCCTCTCCTGCTGTGGAGCACAGGCTCCGGACGTGCAGGCCCAGCGACCATGGCTTACGGGCCCAGCTGCTCTGCGGCATGTGGGATCTTCCCGGACCGGGGCACGAACCCGTGTCCCCTGCATCGGCAGGCAGACTCTCAACCACTGCACCACCAGGGAAGCCCTCTCATTTTTTTTTAAAGGTACGAATTATATCACGAGGGCTCCATTCCCATATCTAATTATCTCCCAAAGCCTCCACTCCCTAATAACATCACATTAGGGATTAGGATTTCAAGGTACAAATTTTGGGGGGACACAAACATTCAGTTAACAAGTGACTCAGTCTCTTTTTCTGGGGTCCTTCCTTTCCTTTCTCACATTTTTCCATGAACTGTTTATTAGTCATAAGTATTGGGTTTGTAATCATCACCATATTAAGCTTTGGTGTGATTCATATTAAATTTTGGTGTAATTTCAATGTCAGTATCTACATGTGTATTTAAAACCAAATGGAGCTCAAATCTCTACCCAAACAAGGCAAGCATATTGCAATCTTCCCCTAAAGAAGTAATTAAAAGACACCTTTGGAACAACTGCGGAAACTTGAATAGGAAGTAGATATTATCAGATAATAGAAAATTATCAATAATTTCCTTGGGGCGGTAATTGTGATTATGTAGGAAAATGGCTTTATTTTTAAGAAATGCATGATTATATATTTAGGGGTAATTTAGGGGTAAATTACATGATATCTGTAATTTACTTTCAGATGACTTGCAATATTTATTTATTATCTCTTCATCTGTATAGATAAAACAAATTTGGCAAAATGTTAAAAATTTTGGATTCTACATGATAGGTCTATGTATGATCGTCCTCCTATTCTTCTGTATGTCTGAGGATTTTCATAAAGAGCGTTGGAAAAAGTGATACAGCAGGTGTTTATGATCTTGGGAATAACTGTGACCCCAAAGTATCGTCTGTTTCAGGCTTACCTCCCACCAAAACTGCACTTGAACCGTGAGTGTTGGAGAATAATCTTCCCTTCAGGAAAGAGTTCCTCTGTCTTCTTTGGCAGCCTCTTCTGTATTTTCATAATCTTTGCTGTCAAGAAGTTCTTCCTGACGTCTGTCACAAATGGTCTCCGTGAAATCACTGAAGCTCTTGGCTACTCTGGGATCTGCTGATTTCAGACCTTGGAGGTTTGGAGCAGGTGCTAGATTTCTGCTTTTCTTCAGGATTCAAATTCCCATAGGCATTCTGGAATGGCTGGCGAGACAAGCGTCTTCCCAGCATGCTCTGATATCTACCTGGAAACTCGGAAGGGAAACGGGATGCAGGGCTGTGACACGGAGCCAGCAGTGCTGTCCCAGCCTCTCACTCCATTCACTGCTCGGAAGGGAGGTCTTCCTTCCGTGACTGCCCAACTGAAATAGCATCCCATCACTGTACCCCTGTTTTCTTGATTTCCTTTTTTTGAGGAGCATCGATAATTGCCTGACGTTACATCACACGTAGTCATTTACGGCTCTCCTCTAGGAGAAAGCACGCTCTGAGCAAGTGGGGTCTGGTCTACATCAGTGGTTCTCCAACTTGATGTTCGTCAGCGTCTGCTGGAGGGCTTGTTAAAACACAGAGTTCTGGGGCCACACCGAGAGCTTGTAGTTCAGTAGGTCTGAGACGGAGCCTCGGTGAATCTGCGTTTCTAACAAGTTCCCGGGTGAACCTGATGCTCCTGGTCCTGGCATCTCATCCTGAGAACCGTGAGGCCGCTTTTTGCCAAGGTGCCCCTGCACGCGGGATAGTAAATGCTCCGTGAGTACTTGTTGGATGAATGAACGAATGAGTGAGTGAATGAGTGGAAGCTGGCTGGCTGATAGGATTAGTGTTCTCTGGAAATGCGAGAACTTTGAAAACCAAATAACTAGCAGCTGAGGAAACCATTGTGGTTCCCACACTGAAGGCCTCTGACTTGGGGCCTGTGTCCAGGCACAGTTTGCGAAGAAGAACTTGGGCACACAAAATCTTTTTTTTAATTAATTAATTAATTTTTGGCTGTGTTGGGTTTTCGTTGCTGTGCACGGGCTTTCTCTAGTGCCAGCGAGCGGGGGCTACTCTTCGTTGCGGTGCTCGGGCTTCTCATTGCAGTGGTTTCTCTTGTTGCAGAGCACGGGCTCTAGGCGTGCGGGCTTCAGTAGTTGCAGCACGCGGGCTCAGTAGTTGTGGCTCACGGGCTTAGTTGCTCCGCGGCATGTGAGATCTTCCCATGGGACCAGCAATCGAATCCATGTCCCCTGCATTGGCAGGCAGATTCTCAACCACTGTGCCCCCAGGGAAGCCCCAAAATCATTGTTATACGTCGTTCTTCCAACCCTTGACAGGGAATTTAGGGATGTTTAGGAATATTTTAAGATTTTTGAGGATTACGTCATAGAGGATAAATTCTGTCTACTTCCCTTTAGTACCTTTATCAGAAAGAGACGATGGAAGGAGAGAATCCAGTGGTCTGAATTTGCAGGACCTTTCTTCTTTTTTGGCTTTGGTGCCTTCCTAGACTGCTTTTCCTTTCTTAGGGGTATTTCCTTCTAGTCAGTTTCATTCTAGAGGGAGAACCATTATAAGAGATACTTCCTTTGGAGTTGCAAGCTTAGGGCTACCTGGATGGCCACCAAGAGGCCACTCTCCAGTTGGATTTGATCTCTAGAATCTCACAGAGACAGAAGAGTTTAGCTAAGTGCCCCAAAGACCCTTCCTCAAGATATATTTGACTGTTATTTTTCTACTGTTAGAAACAGAACACACTGTCAGCCACGTAGAGAGCCAGGTTAGTGAACTAAGTGCTAGAGAGTAAGAACAGAACAGTCTTAGGTAATAGAATTAGCAATGTGTTCTATTTGCATAAAATGATTGTTTCCCAATGACACAGATGATCTCATCTCCCTTGGCGTTATTCTATAGTGGACAGTTTGGTGTTTAAGGAACTCTGGGCCAGTGGAGTACTTTTTGCTTCAAGATGTATGTTTGTTGCCAAGACTGTGTACACGTGCCCTACGGTGAAGATAAGCTCTGGTCTGAAAATGCATGTGTATACATATGCACACACACACATGCCAACTAAATACATAGTTTGCACACAGGAATCCAGGCCGAAGAAGCAGGGCTGCCCTGGGTGTGCTCAGATGGCTGGGGGAGTGGCGGTCTGGTACATTTTCAAGGCTCTGTTTTGGTGTCAGATTGAGTGGAGATAGAGCATCCATTAATTTCGCAGAGCATCTGGGATCTTTAAAGCCAGAGAGAGCCATACAATTTATCAATCTTAATTTGCTCATGCTACAGTGGGACAGAGGAGATCTCTGGGAAACTCTGACAGGACCCAGATGTTCCCCATGCAGCTGCTGTCACACTCACCAGCAGAGACGCCCAGCTCCCCCCCACCCCCCGACTTCCTCTCCCCTGAGCCGTCCCTTGCATTTGGCCTGCTGAGCTAATGCCTACACAGTATTTAGTCGCAGAAACACACCGAGTCGGTTAGGTATCCTGTGGGCGACCCCTCCTTGCACTAGGAAGCTACCCTATTGTCAGCTGTTGGCCCTGGGACCAGGGTGAAACTTGCAGTCTAATGAACATTCGCGTTCTTAGTGGATTGAGAGGGAATTGGCCAACCCACATAGACAGGACATTCTCAGATCTCAGAAACGCTCTCCCACGTCAGCCATGTTTGAAGGCCAGTGGAAGAGTGTGATGATCACTTCATTATTTTACGTTCCTCGAAGGTAGGAATTGAATCTTACACGTCGTTTGTTTTCCTGCAGTTTCTCCTATAACGGCGTATATAGCTATGCTCAGTTAACATTGTGCACAGCTGAATGGGCCCACTGGACTTTCACCAACTTATCCATTTTCATATATTCATCTTCTCCTTTTAAATTTCTTCTTGAAAATGGGTTTTTTTGTTCCTTAGGGTTAAAAACAACCAAACTTCTCTACACTTTAGGTTTTTGATTTTCTATGGACCCTATCCTGGACGAGGCTCCGGGCATATAGAAGGAGAGGAGACAGATAACATTTTTGCCTCCACACACTTTAAAATCTGGTGGTTGAGGCAGAGAAGTAAGTAGCTCTTGCACACAGTGATAAATGCTCTAGGGCCAGGGGAGGGGAGGTACTGGGTTTGTGAAAGGGCATCACCCATTTCGTACCCTAGCCCAGGCATCAGGGTGGAGGAAGCAATGCTGATTTTGGAGAAGGAGTGAGCCAGGTAAAGATGAGGGCTGAATCACACGGTTCATAAAGGAGTGGGGTGTGCTATTTTGTTGTCGCCGCAGTTGCTTTGATGGCAGGGAGAGGGAATAATTTCCCTGCACTTTTGCTGTAGGGACCCTGCTCATGGAACGAACAGGTGACTTGACTTCTGCGACATACAGGTGCAAGATTTTTGGCATTTGCACTGTTCTTTGAATTTAGCCATTATCTTTCAGAAGGCCTCAGTAAAAATGTAAATACTCCCAGGGAGAGGTAATTAAAAAGTTATTACCCATTAGCAACTTCAGGTGAAATAAATCCTCTCTTCATGTTTTCTCGTCAGCTCTCTGGGCTCTGAGGAAATGATCAGCAAGGCTGTTGTATTTTCAGGGGAGGAGGTAAGGTTCAGAAGAAGGAGGGAAAACCAGAGATGGGAAGGTCTTGAGGTTCCCAGTTGGGTTTGGGGACGTTATTTCCAGCTGGGGTTACTAGGTCTTACTTTTACTCCACTCAGAAGGTCCCCAGACCAAGTAAGTTGGGAAAACACATACATAAAGGGTACGAAAGTTTCTTTATAGTAGGACTTTTCAGGGCCTCCATGATGCCAAGACGCACTGTGATTCTCTGAGAGATGTTATAACGTTAAACATTTCACAAATGTATTGGACCGTGGCACCCCCTTGGTGGAAAATTTTCTGGTATTAGTGTTCCAGGCAACACACTTTGGGAAATTCTGATTTGGAGGATGGAGTCACCAGTGAAAGGAAAAGCAACTCCAGGAGGGACCCCACTGTGTCATCGTGATGACCAAAGCATGACATGATGGAACGTGTTGGACTGATTCCTTTTTACGCAGGATCAGCTTTATTTCTTGCATGAATATCTGTTTATGCCTCACCTATGGAATATTTCAGTCCTGTAAACAATCCTTCATTCATTTGTTCATTCATTTATCTATAATTTTTTTTTTTGAGATTAAAGTTTTGCACTGTGCTCTCCAAAATGAGGCAGACTCATAGGGTGTCTTTGCTTGTTCACTTGCTTTCCAGCAAAATGAGCAAACTTTGTCTATAAATGTCCCATGCAATCCATCTTGTCCCCTTGACCTCTTTTATCTTGTGTCGTTTATCAGTTCATCTTGGAAACACACACTTTCACCAAGTTGACCATGACTATTTATATACATTTGGAAGACATTCCATTGGAAATTACTCTGCAAATCTTCTGTTCAGTAAAGCAAGGAAGTGGTAATAGGACCCTCCTGTTTCATCACTGTGTGTGTTTTCCTTAAGATAGTTTCCTGCGGTGTTATCAGCCAGTTAACGATGAAGCAGATCTCCTGCAGGCATTCCAAAACTGCCTTCCAACTCCTTCGGTTTCTTCTGGAGCAAGAAAGAAGCTCTTTCTTTGCTAAAAGCTGAGAAGGCAAAATCTAGGCGAGGAAAGAGGGGGAGAGCTATTTGTTTTCTTGATTTCAACTATTTAAACATCTACCATGCAGAAGAGATTCTGCTGTACTCTGCAAAAACTGTGGAAGGGGGCAGATGACGTGGCCATGTGGCCCTTGCCATCAGAAGGCTGATAAGAGAGGAGAAAGAGAAACATGCATCATTGATTAACTCTCGGGCAGATAAAGGCAAATAGGAGAGAACAACAAAATGCCCCAAGACTCACACTCTGAGTGGGGTGAAGGGAGAGTGTTCTGTGATGATTTCATGAGAAAGGAGGTAGACTTGGAGACAGGCTTTGAGGGACGGTTGGGATTTCACCTTGAAGACAGTCAGGGATGATGTTTCGTGGGGAGGGAAGAATGAGAGCACAGGTGTGAACATAAGGTGTGTTCAAGAGGCAGCAGGCAAGGGCTTCCCTGGTGGCGCAGTGGTTAAGAATCCGCGTGCCAATGCAGGGGACACGGGTTTGAGCCGAGGTCTGGGAAGATCCCACATGCCATGGGGCACCTAAGCCCGTGCGCCGCAACTACTGAGCCTGCGCTCTAGGGCCCGCGAGCCACAGCTACTGAAAACTACTGAAGGCCGCGCACCTAGAGACTGCGCACCGCAACCAAGAGTAGCCCCTGTTCGCCGCAACTAGAGAAAGCCCGCACACAGCAATGAAGACCCAACGCAAATAAATTTATTTAAAAAAAGAAGATTCAATAGGCAATTGTCTGGATGTTTGCGCTCATTCACCTGTATTATCAGGTAGAAATCAGGAGTCATTCTTGACTCCTGCTCTGCCTGTCCCCACCTTTCACTCGACTGGTCCCCAGTTGTGGATTTTATCTCCTGGGTATCTTCTAACACCCCACCCCCATTCCCACCCCATCTTTCCCAGCAATGGAGCCCTGTTTGATGTCTCTTTTTCCTCCTGGGCTCCCTCCCATCTCTCTCCAGAGCAAACTTCCCGAAGGGCAGATCTAACTTTTCGCCCACCTTCCACAGTGGCCCAGGGCCATCGAGATAGAGTCCAAATTCCTGACTGTGGTCTGGGCTCCAAGGTCAGAAAAACGTGGGCTCAAATTCTTGCTCTGTCTTTACGACTTATGTGACCAGCTGTGTTCACCCATGCTGTGTAACCAAACCCCAGTTTCCTCCTCTAGAAAGCGGGCACCGTTAGCAGCCATCCTTCGTCTTCTTGTTGCAGTTGTCCCTCCTCCTCTTTCCCTTCCTGGTTCCCACCTGCAACCTGAGCCTGGCTTCCAGGCACTGCTGTGTCCCCAACCGCACAGTGTTCTCGCTCGACCGTACCTGTGTCCTCCCATCCTCTTTTGTTCCCCCTTCCACCTGTCCTGCAAGACTTGCCTCCAGCCTCCCCTCCTCTTGGAAACTGCCTGAACCCTCCCTAGTGCCCAGGCCTATTTTGCATCCCTTTTCTGTGCTCTCATCACTCCCAATACTCACCTAACAGTGCACGTGCCTGCCTCTCCCCGTACCTGGCCGACTGTTTCTCAGGATAGATTTTCAGAAGTGGGATCACAGGTCAAATGATATTCGTATTTTGAATTTAGATAGATACCAAGGGCCAGATTGCGCTCGTGAAAGGAGTATCAATTTCCACTCCCATAAGCATTGGATAAAACGGTCTTATTTCCCTCAGCCTTGCTAACCCTGGGTAGGATCACTCCTTTCAGTCTTTGCCAATCTGTTAGGTGACATTTGATACATCATTGTTGCTTAATAAGACTTTCTTTGATCTCTAACATTTCCTGGTATCTGTAGTTCTACCTTTGTGAATTGCTTCTTTGTTTTTTGCCCATTCTTCTGGTGGAGAATTCCCCTTTCCCTTGTTGATTTGTAAAATGGCTTTCTATATTCACCTTTAAAAAGATGCATTGCAGATATTTCCCCTCATTTGTTATATAAACTAACATCATATGTCTTTTTTTTTTTTAACCACGGGGAAGTTTAAAACCTATCAAGCTTTTCCTTTGCAATTTCCGAGTTCTTTGTTTTTTTGTTGTTGTTGTTTTTTGTTGTTGTTTTGTTTTGGGTTTTTTTTTTTTTTTTTTGGTACATAGAAAGACATCCCTCATGGTAGGATTATAAAAAATATAAAATAGGGATCAATCTTCATTTTTCCGTGAAACTTGTAGTCTATTCTTTCAACGGTATTGGATCTTTTCTCGATGAATTACCAATTTAAGATATTTACATCATGTAACAAATTTGTGTGCGTGTGTGTGTGTGTGTGTGTGTGTGTATTTGCATTTAGTTCGTGGACTCATCATCCTGTTCCATTGGTCTATATCTCTTTTCTTGTATGACATCTATACTCTTTCAGTTAGTGGGCCTGATTGTATATTTTGATATCTGGCAAGTCTACCTTCAACCAGCTTATTTTCTGTAATTTTCCTACGGCCTCGTCACCTTGGAATGAGGAAAGGAATCATAACCATCTTTTGTCTCAGAAGATGTCTGGGATGCCGGCAACCTGTGTAGATCCCACATCCTGGATCAGTGAGTTCTCCTGGAAATTCTCATGAATGGGGGCTGGCCTCGGATCTGAGGATGCTTTTGCAGAGCCTCTGGGTCTTCATTCTGGCCCGAACCTCTGGGAGGGCCTGTGCCAGTTTAGACTATTTCTGTAACATTGGTGGTTCTAGAAACTAGGTGTGTACCTTCTAGAGATTGACGATGGTGGTGGGTAAGGATAGAGGTGAAGGAGGGCCAGAAAAAGAATGATACGATTTTGAACTCTGTTGTCATTCTGATTTATACTTGGTACCAATGTGATCTCTGCAAAAGGTTAGCTTCCGCATTCATAAAATTGGGACACTGAAGCAGATCTATTACTCTTAAAATAAAATGTGGGAAGGGACAGACTGCAAACATGAACAATAGGAACTGGAATACTGTGTGAAATATTCATCTCTGGAAGGAATGAGGTGTTGTTTATTCATACCATGAAGTCCTTTTAATATTTTTAGGGCCAGGAGGAGAGAGATTTTACCCCACTGCCTTATATGGGTCCTGTTCTATCGTTTCCTGAAAGAGTGCGCTGGAATTCACCTTGCCTTCATTCATGCATTTGTGTTTCTAGCCACCAAAACTTGCTGTCTTAACTCAACCCAGTCCTGCAAAATGCCATCTGCCAGAAACAGAGCAGGGAAAGCAGCAGGAAAAGTTTGGATTAAGCCTGCAGAGAAGCTCTGCTGTAGAACGGTCATAGATGAGGAAGGGAAAGGGTTACACAGGTCAAATTCCACTGAAGCAAGACTTGCGTTAAATCTTCTGTGGTCTGCACTCTCCCCGTGATCAGTGATTTTCCTTTAAGTAGGTTATCACCTTGGCGTGTAAAAATCTTTTGTTATCTTGCAGTTGTGTGGTGACTAGATTTCACCTATAAATAGGAATTGCATGAATATGTTCTAGAAATGAGGAGCAGATCAGCCCTAAACTCGGCCTTCAGAGGTGACTTGTCAGATTACGGACGGAATATGGTTTCTCTTTCGTTAGAAAACGACACATTTCGTAGATGTGGTGTCATCAGGAAATGTACAATATGTGAGATTTCAAAATGCTGTTCCGGTGTCAGGATGTCTTCAAGCATCTTATTTCTGCTCTGAGTTTGCAAAATGAAACCCATATTTTCTTTCTAGAGACACAGACAGAACGATTCCCGTGCATAAAAATGACTATTTCATCAACTCTCAGTTGTGTTTTATTATTTTCCTTTGTCTTCATTCTTGAATCCAGTCAGCCCTCAGATACCAAAAAGAGAAAAAGAAAAAAAAACATACTTGCAGTTTAATGCTTCTAGTATAGGAGAATATTTTGCTTGACTATCAATGGTCCAAAACCCATTCTTCCCAAATCACAATGCGATTGAATATGCAACGAAGGCATCAATGTGTATCTGGGGTTTGCTTGTTTGGTTTTGTTTTGATTTTTGACTGGCAGCTTGTTTTTATTAAATATCTCCAGAATTAAGGGTACCCCCTTCACAGTGACCACAAGACATTGTTGAGGGTTTAGACCTGCCAGACACAGAAATGGGCTCTGGTGGCCCGTAGGCAAAGGCAGAGTTCCTGACCTAAGTGGGTAGATGGAGAGATAACACAGAATGACCGTCTGGGATGTTGTGAGAAAACGCAGGATTAGGGATGGGGATGGGGTGTCACCGAAGGCTTTCAGGAGGTGGTGATGTCTGAGCTGACTCGACAGAGAAGTGGGATTGGGCCAGGCGAAGGAGGGGCTGAGAAAGGGGCTCCGGGCAGGGGGAAAGCGTGGCAAAATCCGGGAAGCATGGTAAGTAATCCAGAGTGGGGAGGAAGTTGGGCACTTGTGGGAAATGGGATGGGCGGCAGGAAAATGGGCAGTGCTGGTGTCGTGAAGGACCTCATGTACCATCATCTTGGGGATGAATCAGAGCCTCTGAGAAGTGGGCAATGAAGCTGGGGTGATGGGCATGAGACACACAATCAGACTGATACCTTGGAACGAGCAGTTTGGCAAAAGTGTGGAAGAAGGGCAAAGAGATTGAAGACGGTGAAGGTGATTAGCAAGTTGTGGTAGTGATGAATGTGAAAACTAAAGCAGGCCTGGACTAGACAGTGACATGAGGACGGAGAGGATGCTTCTGATTTAACAGACATCTTTGTTGGTCGGGTTGGAGAGAGAGAGGAGTCTAGAATGATTCCTTGGTTGTTCGGGCAGCTGGAGGCATAATTGCTGGCTGAGATAAAGAAGGGGATGTAGGGGAGAGTGGGTCTGCACTGGATGCATGGGGTCTAAGCGTAAACAGCTTTTTTTGTATTCGTGTCTGTGGCTCAGGAGTGAATTCTGACCTGGAGACATCCCCTCTCCCTCCAGCCCCCAGTAACCACTGCTCCACTTTCTATCTCTATGGATTTGACTACTCCAGATATTTCATATTAGTGGAATCGTACAGTATTTGTCCTTTTGTGACGTGGCACGTAGCACAATTTCCTTCCTTTTTAAGGCAGAATAGTATTTCATTGTACGGATATAACACTGTGTTTCTCCATCCTTCTGTGGATGGACATTTGGGTTTTCACCTTTTGGCGGTTGTGAATACTGCTGCTACGAACATTCGTGTGCGAGTATCTGATTCCCTGCTTTCAGTTCTTCTGGGTCTATGTGTAACTTTTTGTGGAACCACCATTCTGTTTTCCACAGTGACCGTGCCATTTTACATTCCAGTCAGCAATGCACGAGGGTTCCAATTTTTCCATATTCTCACCAATTCTTATTTTCTGAGTTTTGATTTGATAATAGTTTGGCAACTGTTCTTTTAACTTTTCTCTCTTTGCAGCTTGCGGCAGAGGCTGCTCTGTGTTCATTAAGCTACAGTTTTCTTTTCCTTTTTCTCTGGGTACGTAGGTAGATGACATTTCCAAGCATCCCTCTTTGTAAGCAGGGCTGACTTCTGGCCAGTAAAGTATATCTGCTGCTCCCCGGCCTGGCTCATAAAAACTTCTGATGTTTCATATCCCATCTACTGGCTAAATGGAAAAGATTCCAGGGACCTAGGCGAGGGCAGAGCCACAAGACAGAAGGAACCTGGTACTGAACGAGCAAGAAAGCACATTCTCTCAAGTCACTAAAATCGGGGGATATTTGTTATCGTTGTTACTGTCCCCTGATGCAGGACTGCTTGATCTCTCGCTTTTGTTTTTCTCAGCTCGGCTGCTTCATTTCCTTGAAGAATTAGCTTTCTTTGCTTCTGCATACCTGAGGCAGAAGATAGGCACCCTGAAGTTTGCATGTCCCTTCATTGCTTCCAGTTTGGTAATTAGTGGAGATTATTAGTATTGTTGGAATCCAGGTTCCCATGGTAGGGAATCTGAGAGGTCCCACTTGAGGCAGATAGCCTCCCCTGTGCCAGTTTGCTAGGACCACTCATCGGCACCACTGTCTACAAGCTGGGGCTGCTGGGGGCTCATCCGGAAGAGAAGGTCGTTGTCGCCTAATGGGCGCCTTTAACGGTATCGACCACAACATTGTTTCTTAAAATGTGGTCTGAGGATTCCCTGATTTAGTGTCACCTAAGGAATCAGAGTCTCAGGGCTGGAGGGAGTGGAGTGGCTCCAGAAATCTGCACGTTTGACAAGCACCCCAGTTGATGCCGATGCTCTCTGACATTGGAGAACTAGTGTTGTATTCTAGGGCTCTCAGTGGTACTTTAATGCCTGATCTTGATGAGAGTTTATACAAAGATCACCTGAGACAGAGAGTTAAAAATCCTCCTGTGAAAGGTCACCAGAAACGGGCCTGCAAAAGCTCTCTTTGATTTAAAACTGTATACTATTTCTTCATATTTAACCAAAGTCTCTTGAAGTGCTTTCAGTTCCTTTGTGGTTATGTGCTAAGGGTTTAGTTGGGCATTGCAAGCTCCAGCGCTTTCAGGGACTGGACAGGTATCGTAAATAAAAGTTGCAGAAAGATTTGTCAATTAGAAATGATGGGACCCGTGAGAAAACGGGGCGGGCGTGTGTGTGCGCCCAGCAAAGGCTTCCATACTGAAACAGCTGTGTTCACTGCCATGGCCAGACAAAAGACGTGTCTCAAGGCCAGATTTAGCAAGAGAGCCTGTGAGTTTGGAACCTTTGCTAAGAAATCTCTTCTTCCATCCAAATCAAATGATTCCAAATCCTTTCATCTTTATTCACATGACCTCTTCACCAGGAGTTGTTTTTGCTACTTGTTTTCAGACCCTCCTGCCTCTTCTTAAAAAAGGTGGAGAAGGAAGTTCTCCCGAAGTTCATCATATAACATGAAAACCATTAGTGCTGAGAAAAGGTCTTTATTTTCTTTTTCTTTCCTTCTTTTTTTATTGAAGTAGAGTTGATTAAGGTCTTTATGTTTAAATATCATCATTTCCATTAATATAGGTTATCAGTGTGTTTGTTTAGAACCATGGTTGTTTAAGTATTTTGATTAAGGTAATATATAAGCCTGAAGGAAAATTTGGGAAAGAAATAGAAAAAATAAGCAAAATGAATAAATCATTTCTCCATCCAAAAGTTATCACTGTGAATATTTGGATGTATTTTCTTCCAGTTTTTTTTCCATGGAGAGTTTGAAAAATAATTTATTTTTCAAATTGGATTCTTCTTCCAAAATGGATTAAAGACAACTATAAAAATCACTTATAAGTGATTGCTTTTGTTCATCTCTATGCAAATATATATATAATTGCAATCATATTGTGTGTGTATGAGTGCGTGTGTGTGCAGTTTGTAAAAGTTACATGTCTAAGAGACTTTTCCATGTTGTTACTTGTAACAGCAACGGGAACATGTATAGAACACTCATTATGTATCAGATGCTGCTGTTCTGAGAACTTTGCATGGACTGCCGTATTCAATTCTCCCAATGAAGTGAGTGTTGTTATTAGGTCCCATTTTCAGATCAAGACCTTGGGGCACAGAGAGGTTCAGGGCTTGCTGTTCACACAAAGAGGAAGTGGTGCGCTCAGAACCAGATATTTGCTGGCCTGAAACCAGAGTCTGTAAGCTTTACACCATGCGGTTCTGCCTCTCAGGCTTCTAAACTCTTGGGGAGAGTTACATAGCCTGTACTACGGTTTTTCTTTTTCTTTCTTCTAAGCTAACAATACTAAAATTGATATTTAGGTACTTTCCAAAATTTTACTATTACAGATAATATTACAGCGATATCTTGGGACACACAAGCACGTATTTCTCTAAAAATGATACCAAGCCATGGGCATTGCTGAGTCATCAATTAATGGATCTTTAGCATTTTATTCTATACTGCCAACAAAAGCTCTACCAATTTGTATTCCAAACTGGCCTCTGAGAATAGCTGTTTCCTTGCCAATGTATGACAATATATATCCTTTTAATTTTTGCTAATGCAATGGGTGAAAAAATACCTCATTAAAAAATTTGCATTTCCCTTATGACCAGCAAAGCTATGTTTATCGGTCATTTTTCCCTTCTGTGAATTGCCTATTAAGAGCCTTTTCTTGGGATTCCTTTATATATTTTGGATAAAAATTCAGTGTTCATTTCAGGGAGCATTAAAAAGAATAAGCTAGGGTACAAGTTAAGAGCATGGCCTCTGAAGCCAGGCTGCCTGGATTCAAATCTTGGGTGTGGTGGCACTTACTAGCTGTGTGGTGTGATGGTGGCCAAGTTACTTGACCTCTCTATGGCTCAGTTTCCTTGTCTGAAAAATGGGAAAGATAGTAATAGTCCCTGTCTCACATTGTCTTAGGATTCAACGAATTAGGACACAGTAGAGTACCAGCACCTGGCACATAACAATAAGCACCATATGAAGCAGTTGTTATTATTTGCTGCAAATATTTTTCTACCTGCTGCTCTTCTTCAACTTTGTGATGTCTTTCACAAGGAGCAAATTGAACATTTTTGAATAAAACTCATCCATCTCTGCAGAGCTTGCATTTCATGTCTTTTCTGAAGGAGGCCTTCTCTGTCCTAAGGTTATTAACAAATTCTGTTTATTTTAGCATTGATACAGCATTTATTTTCTCACAGATCCATTTGGAGTTTATTTTTGTGTCAAGTGTGGGATAGAAATCTACCCACTGCATGGAAGAGGCAGCTAATGTTGATGATCTACCATCGGATCGCCTTACGGATCCTGAGGCTGGTTCCCCTCGGTAATGTTGCCATCTCACGGGCTTAGCTTGGTCTCTGCTGCTGGCGGGGTGGGCACCCTGAGTGGCAGGGGAGGGAAGATCAATGTTGTTGGGCCATGGATTGGCCTCCATCTCAGGGCCCACAGTCCATGGCACGTATTCTACCTGCCTTCTGGCATCTGTCTGGGGCTGGCCAATGAGAGAGATTGGTGGGAGATCAGAAGTCAGGATGAAAGAGAGATTGGAGTATTTATTTATTCCTCTTACTCGTTCCCTGTCCAGCCACAGATTTGCTCTGTGTAAATAATTCTTCTTTTAACATTCTTCAGTTCAATCCGTTGAATGTTCTATAAGTGTCCTGCTGGAACTTTGATTACTATAGCAATGGAAATGAAATGAGAGAAAATGTGAAACCACAAAGGAGGAAGACATTTAAGGCTGACACATGTGGTAGAATTGGTTAGAAATCCCCTCAAAAATCTGAGCACTATCAATGAGTCCAAAGCCATCTGGCTAGTAAATTGCCAAGCCTCGATTTAAACAGTGTCCACCCAGCCTCCAAATGATGTTCTTTTTTCTCTACATGGTTGTTTCATTTCTGTACCTGACCCCACATATTCACTTGAAAATGGGCCATGTCTTTGTGGGAAAAGAGGTTACAGAAGAGAAGGTATTGTATGGGGATTTTTATATCTAAATTATATATAATGTGTGTCTGTACATATGCATAGATACCCATTCCTATCTGGAAAGTTATTTATCTAAATATTAAAGGTGATTATTTTTGGCTGATGGAATTTTTACTCTCTTATAATTCTGAGTATTATTTGAATTATTTTACCAAAAAGACACCGTTTTGTAATATTAAAAATAAAAGTAAAATGCGGATCCCTGTCGGGGGGGAAAATCTGAACACTGTAAGGAAATACACTGAACGAGGTCTGTAGTTGATGGCCATCTTATGATGGTGCTCACGTTGGGCAAAGCTAACTAACTGTTTCAGCAGTGTGAGGTGCTCAGTTGAGATTTAAAGTTTGTGGTCTTCTGTCCTAGCATAAAACTATCTTCCAGGGTGCATATTTGTGTTATTTTTGTTGGGGGAGGAAAGTGAACTGAAAAGAGAGGGAGTAGATAATGCTGCTGTCAACACATAATTAAAAGGATTTTTTCAGGGTCATGTTTTTTAGGGACCTATGATTCTCATGAGATAACAAGGATGAAATGCAGCTTGAGCTACAGAGGCATTGAAAGAATTTTTAGTGATTGTATACAAAACCCTTTGACCTGTAGACTAAGACTTTCTCCATGCTTTAAAACTCCTTTAAAAATAACCTCATTACAGTCTCAGAGACCTCGGGGACAACATTAAACATACCAACATTCGAATTATAGGGGTCCCAGAAGAAGAAGAGAAAAAGAAAGGGACTGGAAAAGATTATAGTTGAAAATTTCCCTAATATGGGAAAGAAAATAGTCAAGTCCAGGAAGCACAGAGAGTCCCATACAGGATAAATCCAAGGAGAAACACACCAAGACACATATTAATCAAACTATCAAAAATTAAATACAAAGAAAAAGTATTAAAAGCAGCAAGGGAAAAATGACAAATAATATACAAGGGAATTCCCATAAGGTTAACAGCTGATTTTTCAGCAGAAACTCTGCAAGCCAGAAGGGAGTGGCAGGACATATTTAAAGTGATGAAAGGGAAAAACCTACAACCAAGATTACTCTACCCAGCAAGGATCTCATTCAGATTTGATGGAGAAATTAAACCTTTACAGACAAGCCAAAGTTAAGAGAATTCAGCACCACCAAAACAGCTTTACAACAAATGCTAAAGGAACTTCTCTAGGCAGGAAACACAAGAGGAGGAAAAGACCTACAAAAACAAACCCCAAACAATTAAGAAAATGGTAATAGGAACATACATATTGATAGTTACCTTAATTGTAAGTGGATTAAATGCTCCAACCAAAAGACATAGACTGGCTGAATGGATACAAAAACAAGACCTGTATATCTGCTGTCTACAAGAGACGAACTTCAGACCTAGGGACACATACAGACTGAAAGTGAGGGGATGGAAAAAGATATTCCATGCAAATGGAAACCAAAAGAAAGCTGGAATAACAATTCTCATATCAGACAAAATAAACTTTAAAATAAAGGCTCACAAGAGACAAAGAAGGACACTACATAATGCTCAATCCAAGAAGAAGATATAGCAGTTGTAAATATTTATGCACCCAACATAAGAGCACCTTAATACAATAAGGCAAATGCTAACAGCCATAGAAGGGTAAATCAACACTAACACAATCATAGTAGGGGACTTTAACACCCACTTTCACCAATGGACAGATCAACCAAAATGAAAATAAAAAAGGAAACACAAGCTTGAACTGATACATTAAACCAGATGGACTTAATTGATATTTATAGGACATTCCATCCAAAAACAACAGAATGCACTTTCTTCTCAAGTGCTGATGGAACATTCTCCAGGAAAGATCATATTTGGGTCAGAAATCAAGCCTTGGTAAATTTAAGAATACTGAAATCATATCAAGTATCACTTCTGACCACAACGCTATGAGACTAGATATCAATTACAGGAAAAAAAAACTGTAAAAAATACAAACACATGGAGGCTAAACAATACGCTACTAAATAACCAAGAGATCACTGAAGAAATCAAAGAGGAAATCAAAAATTACCTAGAAACAAATGATAATGAAAACATCATGACCCAAAAGCTATGGGATGCAGCAAAAGCAGTTCTAAGAGGGAAGTTTTTAGCAATACAATCCTACCTCAAGAAACAAGAAACATCTCAAGTAAACAACCTAACCTTACACCTAAAGCAATTAGAGAAAGAAGAACGAAAAACCCCCAAAATTAGCAGAAGGAAAGATTTCATAAAGATCAGATCAGTAGTAAACGAAAAATAAATGAAGAAACAATAGCAAAGATCAATACAACTAATAGCTGGTTCTTTGAGAAGATAAACAAAATTGATAAACCATTAGCCAGACTCATCAAGCAAAAAAGGGAGAAGACTCAAATCAACAGAATTAGAAATGAAAAAGAAGTAGCAACTGACACTGCAGAAATGCAAACAATCATGAGAGATTACTACAGGCAACTCTATGCCAATAAAATGGACAACCTGGAAGAAATGGACAGTTTCTTAGAAAAGCACAACCTTCTGAGACTGAACCAGGAAGAAATAGAAAATATAAACAGATGAATCACAAGCACGGAAATTGAGACTATGATTAAAAATCTTCCAACAAACAAAAGCCCAGGATCAGATGGCTTCACAGGCGAATTCTATCAAACATTTAGAGAAGAACTAACACCTATCCTTCTCCAACTCTTCCAAAATATAGCAGAGGGAAGAACACTCCCAAACTCATTCTACGAGGCCACCATCACCCTGATACTAAAACCAGACAAAGATGTCACAAAGAAAGAAAACTACAGGCCAATATCACTGATGAACAGAGATGAAAAAATCCTCAACAAAATACTAGCAAACAGAATCCAACAGCACATTAATCCAAACAGTCATACACCATGATTAAGTGGGGTTTATCCCAGGAATGGAATGATTCTTCAGTATACAGAAATCAATCAATGTGATACACCATATTAACACACAGAAGAATAAAAACCAAATGATAATCTCAATAGTTGCAGAAAATCTTTCAACAAAATCCAACACCCATTTATGCTAAAATAAAAAGCTCTCCAGAAAGTAGGCAAAGAGGGAACCTACCTCAAAATAATAAAGACCATATAATACAAACCCACAGCCAACATCGTTTTCAAAGGTGAAAAAGTGAAACCATTTCCACTAAGATCAGGAACAAGACAAGGTTGCCCACTCTCAACACTATTATTCAACATAGTTTTGGAAGGTTTAGCCACAGCTCTCAGAGAAGGAAAAGAAATAAAAGGAATCCAAACCAGAAGGAAGAAGTAAAACTGTCACTGTTTGTAGATGACATGATACTATACATAGAGAATCCTAAAGAGTCTACCAGGAAACAACTAGAGCTAATCAATGAATTTGGTAAAGTAGCAGGATACAAAATTAATGCACAGAAATCTCTTGCATTCCTATACACTAATGATGAAAAATCTGAAAGAAATTAAGGAAACACTTCCATTTACCAATGCAACAAAAAGAATAAAATACCTAGGAATAAACCTACCTAAGGAGACAAAAGACCTGTATGCAAAAAACTATAAGACACTGATGAAAGAAATTAAAGATGATACAAAAAGATGGAGAGATATACCACGTTCTTGGATTGGAAGAATCAACATTGTGAAAATGACTATACTACCCAAAGCAATCTACAGATTCAGTGCAATCCCTATCAAACTACCACTGGCATTTTTCACAGAACTAGAACAAAAAATTTCACAATTTGTATGGAAACACAAAAGACTCCAAATAGCCAAAGCAATATTTAAAAAGAAAAACAGAGCTGGAGGAATCAGGCTCTCGGACTTCAGACTATACTATAAAACTAAAGTAATCAAAACAGTATGGTACTGGCACAAAAAACAGACATATAGATCAATGGGACAGGATAATAAGCCCAGAGATAAACCCACACACATATGGTCACCTTATTTTGTATAAAGGAGGTGAGAATATACAATGGAGAAAAGACAGCCTCTTCAGTAACTGGTGCTGGGAAAACTGGACAGCTACATGTAAAAGAATGAAATTAGAACACTCCCTAACACCATACACAAAAATAAACTCAAAATGGATCAAAGACCTAAATGTAAGGCTAGACACTATCAAACTTGAGGAAAACATAGGCTGAACACTCTATGACATAAATCACAGCAAGATCCTTTGTGACTCACCTCCTAGAAAAAAGGAAATAAAAACAAAAATAAACAAATGGGACCTAATGAAATGTAAAAGCTTTTGCACAGCAAAGGAAACAATAAACAAGACAAAAAGACAACCCTTAGACTGGGAGGAAATATTTGCAAATGAAGCAACTGACAAAGGATTAATCTTCAAAATTTACAGCTCATGCAGCTCAATATCAAAAAACAAACAACCCGATCCAAATATGTTCAGAAGACCTAAATAGACATTTCTCCAAAGAAGATATACAGATTGCCAACAAACACATAAAAGGATGCTCAACATCACTAGTCATTAGAGAAATGCAAATCAAAACTACAATGAGGTATCACCTCACACCGGTCAGAATGGCCATCATCAAAAAATCTAGAAACAATAAATGCTGGAGAGGGTGCGGAGAAAAGGGAACACTCTTGCACTGTTGGTGGGAAAGTAAATTGATACAGCCACTATGGAGAACAGTATTGATTTTCCTTAGAAAACTACAAATAGAACTACCATACGACCCAGCCTTCTCACTCCTGGGCATATACCCTGAGAAAACCGTAATTCAATAAGAGTTATGTACCACAATGTTCACTGCAGCTCTATTTAGAATAGCCAGGACAGGGAACCAACGTAAGTGTCCATCGACAGATGAATGGATAAAGAAGATGTGGCACATATATACAATGGACTATTACTCAGCCATAAAAAGAGATGAAATTGAGTTATTTGTAGTGAGGTGGATGGACCTAGAGTCTGTCATACAGAGTGAAGTAAGTCAGAAAGAGAAAAACAAATACTGTATGCTAACACATATATATGTAATCTAAAAAAAAAAAAATTGTTCTGAAGAACCTAGGGGCAGAACAGGAATAAATACACAGATGTAGAGAATGGACTTGATGACACGGGGAGGGGTAATGGGAAGCTGCAACGAAGTAAGAGAGTGGCATGGACATATATACACTACCAAATGTAAAATTGATAGCTCATGGGAAGCAGCCACATAGCACTGGGAGATCAGCTTGGTGCTTTGTGACCACCTAGAGGGATGGGATAAGGAGGGTGGGAGGGAGATAGAAGAGGAAGGAGATATGGGGATATATGTATACATATAGCTGATTCACTTTGTTATAAACAGAAACTAACACACCATTATAAAGCAATTATACTCCAATAAAGATGTTAAAAAAAATAACCTCATTATAGTTGTGTGAAGGATTGCCCATCTTTACCCACTTCTTATAAATAAGGACACTATGGCATGGACTTGGTCATGATGATACAACAAAAAGATCAAGTTACAGACTTAAAGCTCCTACATAATGGTATATTAAGTATAGACAGATAATATTTAAGGAGTGGGCATCCATCCTGCATAATTCTATCTCCTTCTTATCACTCATTCACTTGACTTATAGAAACTGTTCCCTTTCTCCCCCTTAATTTGTTCTAGGTAGTTTTGTACTTCCTACTTACTTAACTAACATGATGTCAGACGTGAAGTGATTAACATGTAAATAACCCTTGAACTGCTGGTCTGGCAGAGATGAAGAGCATGGGTTGGGGAAGTGTTGTCATTTAAAGATGTTATATGGAAACCCACGCACCTATGGTCAATTAACCTATGACAAAGGAGGCTAGAATATACAATGGAGAAAAGACAGTTTCTTCAATAAGTGATGTTGGGAAAACTGGACAGCTACATGTAAAAGAATAAAATTATAACATGCCCTAACACCATACACAAAAATAACTCAAAATGGATTAAAGACCTAAGTGTAAGACCCAAAACCGTAAAATTCCTAGAAGAGAACATAGGCAAGAACACTCTTTGACATAAATCATAGCAATAATTTTTTGGATCTCTCTCTTAAGGCAAAAGAAGTAAAAGCAAAAATAAACAAACGGGACTTAAAAGCTTTTGGCACAACAAAGGAAACCACTGACAAAACAAGAAGACAACCTACCGAATGGGAGAAAATATTTGCAAATGATATGACGAGTAAGGGTCTAATCTCCAAAATATATAAACAGCTCATACAGGTCAATATCAAAAAAACAAACATGCCAATTGAAAATTTGGCAGAAGACCTGAATAGACATTTTTCCAAAGAAGACATACAGGCACATGAAAAGATGCTCCACATCGCTAATCATCAGAGAAATGAATCAAAACCACAATGAGGTATCACCTCACACCTGTCAGAATGGCTGTCATCAAAAAGTCTACACATAACAAGTGCTGGAGAGGATGTGGAGAAAAGGGAACGCTAGTACACTGTTGGTGGGAATGTGAATTGCTGCAGCCACTATGGAAAGCAGTATGGAGGTTTTTTAAAAAACTGAAAATAGAAGTACCATAAGATCAGCAATTCCAACTCCTGGGTGTATATGTGAAGAAAATGAAAACTCTAATTTGAAAAGATACATGTACCCCGGTGTTTATAGCAGCATAATTTACAATAGCCAAGACACAGAAGCAACTTAAGTGTCCATCGACAGATGAATGGATAAAGAGGAAGTACTGGAATATTATTCAGCCATAAAAAGAATGAAATTCTGCCATTTGCAACAACATAGATATACGTACAGAGTATTATACTTAGTGAAATAAGTCGGATAGAGAAAGACAAATACTCTATGTTTTCGCTTATGTGTGGAATGTAAAAAATAAAACAAATGAATGTATATAACAAAACAGAAACAGATGCACAGATATAGAGAACAAACTAGTAGTTACCAATGAGAAGAAGCAGGGGCAAGGTGGGGTATAGGATTAAGAGATACAAACTATTATGTATAAAATAGATAAGCAGCAAGGATATATTGTATTACACAGGTTTATATTGTATAGCCATTGTTTTATAATAACTTTAAATGGAAGATAATCTATAAAAATATTGAATCAGTATGTTGTATACCTGAAACTAATATAATATTGTCAATCAACTATAGTTCAATTAAAAAAGATGTTGTATGGAGGGTCATGGTCGCCCTGTTTCTGTGCCATGGGCCCCTGCTTTGGCTGGGACTTTCTTCATTGACCTTAACCACTTAGAGGGAGTGTAGACACAGAGTCTAGGTAGAAAAACAGAGAGCAGTAGAATCTCTGACACAGCCAATATTTAATCTCCCACTCTGGAGATTAAAAAAGCCCCCATAGAAATAGATGTATAATAACTATTTAAATATTACTTATTTGTTAGCTTATGCGTGGTCTGCTCATCCATGAGACTCTATACTCTATGAGGGAGGGGAACATCTTGTTTACCATTGTATATTCAGTGCCTAAACTGTGCTTTGCCTATAGTAGCTACTCAGTGCCTGTTTATTAAATGAATGAGTGAATGAATTCCCAAGCAGTGGCTTAGCAGAAAGGACTCTGAAGAATGAAGAAATCCTGAGCAGATAGTGTAAAATTAGATCACCTTGAGATCACAGAAGATAATTCATCTTGGACTTGTGGTAGGATAGAATACCCCCATCCCCCCAGAATGTCCTTGCTCCACTCATGGCCTCTGTGAATGTGCCACGTGATATGTCAAGGGGGAGTTAAGGATGCAGGTGGAGCAAAGGATGCTAATTAAGTGATCTTGAAGTAAGGAGATTATCCTGGGTTTTCTGGATGGGCCCAGTGTAATCACAAGGGTCCTTTAAAGTGACAAAGGGAAGCAGAAGAGGAGGTCCAAGTCAGAGAGAGATTTGAAGATGCTGTGCTGCTGACTTTGAGGATGAAGGAAGGGGCTGTGATCCAAAGAATACAGGCGACCTCCAGCAGCTGGAAAAGGCAAGGTAACAGATTCTCCCGTGGAGCTTCCAGAGGGAACACAGCCCTCCTAACACTGATTTTAGCCCAGTGAAACCCATTTCAGACTTCTGACCTGCAGAATAGGGAGATTTCCTCTTTCATATCAGATGTGAGTGTGTGATTCAGACCTGGCCAACTAGAACATTGCATTTGCCTGGTCATCGTTATTAGGTAAGGGTTGGACTTATCTGAGTCAGCTAAAAGACTTTTTCTGGGACCTTTGGGAGAGAGGCTTACAGGCTTGAACCCTGGAGATGCGGGGAGCCATCTTATCACCATGGAGAGCCAAAAACCAAAGGCAACATGGGGAGCTCAGAGCCAAGAAAGGGAGACAGACTGGATATTCAGGTCAAGCTGCTCCAGAGCTTTTCCATGACATGAGCCAAGACATTTATTTTTTGCATAAGCCGGTTTAACTTGGGTTTTCCAATTCTGTCAGCGAGTTTTTAGTGAGGAGGCATACCAAAGTGATAGAAACAACTCTATGTCTTTTATAGTTTTTATTTATATATATATGTGTGCATATATTCTCACTGCATATATTCTCTCATAGAGAGTGTACTCAGCCATTCCCAACTAGTCACTTTTTTATTTTTATAAAGATCTGAGTCAAAACACCCCAACTGCCAGCACCACCGACTGTCGGTCTGTGTAGACAGGTGGTCAGCCTGCATCTATGTGACCCTTAGTGTCAAGACTACATCAGGAAGACAGGACCTTCTCATGGAATTTTGCTGTAATGAGTCTTCCTTCTGTCTTTGTGTGTTCCACGTGATGCTGTTGATTAGCATAATGAAACTCTTCTCTTCATCGTTTGAAAACAGTAGCTAATAAACATTTAAAATATTACCAGGAGGTCACTTTTAAAGTGCAATACTTTAAAGAAATGATTTGTCTTCACTAAGTAATTTTGCTTGGTTTTCCTGTGGTTTATCCATGTTTAACTAATGTATTCCTTAAAAACTCATGAACATGATCTTATACACATGAGTGGCTTTATTGGTTGAGGCATGTTTGTCACTGGGGTATTCAACATTGAAGAGCAAAATTTTCTCCCTGTGTGGAAGCCTCTCTTATGCGGCTTCATCTTAGGTGGAAAGCTGCCCTTCCTTCGCAATTGAAGTGCTTGTTGGGACCAGGTGGGTCACGAGTGAAGAGGGCTGGGTGGGGATTGTAGTCGGTGAGGAGACCTTGTTGTCTGAAGGGGCCCTGCTGCCAGAGACCAGCTGCTTGTTACTGTAGGATGTAGGCCCACTTGCTGATCTTCTAGCTTTTCAAGAGGTCATAAATCTGGGTATTTATGTGCAGCTCCAAAGCTTTGCATATAGAAATCAAATTAAAATTTAAAAAGTACTTTATGCTATGTGGCTGCTTTGTGACCACCTAGAGGGGTGGGATAGGAAGGGTGGGAGGGAGATAGAAGAGGAAGGAGATATGGGGATATATGTATACATATAGCTGATTCACTTTGTTATAAAGCATAAACTAACACACAGTTGTAAAGCAATTACACTCCAATAAAGATGTTAAAAAAAAAATAGAAACCATGAAATTAACAACAACAACAAAAGTACTTTATGGGCCAAATAAATCCCCAACAACAGAAGTCATGTCCACAGGCTTCACTGTGGCTCCCAGGCCACAAGGTCGTCCTTCTAGAATACATTGATTCATCTCCTGCATCAAGAGATGGCACTGACCTCACTTTGATCATCAGTCCAGTTGTATTTACTGTGCTTGTGCTTCATTTTCAGGTGCTTTAGGGTATTATTAACCCTGATGTGCCCAATAAGTGCGAAAGCTATGACACTGTTAAAACGCCAGTAACTGTGAAGCCCTTGGTAATCGTTAGTCAAATCCATTTCACCTGACTCCACTAATCAAGGTCATTTTAAGACTCTCGTGTCCTTCAGGGAGCACAGAGCCTAAACAATAAGGTGTTTGCCCGAGGTGTTTTCAGAAACTTGGAGTCAGCAGCCTCTAGCTGGAGCTGAGCTGGTTAAGACTGACTAGGACCACCGACCTGCCAACTGGGCATGCGTGAGGTCCTTTTGACGTCAGAGGGCTGAAAACTCCACCCTCAGATGTGCTAAGCGCCTCCATTTTTTTTTAATTGAAGTATAATTGATTTACAATGTGTTAATTTCTGCCGTACAGCAAAGGGATTCAGTTATGCATATATATACATTCTTTTTTATATTCCTTTCTATTATGCTTTGTCACAGGATATTGAATATAGTTCCCTGTGCTCTACAGTAGGACCTTGTTTATCCATCCTATATATACCAGTTTGCATCTGCTAATCCCAAACTCCATTTTTGAACACGTAGAGGCCGGTAGCTTAGTTACACCTGCACAAAATCAGGATGATGACCACGCCTTTTCCCAGTCATGTTTCCCCACACTCTCCATGCCTCAGACTGCCCTGCTGCCTTATCCCATAAATTCCCCGAGCCTCTTGTCTTCAGGGAGGTGGATCTGAGATCTGTTCTCTCTTGGCTACCTTGTGAATAAACCCTCGCTGCAAACCTCGGCATCTCAACGTTCTGCTTGTGGCACATCTGGCAGAGCAAACCTGGTCCGGTAATGTTGTGATGGGAGGGTGTTAGAGAAAAGAGAACACAAGAAAACGGTGAGAAAAGGACAGAAGTTGCGCTTATGTTGTGGATGAATTATTTGGGAGTAGGTGTGATTCTGAGGGAGAAAGAATCCTCCAGTATATGCAAACTTCAACATTAGCAAAAAAAGAATAAAATAGAAAAATATTGAGTGTTGGCTGTAGGATTCAGCCTACAAAATGGATATCTGTTAACCTAAAACTTTTCAGGAGAAGACTATCAATTTGTTAAAGATTATACACAGTGAAAGTCCATTGTTTCCCTTCTAAGCAACTTGGGGCAGAAATTTGCACAGTAGGTCATGTTTCTGGCCCAGATGAGATACTGTTTTATACTCCAGTGGAAACTTTTCCATTTCAAAACGATTTTATATGCCAGAGTTATTCTTTATCATTAATCACACGGTGCAGGTAGACACATAAGAGAGGAAGAGAAGGGATGACAAATCCTCAGATAATTCCAGCAAAGGTATGGCTATTTGAGGAACATTAATGCTGGCAACCCTCAAGGCCATGAGTCACCATCCCTGGATGACTTCAGCTTGGATTATCAGGCTGCTGGTCCCTGAAGTGAGTAAAGCAAGAGCAGCACAGTCATCAAAGAGGAACAGATGAAAAGACCTTAAGTTTTGGAACCGTTTTAAAAAGGCACTCCACAAAAATCTTATCAGAAGCTCTAATAGTGCCCAACAGTTAACTGCTGTGCAAGGTTTAGTTTCCCCAAGATCTTCCAGTTTGAGTTAACAGTATCTTCCTGGTCCATAAATGTAGGGCAAAAAGTTTAAGAGCATGAAGCAGTTGTTGAATTTCCTCTCTGAAAACACCCAGTATTCTTTGTCTCCAAATAAAACCCACACCATCTGAAAACCCACGCGATTTCAAACTACAGCAAAAAGGCTGCGTGAGGGAAGCTGCTATGTTGCATGGTCCCAGTTGCTTCTCCAGCCACGGAACTTAACTCTCTCCAGATGTAACCCTTCACTCCTTCTCCCTCCTCATAATTTTTGTCTTGACTAAAACACAGCTAAGAATTTTTTTTTCCTCATGTGACCTCGAAAGCAGGAGACACTGAATTACAACTTCAGTGATAACATACTTGGTATAGTGTGGTTTTTCTCCTGTCTCATAAAGGAAAAAAGAATAGAGTTGGGTCAAAAGGACTAGATCAAAAAAATTTATGATAACTCATATCACAGGAAAATCTTGGTTCTGAACTAAAAAGGGTGATTTACTTGTAACAGTTCTCTCACAGATTATAGGATTGAGGATGGAGAGAGATATGCGTGTGTTTGCATATGGGAATCAAATTAAAATTTAGAAAGTACTCTAAGGGTCAAATAAGTGTGTGTATGTGTGAGAGGGAGCGAGAGAGAGGGAGGGAGAGAGAAAGTGTGTCAGTCCCTGGTTAGGCAGCTAAGGTGATAATTTTTGCAGAGGGTCATTGGGGGTGGTGATAACAGGATGAATTCAAAAAGCAGAAGCCTTGGAGGAATGTAGCTAATGGGATGTGAGGAAAAGAGAGGAATCCACAATGACACAAAAGACTCGGCTCTGGTTATGTATAGAATAACAGAGGAACTGATGACAAGGTTTTATGGGTCCTTTTCTCTGATACTCAATGCGTTGATGAGTGGAATGGTTGTGACTACTGTGAGAGTAGTGCCGTGGTCACCAGCAGTGATGGGAATGTTGAATTTGACTTTGGTTAAAATTTCGGACTTACGAACTATCAAGCACAAAATGGACTCTAATTTTACATGTAAGCTATTTGTGGGCACAATCCGAATAGCTGGAACCCACATTCTACCTTTGGGTGAGGAGCCCAACAGCATGTCTGTGTGCGATCCAGAGAATGTTATTTCAGTTAATCAACACGTGCTCGCGTTTAGCCGGAAGAGGTAAAAACAAAACACAAAGTGTCACTGTCTCTTTGTGGTACATATCTTGTAAGTAGATGTGTTTATTTGACTGGAGAAGGGTCTGAAGTCTGCAGGAGGAGTTTTTAACAATTAATTGAGCAATTTCAGCCTTGTAATATTGTCATTACAGTAACAGTTCTCAAAGAAGGGTCCTCTGAAGACGACACTTCAAAGGATGTGAAGGGTTGCTAATATACTAGCTACCTTGTTTATAGCCCTATTCATACGTACCTATGATACTTGCCTGTACAAATTTTAAAAATGCTCAGTGCACATATAATGTGTGTGTGTGTGTACATATATATATATATATATATATATATGTCTACGTTATATATAATACTGCATTATACTTACATCATGTTGTGTAGCCCAAGAGGTATTTTTCCCTCTTCTGCAGGGAGTCCTCCTCTAGTGTATATTGGGGAGAATTGTCCTAGGATGATCTCCAGACCTGGCATATGACTGGGTGGGGTGAGGAGAAGCTCTTCCCCGCTCCCAGGTCACCACAGTCCCTCCTACTCCTGGTGACCCCTGGCCAGGCACGCCCCACCCCGTGGGATGCCACCCAAGCTGCAGTAGGGGTGAGAGTTAGGGTGTGCCCCGCCTCCCTTTATTCTCCCTTCCCCTTCCTCCTCCAGAGGAACTGCATAGCGTCGCGGCTGAGAGTGGACCCTGGTTTCCTGCAAGCTTGTCCTGCTCTCAGATGAGCTACTTCCGTTATTACATACGTTATTTCTCTCGAGTCTGCAGGTTGGCAGGAGGTCAGCTGACCCGCACTGGGCTTGGGTGGGGGTGGTTCTGTTCCCCGTGCCTCTTGCCCTCCGCCTGGGACGGAGAGGTTAACCCCGGCATGTCCTTCTCGCGGGAAGGCTGAGTTAACAGAGCTGTATCATGCAAGCTGTATCACGCACGGGTTTTTTCAGGCCTCTGCCAGCTGCCCATCTGGTAACATCCCAGGGGCCAAGCATCACAGGGTGAACTCAGAATCATGGAGAAGGATAGGGGGCCTTGAAGCCATGTGCCAAGGAGCACAGCTAGAGGGCAGAGTGAAGAACTGGGACCATTACTGCAGTCTGCCATTGAAGGGCGGGTCAAATCCCACTGAGATGGAGTCCCTGAAAGGCACTGCCGTGGAGGAGGAAAGGAAGTGATCAACTTCACGTTGATCATTACTTTCCCATTGTCCACGAGAAGAGCACCCGTGATGTGAAGTTCCTTATAGGGATTCCTGTTGCCTTCCCTGCTCCCCTGTCCGCAGTTCCGTCCCTAAACAAATCTTCCCTGTCCTCCACGTTGCCAGTCTTAGTCTGCCTCACTGGAACTTCCCTTTCTCACTTGCTGGACCTCCGCTTGGTGCCCATCCCGCTTCACAGCCCTAAGTTTCTCCACATCTGAGCATCCAGACTGGAGCAATGATCCTTAGGATGCTTTACGGTAGCTTCTGGGTCTCCAGGTGCAGCTGCCTTCCAGCTTGTCCACCAGCGTGCCTTGTAGACTGTCCTGTCTACACACACACACTCACTCACACATCCCTTACTACTCCTAAGGATAAATATGAATTCTTGAAAACAGTGTTACCCCAGCACTCAAAGAGAAAGTAAAACACGTTCTGTATCAGTCTCTTCCTACCCACCCCAAATGAAGTGCTGTCTGTCCCACAACATTGGCCAACACATTGTCATTACGTTTCCTTTATGCAAAGTCCAAGCCACAAAAGACCATGGTCTTTCCCCCCACTCTCTGTTCAACTGGAGATGAGTTAGGAGAGATTCAGTCTTCTAATCGTGCAGATAGCATCTTGGATAAAAAATAATGTACAGTCTTTCAATGTCATATAACTTGAGTTACATATGAACAAACCTTGCTGCTTATGCAGTTAGCAGGTCTCCTAGGTTGAGGATGAAATTGGAAATCTATTTGCTAGGGGTTAATCCTTCATTACCTCTGGTTTCCAAAAGATGAAGACAAAATATGAGAGTAGTCTCTTAGGCAGTGAGATCGGTGGACAGCAATTGTTTGAAGTCTTGGCAGAATATTATATGAGGCCACAGTTTCCTGAAATAAAACTGAAAAAGTCTAGATTTTTTGATCTGGAAAATTAAGTTTATTCTGTCATTTAGGTTTCTAACCAGTAGCTTTTTGGTGTGAAAAAAACTATTTAAAATACACTGTTCTCAAACTCTGAAATCCCTGTGGTTTGGGAGTTAGCTTCAATCTTGGTAAATGACCTAAAAAAGGAGTTTCTCTATCCATGTATTCTGAGAATTAAAATAGCGTATATCTAGCTTTAGGGGTTGAAAGATGTTAAGAATATTTCATCATGTGCATGAATCTAAATAGAGTTCAGAAAGTAGAAGGGGACAAAAGTTCTGTGCTTCTGATTCCCAGCTCTCTGTAAACAAGGTGGAGTCAGCTTTGTGCTTTTATGCCTAGAAGCCCTCGTTTTTTAATTCTCTGGTTCTGGGAGAATGTGAAAAGGACCCCCAAGGTCATGACAAAACCATTTTAACCCCATTTTCTTAAATGGTTTCTTCTCTGCTTTCAGCATGGAATTGTTAGTCTCAACTTGTTGAAAATGGCGGTTGTATGGTCCTGGCCTCTGGAGTTGGGCAGACCTGGCTTTGAATGTCTGTTCTGCCACCAGCTATGGTGTAAACTGTCAAGCTACTTACCCCTCAACCTCAGTTCATCACAAAACAGGAATAACCCTAGAATCTGCCTCATAAGGTGACTGTGAGGATTAAATGAAAAAGAAATGCATGTTAAAGCACTTGGCTGACAACTTGACACAGACTAAATGCTTAATGCATTCCAATTTTTATTGTTATGATTACTTTTTTTTTACATCTTTTTTGGAGTATAATTGCTTTACAATGGTGTGTTAGTTCCTGCTTTATAACAAAGTGAATCAGCTATACATATACATATATCCCCATATCTCCTCCTTCTTGTGTCTCCCTCCCACCCTCCCTATCCCACCCCTCTAGGTGGACACAAAGCACCAAGCTGATCTCCCTGTGCTATGCGGCTGCTTCCCACTAGCTATCTATTTTACGTTTGGTAGTGTATATATGTTATGATTACTTTTATTATTCCATCCTCAACTCCTTCCTACTTCCTGTTCTGCCCCTAGGTTCTTCAGAACCATTTTTTTTTTTAAGATTCCATATATACGTGTTAACATATGGTATTTGTTTTTCTCTTTCTGACTTACTTCACTCTGTATGACACATTCTAGGTACATCCACCTCACTACAAATAACTCAATTTCTTTTTATGGCTGAGTGAGATTCCATTGTATATATGTGCCACATCTTCTTTATCCATTCGTCTGTCGATGGACACCTAGGTTGCTTCCTAGTCCTGGCTATTGTCAGTAGAGCTGCAGTGAACATTGTGGTACATGTCTCTTTTTGAATTATGTTTTTCTCAGTGTATAAGCCCAGTAGTGGGATTGCTGGGTCATATGGTAGTTCTATTTTTAGCTTTTTAAGGAATCTCCATATTGTTCTCCATAGTGGTTGTATCAATTTACATTCCCACCAACAGTGCAAGAGGGTTCTCTTTGCTCCACACCCTCTCCAGCATTTATTGTTTGTAGATTTTTTGATGATGGCCATTCTGACTGCTGTGAGGTGATACCTCATTGTAGTTTTGATCTGTATTTCTCTAATGATTAGTAATGTTGAGTATCCTTTCATATGTTTGTTGGCAATCTGTATATCTTCTTTGGAGAAATGTCTATTTAGGTCTTCTGCCCATTTTTGGATGGGGTTGTTTGTTTTTTTGATACTGAGCTGCATGAACTGCTTGTATATTTTGGACATTAATCTTTTGTCAGTTGCTTCATTTGCAAATATTTTCTCCCATTCTGAGGGTTTTCTTTTTGTTTTGTTTATGGTTTCCTTTGCTGTGCAAAAGCTTTGAAGTTTCATTAGGTCCCATTTACTTATTTTTGTTTTTCTCTCCATTTCTCTAGGAGGTGGGTCAAAAAGGATCTGGCTGTGATTTATGTCATAGCATGTCTGCCTATGTTTTCCTCTAAGAGTTTGATAGTGTCTGGCCTTACATTTAGGTCTTTAATCCATTTTGAGTTTATTTTTGTGTATGGTGTTAGGGAGTGTTCTAATTTCATTCTGGTACATGTAGCTGTCCAGTTTTCCCAGCACCACTTATTGAAGAGGCTATCTTTTCTCCATTGTATATTCATGCCTCCTTTATCAATGATAAGGTGACCATATGTGCATGGGTTTATCTCTGGGCTTTCTATCCTGTTCCGTTGATTTATATTTCTGTTTTTGTGCCAGTACCATACTGTCTTGGTTACTGTAGCTTTGCAGTATAGTATGAGGTCAGGGAGTCTGATTCCTCCAGCTCCGTTTTTCTTTCTCAAGATTGCTTTGGCTATTTGGGGTCTTTTGTGTTTCCATACAAATTGTGAAATTTTTTGTTCTAGTTCTGTGAAAAATGCCATTGGTAGTTTGATAGGGATTGCATTGAATCTGTAGATTGCTTTGGGTAGTAGAGTCATTTTCACATTGTTGATTCTTCCAATCCAAGAACATGGTATATCTCACCATCTGTTTGTATCGTCTTTAATTACTTTGATCAGTGTCTTATAGTTTTCTGCATATAGGTCTTTTGTCTCCTTAAGTAGGTTTATTCCTAGGTATTTTATTCTTTTTGTTGCAGTGGTAAATGGGAGTGTTTCCTTAATTTCTCTTTCAGATTTTTCATCATTAGTGTATAGGAATGCAAGAGCTTTCTGTGCATTAATTTTGTGTCCTGCTACTTTACCAAATTCATTGATTAGCTCTAGTTGTTTTCTGGTAGACTCTTTAGGATTCTCTATGTATAATATCATGTCATCTGCAAACAGTGACAGTTTTACTTCTTTTCTGATTAGGTTTCCTTTTATTTCTTTTTCTTCTCTTATTGCCATGGCTAAAACTTCCAAAGCTATGTTGAATAATAGTGGTGAGGGTTGGCAACCTTGTCTTGTTCTTGATCTTAGAGGAAATGGTTGCACTTTTTCACCACTGAGAACGACGTTGGCTGTGGGTTTGTCATCTATGCCTTTACTATGTTGAGGTTGGTTTCCTCTATGCCTAATTTCTGGAGAGTTTTTTTTTTTTAGCATAAATGGGTGTTGAATTTTGTTGAAAGTTTTTGTGCATCTATTGAGATGATCATATGGTTTTTATCCTTCAGTTTGTTAATATGGTGTATCACATTGATTGATTTCTGTATATTGAAGAATCCTTGCATTCCTGGGATAAGCCCCACTGGATTGTGGTGTACGATTTTTTGGATTAATGTGCTGTTGGACTCTGTTTGCTAGTATTTTGTGGAGGATCTTTGCATCTATGTTCATCAGTGATATTGACCTGTAGTTTTCTTTCTTTGTGACATCTTTGTCTGGTTTTAGTATCAGGGTGATGGTGGCCTCGTAGAATGAATTTGAGAGTGTTTCTCCCTCTGCTATATTTTGGAAGAGTTGGAGAAGGATAGGTGTTAGCTCTTCTCTAAATGTTTGATAGAATTCGCCTGTGAAGCCCGCTGGTCCTGGGCTTTTGTTTGTTGGAAGATTTTTAATCATAGTCTCAATTTCCGTGCTTGTGATTGGTCTGTTTATATTTTCTGTTTCTTCCTGGTTCAGTCTCAGAAGGTTGTGCTTTTCTAAGAAACTGTCCATTTCTTCCAGGTTGTCCATTTTATTGGCATAGAGTTGCCTGTAGTAATCTCTCATAATCGTTTGCATTTCTGCAGTGTCAGTTGCTACTTCTCGTTTTTCATTTCTAATTCTGTTGATTTGAGTCTTCTCCCTTCTTTTCTTGATGAGTCTGGCTAATGGTTTATCAATTTTGTCTATCTTCTCATAGAAACAGCTATTTGTTGTATCGGTCTTTGCTATTGTTTCCTTCATTTATTTTTCGTTTACTTCTGATCCGATCTTTATGATTTCTTTCCTTCTGCTAATTTTGGGGGTTTCTCATTCTTCTTTCTCTAATTGCTTTAGGTGTAAGGTTAGGTTGTTTATTTGAGATGTTTCTTGAGGTAGGATTGTATTGCTAAAAACTTTCCTCTTACAACTGCTTTTGCTGCATCCCATAGGTTTTGAGTCACCATGTTTTCATTGTCATTTGTTTCTAGGTTTTTTTTGATTTCTTCAGTGATCTCTTGATTATTTAGTAGTGTATTGTTTAGCCTCCATGTGTTTGTATCTTTTACAGTTTTTTTCTGTAATTGATAGCTAGTCTCATAGCATTGTGATCGGAAAAGGTACTTGATATAATTTCAGTATTCTTAAATTTACCAAGGCTTGATTTCTGACCCAAATATGATCTTTCCTGGAGAATGTTCCATCAGCACTTGAGAAGAAAGTGTATTCTGTTGTTTTTGGATGGAATGTCCTATAAATATCAATTAAGTCCATCTGGTTTAATGTATCAGTTCAAGCTTGTGTTTCTTTATTTATATTCATTTTGGTTGGTCTGTCCATTGGTGAAAGTGGGGTGTTAAAAGTCCCCTACTATGATTGCGTTACTGTTGATGTCCCCTTTTATGGCTGTTAGCATTTGCCTTATTGTATTGAGGTGCTCTTATGTTGGGTTGCTATATCTTCTTCTTGCTATATTGCTATATTGCTAATTGCTATATCTTCTTCTTGGAATGATCCCTTGAGCATTATGTAGTGTCCTTCTTTGTCTCTTGTGAGCCTTTATTTTAAAATCTATTTTGTCTGATATGAGAATTGTTATTCCAGCTTTCTTTTGGTTTCCATTTGCATGGAATATCTTTTCCCATCCCCTCACTTTCAGTCTGTATGTGTCCCTAGGTCTGAAGTTGGTCTCTTGTAGACAGCAGATATACAGGTCTTATTTTTGTATCCATTCAGCCAGTCTATGTCTTTTGGTTGGAGCATTTAATCCACTTACAATTAAGGTAACTATCAATATGTATGTTCCTATTACCATTTTCTTAATTGTTTTGGGTTTGTTTTTGTAGGTCTTTTCCTCCTCTTGTGTTTCCTGCCTAGAGAAGTTCCTTTAGCATTTGTTGTAAAGCTGTTTTGGTGTTGCTGAATTCTCTTAACTTTGGCTTGTCTGGAAAGGTTTTAATTTCTCCATTGAATCTGAATGAGATCCTTGCTGGGTAGAGTAATCTTGGTTGTAGGTTTTTCCCTTTCATCACTTTAAATATGTCCTGCCACTCCCTTCTGGCTTGCAGAGTTTCTGCTGAAAGATCAGCTGTTAACCTTATGGGGATTCCCTTGTATGTTATTTGTTTCTTTTTCCCTTGCTGCTTTCAATATTTTTTCTTTGTATTTAATTTTTGATAGTTTGTTTAATATGTATCTTGGCATTTTTCTCCTTGGATTTATCCTTTATGGGACTCTCTGTGCTTCCTGGACTTAATTGACTATTTCCTTTCCCATGTTATGGAAGTTTTCAAGTATAATCTCTTCAGATATTTTCTCAGCCCCTTTCTTTTTCTCCTCTTCTTCTGGGACCCCTATAATTCGAATGTTGATGCATTTAATGTTGTCCCAGAGCTCTCTGAGACTGTCCTCAATTCTTTTCATTCTTTTTTCTTTATTCTCCTCTGTGGCAGTTATTTCTACTATTTTATCTTCCAGGTCACTTATCTGTTTTTTGCCTCAGGTATTCTGCTATTGATTCCTTCTAGAGAAATTTTAATTTCATTTATTGTGTTGTTCATCATTGTTTGTTTGCTCTTTAGTTCTTCTAGGTCCTTGTTAAACGTTTCTTGTATTTTCTCCATTCTGTTTCCAAGATTTTGGATCATCTTTACTCTCATTACTCTGAATTCTTTTTCAGGTAGACTGCTTATTTCCTCTTCATTTGTTAGGTCTGGTGGGTTTTTACCTTGCTCCTTCATCTGCTGTGTTTCTCTGTCTTCTCATTTTGCTTAACTTACTGTGTTTGGGGTCTCCTTTTCGCAGGCTTCAGGTTTGTAGTTCCCGTCGTTTTTGGTGTCTGCCCCCAGTGAGTGAGGTTGGTTCCATGGCTTGTGTAGGTTCCTGGTGGAGGGGACTAGTGCCTGTGTTCTGGTGGGTGGGGCTGGATCTTGTCTTTCTGGTGGGCAGGACCATGTCCAGTGGTGTGTTTTGGGGTGTCTGTGAACTCAGTATGATTTTAGGCAGACTCTCTGCTAATGGGTGCGGTTGTGTTTCTGTCTTGCTAGTTGTTTGGCATGGGGCCTCCAGCCCTCGAGCTTACTGGCTGTTGGGTGGAACTGGGTCTTAGTGTTGAGATGGAGGTCTCTGGGAGAGCTCTTGCCGATTGATATTACATGGGGCTGGGCGGTCTCTGGTGGACCAATGTCCTGAACTTGGCTCTCCCACCTCAGAGGCTCAGGCCTGACACCTGGCTAGAGCACCAAGACCCTGTCAGCCACACGGCTCAAAAATGAAGGGAGAGCTCCTCTTCTGCCCCGTGCCCAGTGGGTGGGCCCAGGTGAGGCAAGTGGAGGCCCAGGCCTGGTGCTCGGGATGCCTGGTCCCACGTACCGTTTCCACATGTTGTTTGGCAGCAACAGACTGAGCCGGCTCCTCCAGATCAGGTGGTGGGTGGCGAGAAGGGAGAGGACAGCGTGGAAGGATGCAAGCTTAGAAGGCCAGAAATCAACTTTTAATGTGATCACAATTCTGAAGGAGAAAATCTGCTGTATGTGCGGAAAAGAACATTAGGCCCTAGGGAGGTACTGTGTTGGCATTCATGGATAGCAACCAAAGGTGTTCATGTTTTGGTTCTTCCTGAGCTCACCAGGGTGCTGTGTCTTATAAAGGTAACCTGTGGGATGGTCACCTTCCACAGAGGAAGTGTGCAGCTCTGGAGGGAATTCTGCCTTTTCTCAGAATTCTCCAAGGAGGGATCCTTATCTTATTTTGCCCACTCTAGGCACCCAGATCTCAACTCAACCTTTAGAAAGTTTTGATGCTGTTCAGTGTCTGCATGTAAAATGGCTGGAAGTGACAAAGGTATCAACAGAATTTGGGGAGAAGGCTGAGCTCTTGTTGCATACATGCAACTAGAAAGCACTTTGCTACTCTCAAGACACGACAAGACTTCTTTCACGTCCCCCACTATGAGCGTGCGCAGGCTCTGACCGGTGGGGCTAGCCCATTATGGATTATTCTGGGTGTGCCGCGGGGAAGTCTTGCCCCACTCAGCTAGTTTGTACTGGGATGGCGCATTGATTTGCAGCACCAATATTCCTGAATCTTGTTTCCTTTTACGTGGGATACATAGGCACCTCTGGACCACCCTGAGTTTTTAGATATGTCTAGGCTTTAAAGTGTGAGTGAATATACAGTATGAAGTGAAGGATTCATCCTACTGCTTGCTTTCGGCTATAAGAAAAGCATCCAGGCACTGGGTTCTTTTCACTGTAATTCATGAACACCAGAGAAGTGGCAACTATTTAAATACCTTTATGAGCAATAAATTGCTCTGTATTCAATGGTTGATAAATATTAGAACTCAAATGTGTACATTAAATGTACCAAATTCCAGTGAAATACAAATTGAAAGAAAGTAATATTTGAAAACAATTACCAAAATATTTTAAAATGCTGACAGAATTATGAAGGAAATGGTATTTTAGGTTAATGCAAATTGATCTAGTCCTCTTAACATATATTATCAAGAACTACAAAATTCTTCATATACTTTAAGCAAACCACCTCACTCTTTTGAAGTTCACTCATTGAAATAACCAAAAAGAAGCCTCATGTATGAAAGTATTCAATTTCATGCTATTCTTAATATATGAATCTGTGAACAAATATTTCCAATAGGAGGGTTGGTTAAACACATGATGATCTGCTAATTGGATCAAACATTGGGTAACTATTATAACAACACTGTGTGAACACTATAAATAGGATAACAAATGTGTGTATCTCCAAGCTTTATAATGGGAGCAGGTTACAGGAGTACATATTTCCCATGATTACCACTGTACACATATGTATATTCATTCATTCACTTTAGAACAGCTTTTGAGCACTGACTGTATAACAGAGGTTGGTGCTAGGTGTAGGAAACACAAAGGTGAAAGATATTTCTGCTCACACAGAGAGTCGGCCCAGCTGGAAAACAGTCATGAGAACAAATGGAAAAGTGTAGTCATTCACAAAATGCCGTTGGAGAACAGGAGGAGCCTTTAAGTTGGCCAAAGACTCGAAGAAGGCTTCATAAAAAAGCAAAGATTTTTATATGGCCAAAATTTGACAGCAGTGTAGAGAAAAGAAATCAGTTGTATGAAAGTGTAGGTATTGGAAATGACTCACACCTTTTTAAACGTATGTATTGCGATTTAATTCACATGCCATAAAATTCACCGATTTAAAGCATACAATCCAGTCCTTCTTAGTTTATTCATGCAGACATCACCACAATCTAAGTTTAGAACATGTTCATCATCCCAAAGAAGTGTCGTGTTCTCGCTCTTCCAAATCTCTTCCAATGTTAAATGTTTTTGTAGTAAAGAATCAAGGCGTGGGACTTCCCTGGTGGCACATTTGTTAGGAGTCCACCTGCCAATGCAGGGGACATGGATTTGAGCTCTGGTCCGGGAAGCTCCCACATGCCGCGGAGCAACTACTGAGCCCGTGCACCACAACTACTGAGCCTGCACCCTAGAGCCCACGAGTCACAACTTCTGAGCCTGTGTGCCACAACTACTGAGCCCATGTGCCACAACTACTGAAGCCTGTGCCCCTGGAGCCCGTGCTCTGCCACAGAAGAGGCCACCGCCACGAGAAGCCTGCGCACCGCAACGGGGAGCAGCTCCTGCTCGCCTCAACTAGAGAAAGCCCACACAGCAACGAAGACCCAATGCAGCCAAAAATAAATAAATAAGTAAATGAAGGCGTAAAGACAGAAACCTTTGATGTCTGCCATTGTGGGAAAGCTTTATGTTGCTTGTGAAACAAACCACAAATATGTCATCATGTCTTTAATTTTTAATTTTATTAGTGACAAGGTAAATAGGTACATGAAAATCTTCACAGATATCTACACGTGTATTTAAATAAAGCAAGAGTTGAGTTCAAAGAGTGGGGCTTCAGTGGCGACTGGTCCATGTTGTTTACTTAGTGTATAAAAATCTCCAAGTTTATAAAACTTGATTTGCCCATTTTTTTCCCATTCTTAAAAGCTAGCTGCAAGTATTTCAAAAGGCATATCTAAAATATAGATGGATTCTAAGAGAAGCACGGCACATTATGAATGATGAAAGTGATTGGCTTTACATGATGAGAAGCAGATTCACTCAGTGCACTGGTAGAATATTCTCCATGTGGAGGGGGGGCGGGGATGCTCAAGAACGCACCTGACCTCAGTGTTCGTTGATGGCTGTCTGTGAACTGCCTGCAGGTGGCAGCGCCTGTCCTTCTAGACGGGGACGACTCTTGGCTGAGACTGTGAGCCTGGAGCTTGCCTCTGAAGTCCTCATACCTGCTCTGTTCTGGATCCAGCCTTGCCCCTGGCACCTCGAGTCTCCTCCAGGTGTCTGTACGCCCTGGCTCATAGGGTCCCAGACCTAAAAGTTCCTTCGCACAGGTTAGCTTAAAAGTCAATAGGTGTGTTTTCTCAGGGATCTTTTATTCTCTCTTGGCCAGAAGTCAGGCATGACGAGAAGAGTTAGGGCTTTATTTGGGGGAAGAGAGACCCATCTCTGTGATATGATTGGAGAGACATCCCTCCCTCCAGTCATCTTACAGAAACGGCCACCTCCCTGTACGACCAATTCTACCCAGACAACTAACACCTAAGACCCCCTGAGGCTGGTGTGGGACCCTCCAACTCTTTGAAACATGTGCAGTTCTCACCCAGGGAGCCACACACACTGGGAGCCAGACTTGGGTTCCTGACAGCTTGAAACCACTACTGTGACAGAATTTAACTCACAAGCGGGCAGAATACGAACTGTTCACTGTGTTCGTCCATGTGCCTTTCGTTTGGTTTCCAAAGAAGTTGTGCAGCTGTAACCAAATGGCTCCTCTCCAGGTTAAGTCATGACCGAAAATTTAGTGTCTGTGAGTCTGGTTCATCTTTCAAATCAAGTGTGATTGTTGAAATAGGGATATAAATTTTCCAACTGCTTCATAAACTTAAGGATTTGGGTCTGCTGGTTCTATCATGCTTAATATTCAGGATATTAATTTTAAAAATAACTAATGCCAGTGTAAACATGCTTTTGATACATAGGTCTATAAAATATTGCACATAAATATAAAATTTGTTCAGCATCTCTTCATAATAGTTTTTCATTATCATAAAAAGGATACAAACTTGGGCAGACTATATAAATTTGGCTGGTCAATTTTACTTGAAAAATGATACTGTTACACATGATTATGGATTATTTACAAGAGTTTTAAACATAAAGTTTCTGTGATGGTTAAATTAAAGACAATGGGAAAATAGCTTAAGTAAAAATTATTTTCCGAAGTCATGTACTATAAAGATTAGCAGTAAAAATGAATAGTAAAGTGGGAATAGGCAATTCTAAATAAAATCCCTAGGAACATGTTTTCTAGGTTCATCTCACATCTGCCTAACTTTATGTTTCCTCCTATTTATGTTTAACATGTCTTTTCTGTGAATATAAGTTTGAGGTGTAGTAGAAAAGAATAGGTGTTTAATACCAAGCTAAATGTTGGCATTGCCTCTTGTAGATATTAAAAATAATATGTTTACCCAAATTATTAAATTGCTTTTTTATTAATGGACTCTAGAAATTTTACCATTACTTTTAAGCACCACCTAGGGTTAAGGGTCCCTGGAAATTTGTATATTGCTAATTAAGTCAATGGAAAGATTATTATTATTATTTTTTTTGTAAAAGGAAATACAAATGCAACTTTTTGCAAAGCTAACTTAAGCAGATGTGAGGCCCTGGAAAGTGTGAATAAAAGTAATTTCAGGTAGAAGGCAGCAAGGTATTGAGTGAAACGGTCTTCGAATACCAATTTGCTTTTCTTTAACGCTGTCTAAATCCTGACTAAGTTCTGCTAAATGATATATTATGCACAAACTGGATATCTCGAAAGGAAATCTAGTGAGTGATTTTGAAAACCAGCGAACCAAATCTTAATTTCCAAATCCTCTAGAGTATCAGCCTAGAGCCATGGAAAATAAATAAATAAATCGTTATCCTCACTTACAAAGATGATCTTTGCCGTTTCCAAAGTACTTTCACAGTCCCAACAGCATAGGTTGGTCTCCCTGAGCAGTAACGTCATTAGAAATGTTTCTTTTCCAGAGGGAGGTGTCAGATATTCCGTTGGATACAGTAGTGTCGGAAGGTTTGGTCCTAGTTCACCTTCTAAAGTCTATCCTAATTCAGACATTGCATCTTTGAGACTTCAGTTGGATTCATCTGGAAAGCAACCTCATGTTCCCATACCCATTTCAAAGTGTCTGCCAAATACGGAAGGACTCAAGCCAAAGACATCTTCCGCGATTGTCCATTGTTTCTGCAGCGTCAAGGATGCTTCCTTCCGGAAAAGGGTCACTGGGATCCGAGGCAGCTTTTCTAAAGCACAGTGTAGACAAGGTGATACCATGGCCTTTCCAATTCTTAGGACACTGTCAGGTAGAGGAAAACCTTGGTTGAACCTTCCTGATCGTTCTTTTCTTTGAACTGGACCAGTGTCGGAGTTTGTTTGGTCTTTGGTTTTCCTTTTCACGCCTCAGGGGTTTTCTCATTGGTCAGCTGTTCCCTGTCATTCATATCATCCTGGGGGGGTCTTGCTCGGTCAAAGAATCCGCACTACAAAGAGAGAAACAGGCTAGCAAGTCAGGTCATCCTGAGAATTTGTGAAAGTCCTCATTCTAAGAGTTTTCCCTTTATTTGTTGTCTAAGGAATTTGGTGCTCTGAGAATATAATCTGCCCAATTCTCCAAATTAGGAGGTGAAAGCAGTGTGTTCTTTACCTGCAGAGAGGAATTAATTGCCTACACAGAGCATCTGTGTCCTTCCTGCCATGTCCATGGTGGTGGGAGAATGTTCATTTTATATAAACCACTTATGGACCTTGTATATTTTTCTGGGTTACAGCAACCTGGCCCAAGGAGTTCCTCTCTGCTTTCGACATGTTTTCTGGAGCCAGCAGCAATGTGAACTGCCAGCCAGGGATGACAGATTCCTGAAGTGGACTGTGGGCTACCTTGGGATGGACTGAAGGAAGAAGTGAGGACATGCTTGTCTATCTCTCTGCACTTGGTGGAACATAAAGTATATGGAGGAAAATTAGATGGGTCCTTTATTTCAATCCCAGAACATCTTCGTGACTCTGAAAATCAGTTAGCAGCTCGGGGAAGAGGTGATTATAGAATTTTCATGCTCCTGAATTTCAAAGGAGTACTTGGTCTAGGAGAATATAACTTTTCCTAGGAACCTAGAACCTTAATTCTTATTGTTTCTTAGGTTGGAAGCCCAGTTTGTTGGGTTTGACTTATAACCATTGAGTCATCTTCCCTTTGTAGGACTAGTGCAATATTCTATCAATTGCTATGTATCGTTGCATCATTTACGGACATAAAGTTTCTATAAGTAACAGACTAACATGAAAGTCTATTTGTAAAGGTAGACTGTGCAATAGACCTTTGTGGGCTCAGGATGGCACAAAACAGCTGATAATGATCAGGAAAGCCATGATTTAACTCAAAAGGCAAGGTTTTCTCAGTTTATTAAGCATGCCTCATGTTGTTTCAAAATAAAAATACACTATGATTTTGGAGAATGCCAACAATGGCGATTAACTAAGATGCGACTGGATTAATTACTTTCACAGTCATGTCACTGTGACATTGTTTCTATTTTGGAATGGAAAGCTCTGTGAAACTTGGCAGTACTGTGGTTTTGGGACCAGAAATTAACTCACATTGTAGACTTTTAGTAGAAACTTCAGCAAAACACATGAAAGAGTAAGTTAAGGCTTCTTAATGGAGATGGACTAGTTGGCAAGATCAAAAAAGCAAGTCTGAGAATATTAGAACATGCATGATCTATGTGGTGTCATTGAAAGCCCATGTAATAATTAATTACTATATTAATTGCATCCGTGTAGTGCTTATAAAGAAAACTCTTAAAGTATTGCTGATAGGGTTGTGTCAACAAAAAGCTTAAGATCTTGATTAATTAAATAAGAAAAAGAAGTCTTCATCATAACATGATCACTCCAAGCATATTGGAAAGAAGATCACAGGTCTTAGTTAACAAAGTCCAACTCTCTTTACATTTATTTACAAGAAATTACAAGATAAAAGTGGCAGTAAACACGCTCAATCTTCTTAAATGTCAGTTGTTTCACAAGCATACTAAGTTTGCCAAAGCAAACAAGACCATTTTCCCTTCATGTCCCTATGTTGGAAATTCCCAAATCATGCCTCTAGCCTTGTCTTTTAAAATCCTAGGTATATCCTTCTAAATCGTCTCCGTGGCCTCTCTACTGAAAAAGGAAAAGAAAGCAAATAAACTTACCTTCCATAAAGCCAAGGTTAAAATGGCCAGAACCAGTAATCCAAGAAGTATTGCTAGTATTATTACCCATAACGGGATCGAGAAGGAAACATTTGGGGTTGCCCAAATAACCGATGTTTTAATCTGGAATGGAACATAAAAGAAATGAGCTCTAACTTGAAAACTACTGGGTGAAATAGAGCAGTAATTACCAATATAATACTGGGGGGTGTATTTCTGAAAGGATCCACGCAATAACTGAAATCACCCCAGGGGAGATTTGACGGTTCACAGCACTCGAACATGGCATCTTAGAAATTGGTACACTCTCAGGCCTCCCAGGTTAGGTGCAAGTCCATTTACAGACACTTGGTGGGTGTTTGGCTTATACCAACCCAGAAACCCTAGAATAGAATTGAGGTGGACCAGGAACCAACAAGGTGGAAAGGAGTTACCTTAAATTGGGTTGGACCTTTTACGGCAAAAAATGGCTAAAAGTAAACCCTACAAAAAGCCAAGTCTGCCCACACGTTTCTCCACAGAACTGGGCTCAACCTCACTGAGAGGTGAGCTTGCAAACAACCATGGACTGCTGGAGTGCAAGAAGGATAGACATCACCTAATTCCTCATTTTACAGATGTGAAAATTGAGTCCCAGGGGACTAAGTGATCCACAGATCTAATTTAGTGTCACTGCCTCTTTAGCCCTAGGCTCTGTGCTCTATCAAGAAAGAGCCCATCATTGCTCTAGTAATCACAGTCATGTAAGGCCATGATGCATTTTATGAAAGTAACTCACATTTTATGAAAGTAACTGTAGTCAGCGACATGAATGCTAATTGTCCCGATGTATTGGAGCTGCCCTCGGTCTTAAATCCAATTTTCAGTTGCTGTTGGGCCTCACTGAATTCCCCACTGTTGCAAGGGAACTTCGACGAAAAATGAGACCTTCCCAGCAGGACTGCACGCTCCATGTGTGCGACCCACCCCTGCCTCCCCACGTGGGAAGAAGCAGCTCTACTATAGCCCATGTGCTGGGGACCTCTGCCTCTGGAGACTCCCAAAAAAACCAAGGAGAGACCCAGCCCTGCCGCACACACCTGCTGTCAAAGAAAAGAGAAAGAAAAATATTCTTGGATCTAAAATGTTATTCACTAAAGCAGGCCTATCTGGTTTTAGAGAGAAGTGAGCATCGCCTCAGTTGAACTGGTTCATGTGCTCCTGGTTTTAACTGTGTTGGTTGGAAGGATCCTGAGTCTCGTCCTGACCCACATGCAGAAACTCTAGGCCACACTTCCCTACCCCACCAGGAGGTGAGGGTGAACTCAGGGTGGGGTGGTGGTTCTGGTGCTTCCCCTGGCTGGAAACATGGGTGTTTTCAGAGCCTGTGCCCTAGTGCTGGGTCCTGCCTCTGCTCATGTCTTTTTTTTTTTTTTTTAATATTTATTGATTTGTTTTTATTATTTATTTATTTATTTTGGCTGTGCCTGGTCTTAGTTGCAGCATGCAGGATCTAGTTCCCCGCCCAGGGATCAAACCCAGGCCCCCTGCACTGGGAGCGTGGAGTCTTACCCACGGGACCACCAGGGAAGTCCCTCTGCTCACATCTTTCCTTCCACCTTCTTAACTAGGTTTGAGCATTCTGCCTGTGCTCTTCTTAGCCTGTCAAGGTTTTTATTGCTTCTTCATCCTGGTCCACGTCCCTTGTGCCACACACGTACTGATGACTTATCCACTTGATTCTCCAGCCCCAAGTATCATTTACATCCAGGCTGAACAACGACACTGATGGTGGTGAAACTGCTAGAGATTCCACGTGGTGAGGAATGCCGGGGACTTGACAGATGCTCTCAGTGAGAGAAAGCCTAGCGTAACCTACTCACCTTTGTACCTTCCTCCTTTACCCGTTAGCTTTCCTGGCCGGTGTTGCCCCTATTCATCCAGAGCATCGATAAGAGGGTTCCATGATAGCAACGTTCCATGACCACAGAGGGATCACACTCACCCTACTTGACACAGTTTGAGGACGGGACACATGGTACCAATTTTGAAGAAATGCATTGCAAGGACTCAAACATCTCCATTCCAGTAATTTACTTTGAAGTGATCCTCTGCATGGATATGGCTCCACAAGCCAGTTGGGGACCAGACAGTTTCTCTTTATATCCCTTTTCCTTGGTGAATTACATCTGATAATGTATGAAATCAGTGCTCAATCCTGCATCTTAAGGTGCTCAGAGAAAAGGCATGAAATGATAACTTAAAATAACCCTAATATTACTGGAGGCACACCGATACAGTTTTTTTTTTTTTTTTAAACATCTTTATTGGAGTATAATTGCTTTACAATGGTGTGTTAGTTTCTGCTGTATGGCAGAGTGAATCAGCTCTATGTATAAATATATCCCCATATCCCCTCCCTCTTGTGTCTCCCTCCCACCCTTCCTATCCCACCCCTCTAGGGGGGTCACAAAGCACTGAGCTGATCTCCCTGTGCTATGCAGCTGCATTGCACTAGATATCTGTTTTACATTTGGTAGTGTATATGTGTCCATGCCACTCTCTCACTTTGTCCCAGCTTACCCTTTCCCCTCCCCGTGTCCTCAAGTCCATTCTCTGTGTCTGCATCTTTATTCCTGTCCTGCCCCTAGAACCATTTTTTACTTTTTTTTTTAGGTTCCATATATATGTGCTAGCATATGGTACTTGTTTCTCTCTTTCTGACTTACTTCATTCTGTATGACAGATTGTAGGTCCATCCACCTCACTACAAACATCTCAATTTCATTTATTTTTATGGCTGAGTAATATTCCATTGTATATGTGTATATCTTCTTTATCCATTCATCTGTCAGTGGACACTTAGGTTGCTTCCATGTCTTGGCTATCGTAAATAGAGCTGCAGTGAACATTGTGGTACATGACTCTTTTTGAATTATGGTTTTCTCAGGGTATATGCCCAGTAGTGGGATTTCTGGGTCATATGGTAGTTCTATTTTTAGTTTTTTAAGGAACCTCCATAGTGGCTGTAGCAATTTAAATTCCCACCAACAGTGCAAGAGGGTTCCTTTTTCTCCACACTCTCTCCAGCATTTATTGTTTCTAGATTTTTTGATGATGGCCATTCTGACTGCTGTGAGGTGATACCTCATTGTAGTTTTGATTTGCATTTCTCTAATGATTAGTGATGTTGAGCATCCTTTCATGTGTTTGTTGGCAATCTGTATATCTTCTTTGGAGAAATGTCTGTTTAGGTCTCCTGCCCATTTTTGGATTGGGTTGTTTGGTTTTTTTGATATTGAGCTGCATGAGCTGCTTGTATATTTTGGAGATTAATCCTTCGTCAGTTGCTTCATTTGCAGATATTTTCTCCCATTCTGAGGGTTGTCTTTTCCTCTTGTTTATGGTTTCCTTTGTTGTGCAAAAGCTTTTAAGTTTCATTAAGTCCCATTTGTTTATTTTTGTTTTCATTTCCTTTTCTCTAGGAGGTGGGTCAAAAAGGATCTTACTGTGATTTACATCATAGAGTGTTCTGCCAAGAGTTTGATAGTGTCTGGCCTTACATTTAGGTCTTTAATCCATTTTGAGTTTATTTTTGTGTATGGTGTTAGGGAGTGTTCTAATTTCATTCTGTTACATGTAGCTGTCCAGTTTTCCCAGCACTACGTATTGAAGATGCTGTCTTTTCTCCATTGTATATTCTTGCCTCCTTTATCAATGATAAGGTGACCACATGTGCATGGGTTTATCTCTGGGCTTTCTATCCTGTTCCATTGATCCATATTTGTTTTTGTGCCAGTCCCATACTGTCTTGGTTACTGTAGCTTTGCAGTATAGTATGAGGTCAGGGAGTCTGATTCCTCCAGCTCCGTTTTTCTTTTTCAGTATTGCTTTGGCTATTCGGGGTCTTTTGTGTTTCCATACAAATTGTGAAATTTTTTGTTCTAGTTCTGTGAAAAATGCCATTGGTAGTTTGACAGGGATTGTATTGAATCTGTAGATTGCTTTGGGTAGTATAGTCATTTTCACAATGTTGATTCTTCCAATCCAAGAACGTGGTATATCTCTCCATCTTTTTGTATCATCTTTAATTTTTTCATCAGTGTCTTATAGTTTTCTGCATACAGGTCTTTTGTCTCCTTAGGTAGGTTTATTCCTAGGTATTTTATTCTTTTTGTTGCAGTGGTAAATGGGAGTGTTTCCTTAATTTCTCTTTCAGATTTTTCATCATTAGTGTATAGGAATGCAAGAGCTTTCTGTGCATTAATTTTGTGTCCTGTTACTTTACCAGATTCACTGATGACCTCTAGTAGTTTTCTGGTAGCATCTTTAGGATTCTCTATGTATGGTATCATGTCATCTGCAAACAGTGACAGTTTTGCTTCTTCTTTTCCAATTTGTATTCCTTTTATTTCTTTTTCTTCTCTGATGGCTGTGGCTAAAACTGTTAAACCTATGTTGAATAATGATGGTGAGTAGGCAACCTTGTCTTGTTCCTGATCTTAGGGGAAATGGTTTCACTTTTTCACCATTGAGAATGATGTTGGCTGTGGGTTGGTCATATATGGCCTTTATTATGTTGAGGTCGGTTCCCTCTATGCCTACTTTCTGGAGAGTTTTTTTTTTTTATCATAAACGGGTGCTGAATTTTGTCAAAAGCTTTTTCTGCATCTATTGAGATGATCATATGGTTTTTATCCTTCAATTTGTTAATATGGCATATCACATTGATTGATTTGCGTATACTGAAGAATCCTTGCATTCCTGGGATAAACCCCACCTGATCATGGTGTATGATCTTTTTAGTCTGCTGTTGGATTCTGTTTGCTAGTATTTTGTGGAGGATTTTTGCATGTATGTTCATCAGTGATATTGGCCTGTAGCTTTCTTTTTTTGTGACATCTTTGGTTTTGGTATCAGGGTGATGGTGGCTTCGTAGAATGAGTTTGGGAGTGTTCCTCCCTCTGCTATATTTTGGAAGAGTTTGAGAAGGATAGGTGTTAGCTCTTCTCTAAATGTTTGACAGAATTCTCCTGTGAACCCACCTAGCCCTGGGCTTTTGTTAGTTGGAAGATTTTTTTTTTTTTTTTTTGCGGTACACGGGCCTCTCACTATTGTGGCCTCTCCCGTTGCTGAGTATAGGCTCCAGACGTGCAGGCTGTGCAGGCTCAGCGGCCATGGCTCACGGGCCCAGCCGCTCCACGGCATGTGGGATTTTCCCGGACCAGGGCACGAACCCGTGTCCCCTGCATCGGCAGTCGGACTCTCAACCACTGCGCCACCAGGGAAGCCCTGAGATGTTTCTTGAGGTACGATTGTATTGCTATAAACTTCTCTCTTAGAACTGATTTTGCTGCATCCCATAGGTTTTGGGTCATCGTGTTTTCGTTGTCATTTGTTTCTAGGTATTTTCTGATTTCCTCTTTGATTTCTTCAGTGATCTCTTGGTTATTTAGTAGCATATTGTTTAGCTTCTATATGGTTTTTTTTTCTTGTAATTGATATCTAGTCTCATAGCATTGTGGTCAGAAAAGATACTTGATACGTTTTCAATTTTCTTAAATTTACCAACGCTTGATTTGTTACGGAAGATATGATCCATCCTGGAGAATGTTTCATGAGCACTTGAGAGGAAAGTGTATTCTGTTGTTTTTGGATGGAATGTCCTATAAATATCAATTAAGTCCATCTTGTTTAATGTATCATTTAAAGCTTGTGTTTCCTTATTTACTTTCATTTTGGATGATCTGTCAGCCCACTTGGTGAAAGTGGGCTGTTGAAGTCCCCTACCATGATTGTGTTACTGTCGATTTCCCCTTTTATGGCTGTTAGCATTTGCCTTATTGTATTGAGGTGCTGTTATGTTGGGTGCATAAATATTTACAATTGCCCTATCTTCTTCTTGGATTGATCCCTTGATCATTATGTAGTGTCCTTCTTTGTGTCTTGTGATAGCTGTTACTTTAAAGTATTTTGTCTGATATGAGAATTGCTTCTCCAACTTTCTTCTGATTTCCATTTGCATGGAATATCTTTTTCCATCCCCTCACTTTCAGTCTGTATGTGTCCCTAGGTCTGAAGTGGGTTTTTTGTAGACAGCATATATATGGGTCTTTTTTTTGTATCCATTCAGCCATTCTGTGTCTTTTGGTTGAGTGTTTAATCCATTTACATTTGAGGTAATTATCAATATGTATGTTCCTATTACCATTTTCTTAATTGTTTTGGGTTTGTTTTTATAAGTGTTTTCCTTCTCTTATGTTTCCTGCCTAGAGAAGTTCCTGTAACATTTTTTTGTAAAGCTGTTTTGGTGGTGCTGAATTCTCTTAGCTTTTGCTTGTCTGTAAAGGTTCTAATTTCTCCATTGAATCTGAATGACATCCTTGTTGGGTAGAGTAATCTTGGTAGAGTAACCCTAACCCTAACCCTAACCCTTTCATCACTTTGCATATGTCCTGCCACTCCCTTCTGGCTTGCAGAGTTTTTCTGAAAGATCAGCTGTTAATCTTATGGGGATTCCCTTGTATATTATTTGTTGCTTTTCCCTTAATTTTTGATAGCTTGATTAATATGTGTCTTGGCATGTTTCTCCTTGTATTTATCTTGTATGGGACTCTCTGCATTTCCTGGACTTGATTATTTCCTTTCCCTTATTAGGGAAGTTTTTTGAACTATAATCTCTTCAAATATTTTCTCAGTCCCTTTCTTTTTCTCTTCTTCTTCTGGGACCCCTATAATTCAAATGTTGGTGTGTTTAATGTTGTCCCAGAGGTCTCTGAGATTGTCTTCAATTCTTTTCATTCTTTTTTCTTTATTCTGCTCTGTGGTAGTCATTTCCACTATTTTATCTTCCAGGTCACTTATCTGTTCTTCTTCCTCAGTTATTCTGCTATTGAATCCTTCTAGAGAATTTTAAATTTCATTTATTGTGCTGTTCATCATTGTTTGTTTGCTCTTTAGTTCTTCTAGGTCCTTGTTAAACGTTTCTTGTATTTTCTCCATTCTATTTCCAAGATTTTGAATCATCTTTACTATTATTACTTTGAATCCTTTTCCAGGTTGACTGCCTATTTACTCTTCATTTGTTAGGTGTGGTGGGTTTTTATCTTGCTCCTTTATCTGCTGCGTATTTCTCTGTCTTCTCATTTTGCTTATCTTACTATGTTTGGGGTCTCCTTTTCGCAGTCTGCAGGTTCATAGTTCCCGTTGATTTTGGTGTCTGCCCCAGGTGGGTAAGGTTGGTTCAGTGGGTTTTGTAGGCTTCCTGTTGGAGGGGTGTGGTGCCTGTGTTCTGGTGGATGAGGCTGGATATTGTCTTTCTGGTGGGCCAGACTGTGCCTGGTGGTGTGTTTTGGGCTGCCTGTGAACTTAGTATGATTTTAGGCAGCCTCTCTGCTAATGGGTGTGGTTGTGTTCCTGTCTTGCTAGTTGTTTGGAATGGGGTGTCCAGCACTGGAGTTTGCTGGTTGTTGAGTGGAGCTGGGTCTTAGCGTTGACATTGAGATCTCTGGGAGAGCTCTCGCCGGTTGATATTACGTGGGGCCAGGAGGTCTCTAGTGGGCCAATGTCCTGAACTCGGCTCTCCCACCTTAGAGGCTCAGGCCTGACACCCGGCTGGAGCACCAAAACCCTGTCAGCCACACGGCTGCAGCATCCATCTGCCATTATTGTTGCTTTCTTTCTCTCTCAACAACTGAGCATGATAACATACACCCTCTTTCTCCTGAACCAGGAGAAGCTGAAGAACTGGTGGGAGCAGGACGGGCCACAGTCACAGTTGAGGCTTGACTCCAAAAAAGTCAAAACAGCGCGAAGCCCCTTCTTCCTGCGCCCTGCACCAACTTTCCCAGCATGTGAGCTACCGCATCACTTTCGCCTTCTGATACAGTTTTCAGAATGAGAATTTCGGAACTACAAAGGGTAGTAGTGGTCATGCACTCATAAGCCAGTTACAGTGACCTAGGAGATAGAAAATCTGGTGCCATGGACAATTCTGAGGTTTCTTATAAATGTTTCTTCCCCCTAAGCTCTAAGTCCACTAAGGAAACAACATAGTTTTGGTCTGTATTTTGTGCATGTGTTAGAGATCACCAAAATTTACTAATAGATAATTTACAGGAACACAGGCAACAATACTTTTCCATGTTCCCTCTTCTGATTTACCTAATTAATATCTGAAGTCACCTCCCAATGTTTCATTTTAACATAGGAAACAGTTCTAATTTTGTAAGTTAAAAAAAATGCTAAGCTAAAGGAGTTGAAATAAGGGCTGATGGTCTGTTCAAATTGTTGGTTTAATAAAAAGAAATGGAATGAGAAAATAGCTGCTGAGTTTTTGCTGAGTTTCTTTGCCACTTGGCTATTGCAGGCTTCAATGTCTTATCTATAAAACTAGTCTGTCGGCATACAGATGGCCAAAAGGCACGTGAAAAGATGCTCAACATCACTAATTATTAGAGAAATGCAAATCAAAAGTACAACGAAGTATCACCTCACACTGGTCAGAATGGCAATCATCAAAATATCTACAAAAAATAAATGCTGGAAAAGGTGTGGAGAAAAGAGAACCCTTTTACAGTGTTGGTGGGAATGTAAATTGGTACAGCCACTATGGAGAACAGTATGGAGGTTCCTTAAGAAACTAAAAATAGAGCTACTGTATGATCCAGCAATCCCACTCCTGGGCATATATTCGGAGAAAACCATAATTCAAAAAGATACATGCATCCCAGTGTTCACTGCAGCACTATGTATTTACAATAGCCAGGACATGGAAGCAACCTAAATGTCCATCGAGAGATGAATGGATAAAGAAGATATGGTACATATATACAATGAAATATTTCTCACCCATAAAAAAGAACAAAATAATGCCATTTGCAGCAACATGGATGGACCTGGAGATTGTCATACTCAGTGAAATAAGTCAGACACAGAAAGAGAAATATCATATGATATCGCTTATATGTAGAACCTTAAAAACTGGTACAAATGAACTTATTTACAAAACAGAAATAGAGTCACAGATGTAAAAAAACAATCTTATGGTTACCAGGGTGGAAAGGGGGGAGGGATAAATTGGGAGATTGGGGTTGACATATGCATACTACTATATATAAAATAGATAACTAATAAGGACCTATTGTATAGCACAGGGAACTCTACTCAATGCTCTTGTAATGGCCTATATGGGAAAGAATCTAAAAAAAGAGTGGATATATGTATATGTATAACTGATTCACTTTGCTATACAGCAGAAACTAACGTTGTAAATCACCTACGCTCCAATAAAAATTAAAAGAAAAAACCAACCCCCACCCCCCACCATGGTCTACCTGTGGAAACAAGCAGGAGAGGTCACTCACAAAGATCTAATAATGATATTTGGAGGTTTTTTTGCAGAAGTGATGGAAAAGTACAAATAAAATACCCCATTAAATTGAACAGGGTATGCTTATTAGGGTGTCTAGAAGCAGAAAACAGCTTTACAAGGTATAATTACAAAATCTGCTGGCTTTCTGTTTGCATTTGCTTCCAAAGAGTCTGACAACAGTCTTAAAACAGTCTCCGAGAAGATGATCACTGATGTCCTTATCCGTTCCAAAATCTGAAATTCTCATCACCAAAACTTTTGCCAGTCTGCTCCTGGTAACATTATGTTCATTTGAAAAATACCATTTCATACCCTTTCTCTGAGCCCTTTCAATGGAAGGATTATGCATGTCATATACGTTCACCATCTGTAATTAACTAAGGGGAAAGGACATAGAGATTTAAAGGAAGGCAAACTCAGTGACTTTGCCCCCAAGCCTGCATTCTGCTGTCCTCTCCTGCTGCCTTTAGGACTTGTATGTGGCACGGAGGCTGCCCGATCTCTATCTAAACCGGGTGCAGGTGCAGCGACCTTCCGTTGCCCCTGGTGGTTCCCTAAGCTTATCCAGGTTTTTCACTGCCTAGTCGAGAAGTTGTTACACTAGAGACAGTAGAAATACAGAACAACAGTAGTGCCCCAGAGCACTTCCTCGGATTTCCAGGGCTGAGGATTTAGATGGCTGCTGCTAGAAAAGGGTGGATGAGTCAAAGGTAACATGTCATTGGGAGAGTCATCCAGGTCTTGGAAGGAGAGGTCTTTCTGAGAACACATTGATTAGGGAGTCAGGTGACATATTCAGGTCTGTAAATGGCAACGGGGCATTTCATCTGCAAGTGGAAACAGGTAAAGCCAAGCTTTCCTGAGACTCAATACTCTGTATAGACGAGAAACTTGAACTCTACAGGCAAGCTTAAGAGAAAAGACTTAATTGATCACTTTTATGGGACCAGCGTTTATTTAAATTTGTCATAGTCCTGTGGAAACCCTAGGATGGTTTGGAAGAAGCTTGGCCACGAAATAAAATGTTGAAAAATACCCAAACTTTGTTATTTCTAATATTTATATTTGGCAGCTCATTTTGACAAGCTCACAAGAAGCTTAGATTATCCATTGGATAATAAATAAGAAAAGTAGGTCTTAATTTCTAGAGTTCCTAATGACTTAACACCAATTTATAGTAAGAATTTTTCATTCATTTCGAATAAGATTTATTAAACACCCTATGTTCTCTGAAGCTCTGTTGGTATTATCAACAGCTCCAAGCTGGAACACTCTATAACTCTGGTGTAGATCAGTGCTCTCCAATAGAAATATAATGCAAGCCATGTATGGCATTTAAATTTTATAGTCATCACGTTTAAAAAGAGTAAAAAGAAACATGGGGCATTAATTTTAATAATATATTTAATTTGACCCTAAATATCAAAATTATCATGTAATTGATATAAATTATATCAACATGTAATTGATATAAAAATATTCTTTCTTTTTTTTTCTTTTTATTTTTAACTAAGTCTCCAAAACCCAGTGTGTATTTTACACTTGCAGCAAGTGACAACTGCTGGATTTTTATTGGTTAAAGTAAAATGTAGTCTTACCCCAAAAATAAAGCTGCGTTTAATGGAAAAAATATCTTATACTGCTACAGTTTTAAAGTTTACACTTAAGTGAGATAAAATGAAGTAAAACTACTAGTTCAGTTCTTCAGTCACTCCACGCACATCTGGGGTCCTCACCATCCATGGTGATGTGAGTGGCTACCATATTGAACTGCGGAGCTTGAGAACTTTGTATAATCTCACACAATGGTGTGTTGAGCCACATTACCCAAGTCCCTCTTTATTAGATTCATTTATCAAGAAGGTGGCCCCAAGGTGGACAGTGGGGTGTATTTAGGACTAAAGCTTTACTTTAAGAACATGGGTTTTTGACTACATACATCAACTGCTTTAAGAAAGAGTCACATTGAGTAACTTGAGTACTTAAAACATAGGGAGAAAAATTCAATTACATGCCAACTAATTAACAAACTGTTTTTTTTTTAATGTATCAAGAACCTATGGCTATTTAAAGAATTAGTATAAAATTTTAACAATCCACTTAATATAACTCTGCAATTTTAGGAAGGGGGATCCATGAATTGTAAGTGGTTTAGATGTTCTTAAAGTGATGCTAAGTAGGGAACATTTAATCTTACCTTTATCGTGTTGTAAATCTTGTTGTTCTTTATTATGTTGGAAAGACCATAAATAAGTCTTTAATATGCCTACATTTTATCCTTGACATTTATGATATGTTTTTATATATTTTGACAAAATACCAAGGTAGAAGGAAAAAGCTCTGTCGTATTTGCAGTGGTGATTAATGTTGATGTCTGTATTTATGTATCACAAAATCTGTGTAAACATACTTCAGTTGGGGTCACAAGAATGTTTTATATAAATGTACCAAGACAGCCTACCTAGAGTGCCATTTAGAACAAAATAATAACATGAAGTGGACCAGCTGAACATACCTTTTAACAACATTCAAATAGCTCCTGTGAGAAAAGAAGTCCTGTGATAAGTTTGAACTCCAGACAATTGTTTCATGTAAGAGATCCATTTTAAGATTCTGGAGTTTTGCTAACAACTCAAAAAGTCAAATGGACTCATAGTTTATGTGTGAGTTCTTAATTAAGGATTTTACTGAAATATTTTATAATAACTGCCTTTGGAGTTACACCAGACAATAATATCCTCCTCTAGATGTAAATTATTTGGCTTTAGTCACATGACACACAAATGCCAAAGTTTATGAATAGGCAAAAAAAGTGCTCAAATAACTGAATGATTTTTTTTTCTTCTGCGCTGTAATGATTCAGCATTTAGTCATATCCCCTTTACATCATGCAACCTTTTCCTTGCCTCTGAACACGACAAGTGTCACCTGGCACGGAGAGTTCATTTGTTACAAACACAGACACTGTGCCAGTAGCAAGTGGGGATTACTATTTTCTTCAATATGGAAAGTTTATCTAGGGTTCAAGAAATGGTTGCATTATGACCATGTTGAAAAGGAAGCACAGATAGACTCCTCATGGCACACAAGGGCCTAGTAAAACAAGCAGATATTTTTGTCTTACTACCAAAGAAGGAACCGAGATGCTTTCCCCAGTGGCCGAGTATGGACTGGAGCTCCGATGATCCTTCAGCCACCTAGTCCAACTGATTCTACCACCAGAAAGCAATTCCCTTCTGCTGGGTCCTTTTCAAGATAAGGATGACAGGATTTTTGAGAACACGCTCTAAGAAACAGCTCTAAGCACAGTCCTCTCAAATCAAGCCTGTAGGGCACAGCTAACTTCCCACTGGCAACGTCTCCTTCAGTCAGTCAGGGATTGGGAGACCTAAGAAGTTTTCCCATAACCTTTACATAAATGGTGCAGTAAATCATCTACATCAGATAACAAGACTTTTTAAAAGATGCAGGAACAAGGGTGGTAGGGACGGGGGAAGCATGTATCTGATCATTTTGTGGATCTTTTGAGATGAGTTGAGAACAGCAGGCTGGCACCTGTGGCCAGGACAGAAAGATGCAATCCTGTTGATGGAATTGACTGTCACATATGTTTCCGTTATGGAGCGTGTGCTCAGAGAAGACAAAGGACCCAGATTTATCTCCCTTAGAGTTACAAGCCTTTGAACCTCCTTGGATGAGCATTCTATATTAAAAACCCAAAGCCTCTGTTTTCTAGGTTGAACATAAATCCAAACTCCAGCAGACATCTCGTAAGAGAAACAGAGGCAAGCTAAGTGAAGAAAGATGTGGCAGTATTTGCTTTAAATGCCACCAAAGTTTACTGAAATATTTTGACTGTGTGAATCCATGGATGTTTCCAGTTGGACTTCCTGGACTTTGCTGGAGAAGGTAAGACATTTTGGAAGGGTTACTATTATTGAGACCTGAGACTTAACTCATTTTAGGTACAAAGCTAGAGCTTTTTATACATAATTTAAATAATCTTCTTAACAATACTTTCAGGTCAATGTGGTTAACAGCCTCAGCAAAGTACGTAGAGTGATTTCCAGAAGGTTTCCACTTAGAGCAGGGTGGATCCAGGTTGAAGGCCAGAAGAAGCTGTTTTGAAATCTGTGGATTTTCTTCAACGCTGCCTGCCTGTGTTAGAGGTTCCCAATCCTAGCTTCACTGCAGAATCATCACTTGTAGAGTTTTCAAAGTGCAGTGGCAGAGCTCCACCCGACTCACTCAATCCTGATGTTTCAGATGGGGTCTGAGCATGTAAAAACCTTAAAAGTCACATGGATGGTGATTCTTTGCATACTCAGGGTTGAAAATCACTCATCAAGGGATGAATTTAAATTACAAAAAGTAGATTAGGCTAGAAAGAGTAAATATTAGTTACCTTTTTAAGACCTAGGCTGAAGAGAAATTATGAGAGTATCGACTTTTACACCGTCCGAAGCAATGCTTCTCAAACATGACAGGGTACCTGCTGCCCTGATGGTTTTGATAAAAGGCAGGTTCTGACTCAGCAGGTCTGGAGTGAGGCCTGTTTCTGAATTTCTAACAGTTTCTTAGGTACTGCTGATACTGCTGGTCTGCAAAACACATTTTGAGTAACAAGGACCTGGGGACCAGAATCCAAGTCGAGCTTGCAGGTTTCTATGGCGCGACCAAGAGATGAGGTTTACATGTTAACATTGTTTCCCGGAGCCCTGACTGTGGTCACTGTCACTGTTAAAGGCAGAGTTTTGGTGACCGTGCCTGTTCATCCCCCATCATCTGTTCTCCCCTCTGCTCTGCATGGCCTTACCAGGTTGCCAGCAGTTGTGCTGTGACAGATATGTGGGTGTCAGTAATGTTTAATAGCTTCAATTGAAAACCTGTTTCATTCAAATGAAGCTCAGAGTGTACTTCTTTCTTCCCCCACATATTACTGGTCTGTGCTTAGAAAGGAAAGTTGACTGTTCCTGTAGCTGGTCTGTGGCAACTGTCCCTAAGGAGGAGAGTCTCCCTCATCCCTCACTCACCAGGCTGTCTTTTTTTTGGGGGGGGGGGGTGGTACACGGGCCTCTCACTGTTGTGGCCTCTCCCGTTGCGGAGCACAGGCTCCAGACCGCAGGCTCAGTGGCCATGGCTCACGGGCCCAGCCGCTCCGCGGCATGTGGGATCTTCCCAGACCGAGGCACGAACCCGTGTCCCCTGCATCGGCAGGTGGACTCCCAACCACTGCGCCACCAGGGAAGCCCACCAGGCTGTCTTTAAAATTACAATCGGTATGACTTCATTCTGATGATCACGACTATCTGGACTTCTTTCAAACAAAAGAGCCTAATTAAAAAAATGGTACTAGTCCTGAATTTTGTGGGAGAGGGGTAGAAGTTTACAATGAAGGTTTAAAAATTTGATCAAATAACACTAAGGAATTTCCAGACTGAAATAAGAAAATAGTGATCTGAAGCGGGAAACTTTTCTCAAGCCACTGTAATAAGCATGTAAACCTACCACAAGCAAAACAGTGATTTAAAAACTAATTTCAATAAAACGATTTGTACCTAATAATATATTTTAAGATACTCACTGCTATGCTGCCTTCAGGGAGTTTGGCTGGCTGGTCTTTATAAGGCATCTTCTTAACTTCAAAGGACACCAGGGATACAAGAGAATAGGGATCATTTTTCCTCTGAAATTAGAAACATTTAGTTAAGTATTGTCCATGTAAAGCTTTTAAAAGTTATATTGGCAGCCAACCGGTTGTTTTTCATGTTGTCCATTTCCAAAGCAAAATTTCCTGCTTCCTTCTCTCTTCCTTTTCTGTCTTTACTTTTTCCGCATCCATCTATCCATTCATGATCCATTCATCATCTCCCCGTCCACCTTCTGTCCATCATCCACCCATCCACCCACCCATCACCCATTCACTATCCATCCAACCAACCATTCATCTTCTTATTTCTAAAGGTAATTCATCTTATGAACAAAAGAGTTGGCATAATAAGGTTAAAATAAAAACAGAAAAGCAGAGTTCCTAAAAGGAGTAAGCACAAGTGCCATTAGAACATAACAGGGAGACATCGTGGGTTACAAATTCTTGTTATCTGAGAGAAGGAAATATTTTAGGAGAGAGACTGCTGCTAAGTTACAAAGAAATTAATCACATTTCATCTTATACAGAAGACCCTGAACAGACCTCTCCGTCATGGCACTATTAGGATTTGGGGTTGGTTAAGGAACTGTCCTGTGCATTGTAGGATGTTTAGCAGCATCCATGGCATCTACCCACTAGATGCCAGTAGCACCCCTCACCCAGTTGTAACAATTGAAAATGTCTCTAATTACTGCCAGTGTCCTCTGCGGAGCAAAATCCCCCTGGTTAAGAACCACTCACCTAGAACCATACAGTGTTTTTGACAGAACTTTTCAGCAAGTTCTTTTTGTTTAATCGGTTCTCATATTAACTGTTGATTAAGGTCAAGGGAAAGTATTTAAGAGTAACTCAAGGAAAACCATTCTGAGAACTTAAGCTCCTGTGGTTTTCCTCCGTTTAGCTTGAGACAGTGATGAGATCTATCCAGGGGTGGGCTGTAGCTGGCTCATAATGGCGCTGGAGAGCAGAATGTTAAAATTTCAAGAATTTTGAGTACCTGTTGTTAAATAGAGCCATTATTAAAACAAGTTATATATACATACACGTTAGTAAATTATATTTTTAAAAAGGTAATAAACACTCTAAACTCAGTACTTAGCAATAATTTTATTGCATTTTACTATTATCTATGCTCTTGATATTATTTAAGTCTATTGTATCTGTAGGGGAAATACTATATGATGGTGTGCTGGTCTGCATCTCTTCCCAACTCTGTATTCAGTGATGCCATGTTGGCAGCTTGAAACTGACCACGGCGGGAACAGTTACACCATGGGAATCAGCAAATGTTACATTTCAGAGTTTTTGTCCCTCCAGAAAGTGGTTTATTAAACATTTACTAGCACTTCACCATCTATAATCCACTGTTGGGTTTCTTGAGGCCAATCCAACAGGTTGCATTGTAATAACTTCAGTACTTTTACGAATTTATTTTTCCTGTGGTTCAATTTTTTCTCCCTTCAATAAACCCCATTTCTTCTACGTGCTGAGGACAGGCTAGAGTATGCAAAACTTTTATATATACTTAAAGTCACTACTTCTTTGGCTTTTTTGTTTTTTCTATCCTGACATTATAGGGTAAGCAACTTTGTTCATTTGGAAAAATTCTTTTTTCGTCGTTATTCTTCCTGTGTTCTCTTGTCTCCTGGCGTTTCCATTTTAACTGAAAGCTGGATTTTTGTTTGTGTGAGATGTGTTTTTTAAAATGTGGAAATCTTTGCTCATAAAATCTTGTGTGCACTTGATTTAAATCTACTTTCCTTAATACCATGGCTGATAGAAGAAACATGACAAACTCTGGTAATGAGATTCTGTGCATAAGGGTTATAATAACATATTCAGATGTGTGTCCAGGATCCCAAACCTTCAAAGAACAAGTTTTCTTTAGTCTCCAAGTTCAATAAAAAAAACACTGATAGAAAATAATTCCCTTGCTCTTGAAGTCATACCTTTGGGAAACAAATCATGAGAGAACTCTATCTCCGAATCAACTCTAGATGGAAAGTTTTTGTCCTACATGATTCTGCATTTATGAACATGGAAGTTTCTTAATGAATAACAAATGAACTTAATTACAAAGCAGAAATAGAGTCACAGATGTAGAAAACAAACTATGGTTACCAGGGAGTAAAGGAGTGGGGGAAGGATAAATTGGAGATGGGGATTGACACATACACACTACTATGTATAAAATAGATAACTAATAAGGTCCTACTGTACAGCACAGGGAACTCTACTCAATATTCTTTAATGACATATTTGGGGAAAGAATCTTAAAGAGTGAATATATGCATATGTATAACCGATTCACTTTGCTGTATACCCAAAACTAACACAACATTGTAAATCAGCTATACTCCAATAAAAATTTTAAAAAAAGAGAGAGATGGGATTTGAAGTCTCGAATGTGGAGAAACATGTTTCTCTGAGGGGATTTTCTCTCACTTTCCTTTAATCCCTCTACTCTTGGCCATTTTGAATCTTCCTCACATTTTCCATTCATCACCCATATTTACCGTCATTTTCCTTGGTTCACAAAACACTGTGCTTTGCTGAACCTCAGAAACACCTGGGATCAGGTTCACAGATTGTGATTCAGGAAGTCTGCGATGAAACTATAGTTGCCCTGTATTGTTTGGAATTTCCACATTGTTGTTTAGTTTTTTATCTTTCTTGATTATTTTCTTCCCCGACAAGATTACCCAAAACTGGAAGGCATAGAGTGTGGAATATAATAAGGCTTATACCTTCCATAGCACCTGGAACACTATGCCTGGAAGGGCTGCATCAGTCCTGCTTGAGTGACAGCATGAATGGATGGTGAATGAACACATCAGATGGCTGGGTTATCCGATGACCCTCCTATCCTGTGTCCACCTATTTGATAGCACCTTATAAAAGGTTTAATTCTGTCAATTATTGAATTGGACCTCCTCCCCCATAAATGAGATTAGGAAGTTCAGGACGTTGTAAGAGAAGGTAGTGACATACAATGAGGGCTGCCGATCATGATAAGGGGCTATGGACACACTCTCACCTCCGTTAGCTAATTCAGCGATGCAAATGGACACAGTCTGGGACCTGAACAAATCTGGTGGTAGGCAAATAGACTGTAAATAATACAACTCATAGATTGATCTGTTCTTTATTTTAAATTATTCTCCAAAAGCAAAGCTTCCACCCTTTTCAGTAGAAAAATGCATTTTTTTTCATTTTTCTAAGATGCTCTGAAGCTCCACGGAATGGGAAATATGAGCTATTAAGCTCTGATCTAGGTCAGCATCAAAGATACACGAGTCCTGTGTCTGTAAGTCAAAAACTTGGTACAGGTAAGCGTTTAATTCCTGAGCACAGGCCTTTTATTGATTCCATGTTCAAAGTTGAATGCTTTCAGCAGTGCTTTTTACATAACTATGATGTTATTCTTATGTTAAAAAATCATCTCTTCTTCTGTGTGGCAATCTACTGCTGTAATAGCCATCACTGCCATATTGTAGGCAATTTAGGATTAAAAAAGCAGCTGGAGTTAATATCCCTTGACAATATCTTGAACCCTCCACATGCCCCAGCTAGCTATTAATCCTCAGAAAATGCCCTATCCCTCTGTCATTGCCACATCATTTAAACTGCGGTTTGCAGCCCACCACCTGCCTCTATTACGTACTAGTGCACAAAGATTGGCTTACGGTCATGGTACTGATAAAAGTTACAGAGCTGGGAAAAAATGGAGTGGAGAGTGAGGCTTTTAAGTTGGTTAAGACCTAGTGAGGGTGGCTGGGACCATGAAGAGCTCCCCCGCTGCTGAATTCCTTCTCAAGAATTATTTTTAAACCACATACCCATTTTATAAAGCCTGTGTTTAAATACTCAGTATCTCCCAGAAACAAGGCGTTGTGGGACAACAAAACTTAAAACAATTACTGGTCAAACTTTAAGCTGTTAAAGAGGTTGCTCTTTCAAGCAACAGTCACAGCACAGATCATTGTGTAGAATTAAAGGCCAGTGTGCATGTTTACCCTGTGGGCAAAGCCAAACACAATGCCGCAGATCACGTCAGCCGAGAATCGTAAACTTTCTGTCCCGGATGAGGCAGGCAGAAAATGTTTGCCTCCTGCTGGGTTGTGTGACAAAACTATTAAAGACTTCCAGGATGTAGTATATTCTCTGAGCGGCAGGCCAGCGGCAGTTTGCAGTAATGCTCTCCTCTCTAGCCATCAGCTTCTGAGACTGGTATAAGCAGAAACAGTGGAAGTACAGAAGTTTGGGCTATGGCTTTGGGTAAACATGAAGTGATGTGTGCCAGTCTCTCCTGAATCTTTGGAAGCGTCACTTTGCTCTGGTAGAACCTCAGAACGTCCCTGCAGGTTGTTCTGGTCTGACTCTACTTGTGCTCAATAGTTATTGTTTAGAAAATCCTAGTGGGAAGCAGCCGCACAGCACAGGGAGATCAGCTCGGTGCTTTGTGTCCACCTAGAGGGGTGGGATAGGGAGGGTGGGAGGGAGACGCAAGAGGGAGGGGATATGGGGATATATGTATACGTATAGCTGATTCACTTTGTTATACAGCCGAAACGAACACAACATTGTAAAGCAATTAGACTCCAGTAAAGCTGTTTAAAAAAAAAAAATCCCTCAATTGCTATTGACTTCTCCCATATCCACTGGGTCTTCAACAGGTAGATGAAGATGCAATTTTCTTTTCTTTTTTTTTAAAAGATTTATTTTACTGAAGTATAGTTGATTTACAATGTTGTGTTAATTTCTGCAAATTGATTGCAGAGCAAAGTGATTCAGTTATACACACACACACATATATATATATATATATATATATACATTCTTTTTCATACTCTTTTCCATTATGGTTTATTACAGGATATTGGATATAGTTCCCTGTGCTATACAGTAGGACCTTGTTTTTATCCATTCTATATATGATAGCTTGCATCTGCTAACCCCAAGCTCCCAATCCATCCCTCCTCCACCCGCCCTCCCCCTTGACAACCACAAGTCTGTTCTCTATGTCTGTGGTTCTGTTTCTGTTTCATAGATAGGTTCATTTGTGTCATATTTTAGATTCCACATATAAATGATATCATATGGTATTTGTCTTTCTTAAAGGTGCAATTTTCGCTCCATAGGTCTTCTATTGGAACAGTACGTTATGCACAGACAGACGTATGTCATCTGAAATAGTCATTTCCCCCTTGCCATAATGATTTTAGTCCTGCTTCATTGAAAAGCTGTGCTTCCTCATTTCAGTAGGATGTGATACCCAAAGTAATAGGAGGGGTGGATGGTTATCATTTAGACTGTGTGGGCTTGGGGATTCATTAAAACTCATCTCCCCCAACTCTTAGAGAAAAAGTAACAGTCAAAAAGCAGAATGGCTGTGAGCAAATTGATGGCATGCAAGTGGTACCTGAAGCAGTGCCTGGCACATAGTTGGCAGTTGGTACTTCATAAATATTTATTGAGTGAATGAATAAATCATGGTTTAACAACAACAGCAAAAAGAAATTGTGCACTGCCCTTCTCCTTAGGTCAGTTGTTCAAAGCCAGGAATGATTTTGCCCCCAGGGGACACTGGCGATGTTTGCAGACATTTTTCGTTGTCACAGCTGAGGTGAGAGTTGTTACTGGCATCTAGTGGGCAGGGGCCAGGGATGCTGCTAAGCCCCCTGTCATGCACAGGACCACCCCACAACAAAGAATTCTCTGAACCAGAATATTAATAGGGCTGAGGTTGAAGAATCCTGCCTTAGGTTAAAAAAAAAAAAAAAAAGAATGCTTCACAAAAAACTTTTAAAAAATACTTTTAATTTTCCTCCTCTTTATTTTAGAAACAAAATTATATAAGATTTGTGAGACTACCGCAAGTATTCTGCCTCACAGAAAACGTGACAATCTAGAGCTAGAAAATTCTGTATTATTAGCTAGACTCAGGATTTTATCCTTGGATTTTCTATGGTACAATGAGTCAAATGAGTTTTCTGGTAGTTAAAATATGGGCAAGAGTGCATAGACTTGAGGAGTTTTAATTTAGCTTTTTTCCCCCAAATCCTCCCCAAACAACAAGGTCACAACACAGCAGTCTCATTTAAATAAATAGCAATTTCCACGTGGAAAAATTCATCTGCTTAGTATAAAGGAGATTTTAAACCTTTAAAATACACACAGTCAGTATAATCATCCTGAGAAGTATGGGATGCCACAGTCCAGACAGGCCAAAGCAGTGAGGAATCTACAAATCAACGTGCCTGGAACTTTACTGAGAAGCTCTTCTGGCTGAAGCCCAGGCTGTGGTATCACCAGACAAGAAGAACTTTCTAGGACACTATCTCTTCCCCTGCTAAACTATTTATATTTGAATTTTTCTGGGCATATGGCTTGAATTATGTTCTTGTACTCACCATCATTTCATTAACTACTATTTACCGAGGAACTACTAGATAGTGTTGAGTCAAACAGATTTGTTCAAATCTCAGTTACTGTCTGACGGTCTTAGGGACTGAGGATATTTAAATTGTGTTCACCTAACATATCACACACACACACACACACACAATGGAATATCATTCAGCCATAAAAAAGAAAGAAATCTTGCTTTTTTCAACACCATGGATGGACCTTGAGAGCATTATGCTAAGTGAGATAAGTCAAACAGAGAAAGAAAAATAGGGTATGAACCCACTTACGCGTGGAATCTAAAAAAAGCCAGATTCATAGAAATAGAGAACTGGTGGTTACCAGGGGTTGTGTGTAGGGGAAATGGATACATGATGTTAAAGGAACAAACTTGCAGCTAGTACATCAATAAGTCCTGGAGACCTAATGTACAACATAGTGATTATAGTCAACAATACTATAGTATAAACTTCAAAGTTGTTAAGAGCCCATATCTCTCTTTTTTTTTTTTTTTTTTTTTTAGCGGTACGCGGGTCTCTCACTGTTGTGGCCTCTCCCGTTGCGGAGCACAGGCTCCGGATGCACAGGTTCAGCAGCCATGGCTCACGGGCCCAGCCGCTCCGCGGCATGTGGGATCCTCCCGGACCGGGGCACAAACCCGCGTCCCCTGCATCGGCAGGCGGACTCTCAACCACTGCGCCACCAGGGAAGCCTAAGAGCCCATATCTTAGAAGTTCTCAACACACACACACACACACACAAAGGTAATTATGTGGGGGGATAGAGGTATTAATTAAGCCTATTGTGATAATGTCACAATATATAGTATCAAATTGTCATGTTGTACACCTTAAGTTTACATAGGTCATATGTCAATAAGATCTCAATAAACCTGGAAAAATATCAACTTCACCTGATGGGAAAGATGACCAGCTGATCTAGGCTCCATTCCTTCCAGAGAGTTCTTCAAAATTTTTTAAAAATTAAATTAAAAAATTTGAAAATTAATCTAAAAATATAAAAAATTTTAATGGAGAAAATAGAAAATCAAAACATTAAAAAAGTTAAAACATCTAAAAATCCTTTTCAAAAAAGCTTCCCTCTGAGCTTTTGAGAAGAGGTTCCCTGTGAGTGGCACGTCAGTGCTGCACTGTTTCTCTTACCTGGAGAAATGTCTTGGCCCATAACCGTGACCTGACTTTCAGGACAGCGCTTTCTCCTCCCCCTAGTTGTCCCACTGCACAGGAGATTTGTAAGCACTCGATATTGGTACAATTCTGCAAAAAACAACAGCAGTGGTGATGAACCAGTGTCTTTAAATTGTGGTAGAGAATCAACACCGAAGTCAGTTTATTTACATTTTGTTTCCTCAGAAGTTATCCCTTAATCCATAAACTTTAAATAAAGAACAAGTACACTGAAATGATCAAGAAAAAACACAGTTTGGTAGGAAAGATGCATCAACGTTAATGGTAATGTAGAGCTAAAACGGAACATAAAATACAACATAAAATTTAAGCTCTGTTCTAAGGACTTTAAAACAATCTTCCCACATCAGTGACTGAACTGCTGTTTCATATTCTCAGAACTTGGGAGGATATTTCTTATAGACAATCACAACACCTGACCCTGGACTAAGTAAATCCTGAAAAAGCTTCGGAAGAAGGTCCATGAGTCCATTATCTCAGAGACCCAATGATATTAAGCCATTGACAGGTATTTGTTCCATAACATTATTCTATCTAAGTTACTTCCTGGTTATAAGGCAGAATCTCCTGCAAGTTCCGTCCATTAAGCTGCATTTATTTACTTATTTATTTGTAATTTTTATTGCAATATAGTTGATTTACAATGTTGTGTTAGTTTCAGGTGTACAGCAAAGTGAATCAGCTATATACATACATATATCCACTCTGTTTTAGATTCTTTTCCCATATAGGTCACCACAGAGTATTGAGTAGAGTTCCCTGTGCTATACAGTAGGTTCTTATTAGTTTTCTATTTTATATATAGTAGTGTGTATATGTCAATCCCAATCTCCCAGTTTATCCCTCACCCACCTCTTTCCCCCCTAGTAACCATAAGTTTGTTTTCTACATCTGTGACTCTATTTCTCTTTTGTAAATAAGTTCATTTGTGCCATTTTTTTAGATTCCACATATATTAAGCTGTTTTTAAACTAGTCTGTAGGGTTGCCTAACTTATAATGGGTAACTTTTAATATATGAAATGCATATTCCTAGAAAGAGTTCATTATGATGACATTCTATCGAATTGTATTTTTCTGATTGGATCCCAATATGTAAATCAATGGACACCTCACAATTCATTTTCTGTGTGCCCATGGATAGGATGATACTTCTCGAATTGTACCCCCTCACTGACCTGAACTTATCTTGTGGATCATGCTTTATTCATTTTCCACCTCTCAAGCACTGATGCTCAGTAAGCATCAGTTTATTGGATATTATGTGAAGTAGTGGACTGAGGCATCTCACTTTAATGACATCCATAAACCACAGAGTAACCTGAGGAATGTACTATTGATACAATTAGAAACTGTTTTTGGACTTCCCTGGTGGTCCAGTGGTTAAGACTCTGCCCTTCCACTGCAAGGGGCACGGGTTTGATCCCTGGTCAGGGAAGTTTCCGCATGCAGTGTGGCCAAAAAATAAAACATAATTCTCAACTTAAAAAAATGGTTTAAAAAAAAATAAAAACCTTTTCTGAGAACCTCAGAATTCTCCAAAAACAAAGCAGTCAGGATTGTGTATCTGATAAAGTCCAGTAAGGCCAGATTTCTCTAAGATGTTTCCAAATACAGGTGGGCTGAGCCGTTCTGGTTCCACTAGCTGGGCGCTGAGAGGTTTGGGGCCTTGTGCATTGAGCAGGAACAGGAATCTCAAAGTTCTACAGTTCGTGCCCCTTGTGAGGACTCTCCTGTTTACCTGTGCTCCGTTACTGACGTGCTGTGTATCACCAATCCCACTCTCTGGAGGCAAAAGAGGGGAGTCAGAAGGAGGTAATTCTTGTAGACTCCCTGGGATGGTGGTCCCTGTTAGCTAGCTCTGTTGGAGGGTTTTTGGAGAAGGTGATGCTCAGGATGAATCTTGAAGGGCGAGGAAGAGTTACTTAGCAGTATGAGGTGATGAGGGCATGGTTCTCCTGTATAAGACCAGGGCACGTTCAGAAGAGAGGAGAAAAGGGTATTTGGGGGGTGGGGTGGGCAGGTGGAAATGAGATAGGAATGAGGTAAAGTCTAGGTGGTAAAGAATCTTCCTATTTGCTAAGAAGTTTCAGTTTGATTCAGAAGGTCCCAGGAAGCCCATGAAGCATTTTAAGCCAGGGATCTAATCATGTTTGTATTTTAGGGGATGGGTGGTAGGTGAGGAAGAATGAAGGGAGAAGAGTGGGAGGCAAGGAGGTTGATAAAGGCCAAGTGAGAAATGGCCAGAGTCCAAGTGAGAAATGTGGGGCCCTGAACTGACACAGTGGGACTGGAGAGAAGAAGATGAATTCTAGAGAAGTTTAGGAAGTAGAGTAGATCCTTGGTGACTAATCGAAGGTTGGGACGAAAGAGAGAGAGGGATGGGGGAGCTCTTTTGTTTGGGGGATTGAGTGAATGGGTACTGGCTTTCCTGAGATTAGGAATGCTAGAGAAGAGACACATGTCGGGCGGGGGGGGGGTCATGGAGACAGTTTTGCACATGTTGGGGCTGGGGTCGATCAGACATCCAGATGGATGTATACAGTCTAGAGTGTAGTCAGGAGGGGCTAAGATGGCAGAAGGCGCACCTAGGCCTGACTGGAGTCACACAAGGGTCACACAAGAAATTTCTCTAAAAGAGCAAAATCGATGGGAGAGAAGAGGAGGGGGCTGAGGATGGAATCCTGAGGCACAGGAGCATTTAGGGATGGGCAGAAGAGAAGTCGGTGAAAAATTCCAAGAAGGGGCAAGCCCGAAGGCAGGAAGAGAACCAGAAGAGAATGTTGTGGGGATGGCAAGAGATGAGATGGTTTCAAGAAGTGGTCAAGAGTATCATATGCTGAGGAGGGTCAGAAAGATAAGGTTTCTGTACGCTGAGTAGTGAAAGGGAGGAAAAGAAAGCTTGGAGAGGAGGAGACGGGATGAAAAGTACAAAAGCAGCGGGGACCCAAGATGAGAAAGGCAAGGATATTCTTAGGCGGAGGAGAAATTATAGTTCCATGTTAACAGATACAGATTTTTCCTATGCAAATTGGAAATTATGATCCCAACACAGGATGCTGGCATTTTGCACTTTCAAATTCCTAATCAGAAATGGGATTCAGTAAGTTGTTTTTAACTAAACAAAAACCGTAGGAGGTCTTATTTAGCTTTTGATTTTAAAATAAACTTTGCATAATCACTCTCTATCCAGAACTGTTTTGACTTGAGGACATGGGGAGGTGGATATTTGCAATTTTTGAACCAATAAGAGAGAAAGGGAATAAAACATGAGTTAGCAAAATCAGATATGGAAATAAAGGATTGCCTTGCTCTCATCTGTAAATAATACGTTTCTACGATATTCAGAGGTTAAAAATCATCTTGTATTAAAAAGCTTTAGTAAGACAGAGAAGGAGGGAAAAAATCTGACCTTACAACAGAAGTGAATAAAATATTCAAAGGAATTTTAGTTATTGAACTTCATTGCCTCAGCGTATGCATGAGAAATACACCAAAGTGGAAAATGGAAAATATATTCAAATCTTGATTTTCCAAATTGTTGGTTCCCATAGGTTTGGAGATTGGTTTGCCAGAGGGCTTTCTCATTGGCACTGAATATGAGAATTCTATAGCTGTCAGTCATTGTTTTCTTTTTTTAAAAAAAATCAAGAAAAAGAGGGAGAGGACTCAAATCAATAAAATTAGAAATGAAAAAGGAGAAGTTACAACAGACACTGCAGAAATACAAAGCATCCTAAGAGACTATTACAAGCAACTCTATGCCAATAAAATGGACAATCTGAAAGAAATGGACAAATACTTAGAAAGGTATAACCTTCCAAGACTGAACCAGGAAGAAACAGAAAATACGAACAGACCAATCACAAGTAATGAAATTGAAACTGTGATTAAAAATCTTCCAACAAACAAAACTCCAGGACCAGATGGCTTCACAGGTGAATTCTATCAAATACTTAGAGAAGAGCTAACACCCATCCTTCTCAAACTCTTCCAAAAACTTGCAGAGGAAGGAACACTCCCAAACTCATTCTATGAGGCCACCATCACCCTGATACAAAACCAGACAAAGATACTACAAAAAAAGAAAACTACAGACCAATATCACTGATGAATATAGTTACAAGGATCCTCAACAAAACACTAGCAAACAGAATCCAACCACACATTAAAGGGATCATACACCACGATCAAGTGGGATTTATCCCAGGGATGCAAGGATTCTTCAATATACACAAATCAATCAATGTGATACACCATATTAACAAATTGAAGGATAAAAACCATATGATCATCTCAATAGATACAGAAAAAGCTTTTGACAAAATTCAACACCCATTTATGATAAAAACTCTTCAGAAAGTGGGCACAGAAGGAAGCTACCTCAACATAATAAAGGTCATATTCGACAAACCCACAGCAAACGTCATTCTCAATGGTGAAGAACCGAAAGCATTTCCTCTAAGATCAGGAACAAGACAAGGATGTCCACTCTCACCACTATCATTCAACATAGTTTTGGAAGTCCTAGCCACGGCGATCAGAGAAGAAAAAGAAATACAAATTGGAAAAGAAAAAGTAAAACTGTCACTGTTTGCAGATGACATGATACTATACATAGAGAATCCTAAAGATGCCACCAGAAAACTACTAGAGCTAATCAATGAATTTGGTAAAGTTGCAGGATACAAAATTAACACACAGAAATCTCTTGCATTCCTATACACTAATGATGAAAAATCTGAAAGAGAAATTAAGGAAACACTCCCATTTACCAATGCAACAAAAAGAATAAAATACCTAGGAATAAACCTACCTAGGGAGACAAAAGACCTGTATGCAGAAAACTATAAGACACTGATGAAAGAAATTAAAGATGATACAAACAAATGGAGAGATATACCATGTTCTTGGATTGGAAGAATCAACATTGTGAAAATGACTATACTACCCAAAGCAATCTACAGATTCAGTGCAATCCCTATCAAACTACCAATGGCATTTTTTTACAGAACTAGAAAAAAAATCTTAAAATTTGTATGGAGACAAAAAAGACCCTGAATAGTCAAAGCATTCTTGAGGGAACAACATGGAGCTGGAGAAATCAGGCTCCCTGACTTCAGACTATATTACAAAGCTACAGTAATCAAGACAATATGGTATTGACAGAAAAACAGAAATATAGATCAATGGAACAGGCTAGAAAGCCCAGAGATAAACCCACGCACCTATGGTCAACTAATCTATGACAAAAGAGGCAAGGATATACAATGGAGAAAAGACAGTCTCTTCAATAAGTGGTGCTGGGAAAACTGGACAGCTACATGTAAAAGAATGAAATCAGACCACTCCCTAACACCATACACAAAAATAAACTCAAAATGGATTAGAGGGCTTCCCTGGTGGCGCGGTGGTTGAGAGTCCGCCTGCCGATGCAGGGGACGCGGGTTCGTGCCCCGGTCCGGGAGGATCCCGCGTGCTGCGGAGCGGCTGGGCCCGTGGGCCATGACCGCTGAGCCTGCGCGTCCAGAGGCTGTGCTCCGCAGCGGGAGGGGCCACGACAGTGGGAGGCCCATGTACCGCAAAAAAAAAAAAAAAAAAAAAAAAAAATGGATTAGAGACCTAAATGTAAGACTGGACACTATAAAACTCTTAGAGGAAAACATAGGAGGAACACTCTTTGACATAAATCACAGCAAGATCTTTTCTGATCCACCTCCTACAGTAATGGAAATAAAAACAGAAATAAACAAATGGGACCTGATGAAACTTAAAAGCTTTTGCAAAGCAGAGGAAACTACAAACAAGACAAAAAGACAACCCTCAGAATGGGTGAAAATATTTGCAAATGAATCAATGGACAAAGGCTTAATCTCCAAAATATATAAACAGCTCATGCAGCTCAATATTAAAAGAACAAACAACCCAATCCAAAAATGGGCAGAAGACCTAAATAGACATTTCTCCAAAGAAGACATACAGATGGCCAAGAAGCACATGAAAAGCTGCTCAACATCACTAAATATTAGAGAAATGCAAATCAAAACTATAATGAGGTATCCCCTCACACCAGTTAGAATGGGCATCATCAGAAAATCTACAAACAACAAATGCTGGAGAGGGTGTGGAGAAAAGGGAACCCTCTTGCACTGTTGGTAGGAATGTAAATTGATACAGCCACTATGGAGAACAGTATGGAGTTTCCTTAAAAAAGTAAAGATAGAATTACCACCTGACCCAGCAATCTCACTACTGGGCATATACCCATAGAAAACCATAATTCAAAAAGATACATGCACCCCAATGTTCATTGCAGCACTCTTCACAATAGCCAGGTCATGGAAGCAACCTAAATGCCCATCAAAAGACAAATGGATAAAGAAGATGTATATATATACAATGGAATATTACTCAACCATAAAAAGGAACGAAACTGGGTCATTTGTAGAGACATGGATGAATCTAGAGACTGTCATAGAGAGTGAGGTAAATCAGAAAGAGAAAAACAGATATTGTATATTAATGCATACATGTGGAACCTAGAAAAATGGTACCGATAACCAGTTTGCAGGGTAGAAATTGAGACACAGATGTAGAGAACAAACGTATGGACACCAAGGGGGGAAGGCGGTGGTGGTGGTGGTGGTGGTGGTGGTGTGAAGAATTGGGCGATTGGGATTGACACTTATACACTAATATGTTTAAAATAGATAATTAATGAGAACCTGCTGTATAAAAAAAATAAAATTCAAAAAAAAAGAATTGAGGTATAATTGACATAGAACACGATTAGTTTCAGGTATACAATGAAATGATTCAATATTTGTACATATTGTGAAATGAGCACCACAATAAGTCTACCTAACACCCCTCACCACGCATAGTTACATAATTTTTTTTTCTTGTGATGAGCACTTTTAAGCTCTACTCTCTCAGCAACTTTCAAATATGCAGTATGGTATTATTAATTGTAGTCACCATGCTGTACCTTACAACCTCATAACTTAAATCATTGTTTTCTGTTCTATCATTCTTCCTGGAAACTTTACAAAAATAATAACATTAGTTTTATTAATTTATCCTAAACTGCATAGCATATAGATTCCCTACTCTTATGTTCTGAAAAATAATACAGTGCCATAAAAATTTACAGGAACTTGAGTCATATCTGCCAACTGCCATAGCTTTTTTCCATGTAATTGCAGGTACTTCTATCAATATTATAATAAATGTTCCTCTCTTGATTTAAGTTTAACTGATTATGTTAGACTTGCTCCTTGCACTTTGTGGCCATTTCCGTGTTTGAAACTGTTTGTATGGTCAAGATGAAATAAATACATGTCAGAGCATGTTCAAGACATACATTTTCACTAATTAAATTTTTATTGTCTTTTCAGTAGGATCTGGGGAAGAAAACTAGGCAAATACATGTGTTCAGTCTGTCATCCTGACTTGAAAAATTCTGTTTTATACTGCTGTTTTTCTATATATTTGGTTACGTTTTGCCCTATCCATCCCTATGTGTCTCTACTTGTGAAGCGCTGGGAGATTATGTTGGTTTTATTATCGTTTGTTACAGTGATCAAAGATCCTTGAGACAGTACACTCATAATATGTCAGGTCTGGCATAAATTTTTTAAAAAGACATACATTGAAAAACACCACAACATTTTAACCTTTTTTACACATAAAACCAATGGCATGAACATTCACATTGGAATGAGTGGGAAAACTGAATCTAAAATGCTGAGTTATGGGACTTCCCTCTCCGTCCCCTGGTTAAGACTCCGTACTTCCACTGCAGGGGGCAGGGGGTTGATCCTTGGTCCAGGAACTAAGATAAAATAGTGCATGACACGCAGCGTGGCCAGAAAAAAAAGCTGAGTCATGAATGCCGTCCACAGTTTCACGAAGGGCTGACTAAGCTCAGGCTAGATCCACCACAGACCCCACTGCTTTGGGCCCAGGAAATCTGCAAATACCATCCTCGATTCTTCCACTGGAGCAGAGAATTGTGAGAGTCAGGAATGGACACCCCAAGGACCCACTGCATGGGCAGTGTTCCAGGCTCACTTCAAACTCTCACCAGTTCAGTGTCTGGGGACCGGCTGACGACTGAATCTTTGTCTTCTTGAAATGCATGAAAGGTCACCTTTTATGTTTTCATTGTTATTTCTCTCCTGTGGCCCCCAGGGCAGGTTCAGAAGAGTGAAAACGTTATATTACAAACAAAAAAAAAAGTAGTTGCTTTCACACCTACAATACGTACTGCCAAAAATTTGGGCGTATCTGAGCCTGGGAGGGGACTGAAAAGCAGTACTTGAAGTTAAAACCACGTGCATTTGGGAATTCTGTCCAATCCAAAATCTGCGCACTGAGACAACTCACCAGGATCTTGGCGGGGCTCTGTCTGTGAGGTTCCAGCGCAGACACGTCTCTCTTCCTGACCAGATGAGGGATGGTGGAGTTTCGCAAAAAGGCGCTCAGCTCGGGGGTGTCTTCGGCGGGGGCAGCGGGCTGCAAAGAGCGAGCCAGAAACAGCACATCAGGTACATGAGCGCTCGGTACCTTTTCATTTGCCTTGAGTGCTAGGCAGTTTTTTTTTTCTTGACTGTGATTCACCTGAGAATTCAGACCCGTTCTCATTGACCAGCAGCACACGCATCAGCAGGATGAACCACACTGGCGGCAAACAAGCCTTTCCATTCTCCACTTATAGGAATTCCTGAAGCCCGGGGAATGCACTCCTGGCAAGTTTGTCTTTATAAGCATAAGATTTTAAGCAGAAGTGATTTCCCCGTAAGGGCAGAGAGGGTGGAAGGGACTGTCTAAGCGTGAGCTGTCATTTTCCCATTACTTTGCTCTCATTGTCGATCAGGGAACCGAGGAACATTCTGTGTGGTGAGATGCATCCTGAGGTGGCAGAAAAGGGAGGTGCTGATGGTGGGGAAACAGCCAGATGTGGGCAAGGACTCAGGCGTGTCTGGTCCCCAAACCCTGTAGCTGTTAAGTAGTGCTCCCTCAGGAGAGAACTGTGTTGCAATGAAAATGACTCTTCCCTAGCACACCACGTGAGCAGTGTGCCATGGTGGAGCTTGTTTTCAGCCCTGAGTTTGTTTTGCAAGTGTTCCAGAACTTACGATGTTATCTCAGGCTCCGTGCTGGCCCTATCTGATCACCGAATAAATATTTTGAGAATTCCAGTAAATCACACATAGTATCCCATTAAAATTCTTTATTTTAGACCGACTGAATATAAAACCTAATTGTTTGCTCCCCGCTACCTGTCCCTGACAGCACATCTTTTACCCAGTCTTTTTTTTTGTAGTCACAGGAAGAATCCTAGTATGCTCATCTCCGTGGAATGAAAAGAGATATGCCTACACTGCAGCTGAAATGATAGGGCTCATCCTGTCCTAAGAACCTAGAAAAATCTACTGGATAAACAGAAAGATAGAGTCCAGGCTTCTTGGTATGACACAGCCCCCTATATGCTGACCTCCGTCTGCTCCGCCAGCCTCCCCCTTCATCAAGAGGCCCGGGCATCCTGCTTCCCAGCAAGCAGAACCACGCTCCGCTCCTGCCCTGCTCCAGGCTGACTCCCTGAGGCCTGTCTGATGTTCCAGATGATGGCTGTGCTCTCCATCAGCACCTGTCAAGCTGTACAGTCACTGTCTGCCAACTGGTCTGAGTTGCCCCATGAGAAAATGTCAGATGAGAAGCATAGAGTCATATATAACATCCAACAAATATCAGAAAACAAAAAAAAAAAAAAAGAGGAAGGAGACCCAGCTGGGAAAAGTCACAGGGGGAAATCAGATGTAGGAGACAACCCAGGAAAGTGTGATTCTACAGCAGCCTCAGGAAAAGAAAGTTGCAAAAATAGTGACTAATGGGCTAGATTCTTTGCTATTCCTCCCATGGACAGGTTAGGGTCTAATCCCCCCCTTAAGCCTGGGCTGGCTTCAGGGACTTGCTTGACCAAAAGAATGTAGCAGAAAAGAAAAATAAAGGAAAAATAAGTGACTAAGAATGTTAAATCCTGCCGAGGAATAAAGAAAGGTTAGAACTAAAAGGATTCACTGAATTTGTCACTTAAGAAATTATGGACATACGATCCAGCAACTCCACTTCTGGATAGTTACCCGAAGAAAACAAAAACACTAACTGGGAAAGCTGTCTGCACTCATGTTCAGTGCAACACTGTTTCCAATAGCCAAACCTGGAAGCAACCTAAGTGTCCACCAGCAGATGAATGGACAAAGAAATTGTGCTAAACATATACAATGATATACAGTGCAGAATTATTCAGCCATAAAAAAGAAGGAAGTCCTGCCATTTGTGACAACACGGATGGACCTTGAGGGCAATATGTTCAGTGAAATAAGACACAGAAAGACCTTATGATCTTACTTACAAGTGAAATCTAAAAAAACAAAAACAAAAAAATCACGAAACAAACTTATCAGAGAATAGATCGGTGGCTGTGAGAGGTGAGGGTCAGTGGTGGGTGAAATGGGTGAAGGGGATCAAAAAGTACAAATCTCAGTTATAAAGTAAATAAGTCCTGGGGATGTAATGTATAGCATGGTGGCTATAAGTAACAATAGTGCAGTGTATATCTGAAAACTGCTAAGAGAGTACATCTTAAAAGTTCTCATCCCAAGGGAAAAAAAATTGTAAATATATAAAGTGATGGATGTTAACCAGACATCATGATCATTTTGCAATAGATACAAATATCGAATCATTATGTTGTACATCTGAATACAATAAAATGTTATATGTCAATTATATCTCAATTAAAAAAAAAACAAAAAAAGAAATTATGGATGCCCTTTCCTGAGCAGGGGATTGGTCTAGGTGGAAACTGAACCACAGAAGCTAAAGAATGAATGGGTTTAGAGAAATGGATAATTATTTGAAGAAGTATGAAATTAAATCTCAATCTTATTCTCATATTAACTAATTCCTAACGGCTAAGAGATGAGGTGCAGCTTCATCCTCCAAATAAGAAAGCACTAAAACAAAGCAAAATAAAACATGAATATTCTTAGCAGCTATTTATAAGGGAGACAAAAGATAGTAACATAAAGCTTTAAGGGCATAAAGAGGATGCTGGTTTAAAAGTTACGACATTTATACAAAAGACTACTGGACAGTTTTTTAAAAATGATGTAGAGCTATGTAGTAATTTAGAAAGATATAAGATCTTAGTAAGAGGAAAAGGCAGGTTACAAAATTGCACACATAATATGATTTTTTTAATGGCTTTTTATTTACATTGTGTGTCAGAAATAGGACTATTCAGAATAGCCATCTAATTGTTAGGCAGTGGTGGAGTTTTAATGATATTAAGGAAGTTTTGCTAATTACTTTTTAGGTATGATAATGGAATTATGGGTTTCTAAAGAGTGTCCTTAATTATTGGCAATATACAATGAAATGTTTATGGGTGAAGTGAAAAATTAATGCATAAATAAATGGAAAATATAACAGTGAGTGGGTGGTGACATTACTAGAAATTAAATATTTTCTTCTTTATCTTTTTACATCTTGCCTGATATATTCCTATGATGGACGTTTAGTATCTCTTAAGATGAAAACCAAAAAAACTATAATAAGAGTAAAAGAAAAATAAGGAAGTAGGGGTAGCAAGCTTGGCTAACAATGGAAGGGAAAAGAAATCTGTTCTTGTAAGAGGATACAGAGGCAAGTTATTTGCTTATTGTTTGTTTTGAAGATGGAGGAAATAAGTAACTTTATAGGCTCCAAGGAAGGAGCTAGTAGAGAGGAGGTTGCAGATACAGAAAACGGGGAATAGTCGATGCAGCAAAGTTAAATTTGGAAATGGGAGAACTTTCCTCTGAAAGTGCTGGAGAGGAGCTAAGGATGAGGGAGAGATGATTGGAAGGTGTATGTGTGGGTGGGAGGCGGGCGGTGAGGAGGGATTTGGGATGGGAAATGGGTCATTTGAAGACTGTCTCGCTTTAAGGTCACCTGCCAATAGTAGTGATGTTCAAGAGACTGATGGATGGACCATGGAGGTACGGGGAGAGGAGTGAAGGTCTGGAGAAGCCGGTTGAGGTGAGCCGGAGGGAGAGACCATCAGATGGCAGAGGGGAGTCTGCAGATACTGCGGCCCAGTGAGCACGATTCGCCCTCGGTCTGCAGCAAGCCCGCAGGCTAAGTGGTAGAGAAGCCAAAATCTGGGAGGGCGCAGGGACTCGGAAAGGATAGAGGACAAGGGAGGCGAAGTAAGGGAGCTTGTACAAGAATGTTTTAACCAGCTCATCGTGGATTCCAGGCTTGGCAGGAAAGAAAGCATGGCCAAAGGCAGCCTTGGGAGTCGGGTGGGTGAACTGACTCAGAGAAAGTTTTCATATCAAGGAAGAAAAGGGCTAGTGGAGAAAGGAAGTGAGGAAAAATAGAAAAGCAGGAGATTGATTTAGAGTCTTGGATGCTGAACTGAATATTTCAGAGGTCAGGTAGCTAGAGGTGATGTTCAGAGCACTGGGGTGATGAGGTGCCTGGGAGCGGGGTGAGGGTCAGCCCCATGGCCTTTGCAGTATTCCAGGACAATGGCAGGTGAGCCATGAGTTAGCTCAGGGATACTCAGTGGTGGAGAATCTGATAGAGAAACCTTTACAGCGTAAGATTAAAACTTGAGCTTAGACAGAAAATTCAGAATTGTGGAAATCTTTAAGATTCCCTTATATGTTTCCCATCATACACTCGTGTGTGTGTATGTGTGTGTGTGTGTGTGTGTGTGTGTGTGTAATTTTTGCTTTGAGATTTGTTATGTCCAATTTCTTCTTTTTTTAATAGGTCACTGGGAGACATGTTAACTTTGTAAGTAACCGAACTATAGAGCAGAGATGCTGGAAAGAGCTAGGGCATATTCTTTATTCCCAAGGTGTAGCCTAGTAGTAGTGGCAGCAGCAGCAGCGGTAGTAGTAGTAGCTGTAGTAAAATAATAACCCAAAGAGAAGAAAACTCTTCAACTTCCTGTGTGTTCATATCAGATGCAGCTTGTGCACAGATAAAGTTATGACACAACCTATTGTGGTGGTCCCTGGTGTACCGTTTCTCACAAATATTTCTAAGTGGTCTCTCGGTAAAACAAAGGACTTTCTCTGAGCTAGAGAATGAACGTATGACACAGCAGGGGTTGGTTGATAAAATGTGTTTCTTTCTTTTAGTGACATTGTTTTACAAACAGAGGAATGCCACGCTTAAACACCATCATCAGAAAGTCTTCCAATGGCTGGCAACATAGATTTCTCAAATGGCATTCCAGAAATTATTTCCAAGGACAAAACAAAATACAACCCAAAAAACAAGGTAGAAGTTATCCAAGAAATGTAAACAGTTAGTTAAAGGCTATTTTCCAGATGAATTTTCAGAGCCTGTTTCACAATGGATCATGAACCCATAAGTCAAGTTTTTCCTTAATCTGAAACCCTTAGGGGTGAGGGAGGCTGGCCCCTTAGCGCCCATGTTAGGCGGACTTTCAGTTCAGGGTAATGTTTGCTAAGTGCTATGCAAGCTGGTGGTAAACACTCATGTATCTTCTTTAGAACAAACATGAAAGTTGCTTCTTTCTGCAATAAGGAAACAATTGTTAGCAATATGGCTCTCTCCCCAGTGCTAGTCTGAATCTGACCCCAACAGGAGTTTTCTATTTTCATACATCTTCACAAACTCTTACCCTAGGATAGGTTTAAATTTACAGATTAAAGGGATACTGTGTGGCTGGAATGTGCAGTGCAGTTGGAAATGCAGCTTTGGAAGAAGAGTTGGGTGACCTTCGATTAAGGGCTCTGCGGATCCAAACAAACGCAACACACACTGTTTTTTCAACTTGTTTGTCATTTGCCTTTGGATTTCAGATATTCCTAGTCCACAAGGGGCGGCGCCCTTCTCTCCTGTGACTCTTTGCCTGTAATTAAATCGAAACAGAGACAAGTCCAAGGGGTCGGGCCACCATGTCATTTTCTTTAAGACATAAATGTTCAGGATTTGTTGGGAGAGAAAAAAACCACAGCTGTTTTTTAACCGCCTGAACAGTTCATGCAAAGCATAACTGAAAGAATCAGTTCACTCCTTTGGTGATTTTGAAGCTTAGTTGTTGGACATGTGATTTTACCTTCTGAAATATACATGAGGACTTGAAGACCATCTTAAAGAGAAGATAAGGCAAAGAGAAATAGACCTCAGAAAGTATATTGTCTTTGGTGGCTGAAAATTGGTGATGTGATAAGTAACACTACTACAGGTAGTGTTATAAGTAACAGGTGAATGAAATTCCTCTATCAGAGAGAGCAGGAGAGAAAGGAGAGAGAGAGGAGAGAGGAGAGGGGGTGGGGAGGGAAGGGTGGGGGAGAGAAGGAGGGGAGAGAGGGAGGGGGAGGGAAGGGAGGGGGAGAGAGGGAGGGGAGAGAGGGGGGAGGGAAGGGGGGAGAGAAGGAGGGGAGAGAGGGAGGGGGAGAGAGGGAGGGGAAAGAGGGGGGAGGGAAGGGGGGAGAGAAGGAGGGGAGAGAGGGAGGGGGAGGGAAGGGGGAGGGAGAGAGAGGGAAAGAGAGACAGAGAGAGAGAGAGTTGGGCTGGGACCTGCTGACCTACGAAGTACCAAGTGTCCTGCACTCTGAATTAACAAGAAGCAGTAGCAGATGGAGGCAGTTATGAAGGAAGAAAATTCTCTTAAGGATAAGACAAAACTATGCAAGTTTGCCAAGCCACTGTCTGATTTAAAAAAGCAATTTGCAGGGCTGTAATCCCTGATGAACAGTTTCTGTGTTTCTGCTTTCCATGTCTGCACTCTCTGGTTGTAATTTGGACTTCCTGTGGGAGCGGTCTTGTTCAGGAGATCAGTTCTCAGTGGTAACTTCCTGCTTTCCATGGCTCCAAAGACAGTTCTTCCTACCTTGGCTTTCTCTCTTGCTATCAGTTGTCCTAGTCCAGTCCCCGAGAGATCATTTTTCCCTCAGGATTCTCCCTTCTTGAACTCAACCCCAGAACATTCTACTGTGATCTTAACGCAGGTTGAATTTGACCACCTTGTTTGTTTTGCTCTCTGGGCACAGTCTTACAATCCGTAGCTCTGTGTCCCAGCATCTCGTACTTGGCTGTTCCTGACAAAATCTTGCCAATTAAAAAAATTCTTTACTCTCTATGCAAATTTGGTTCCTTAATCGTGTTTACTTTTTCAACTTCATCTTATCGAGAGATTGTAGCCTGTTTGAAGGACTCTCCCAACCCTAGGATAGAGTCCACCAAAATAAGAAAATTGGTAGTTTGAAATCATTATTTTACTGCCTTTAGAATAGTTGAGAAATACTTTACCCAATTCTAAAATTTTATTCCAAGAAGGATCTGGAACGAATTAGATTTAATGGATTGGTTGGAGTGCTGCAGACAGTTGAAGGTTTCAGAATATTTCAGATGGTAGGATGTGGGGAAATGGCCGCCTCCAAACCCTCTGTCCCTGCCCTAGACCATGGAGTCTGGAAGTAGAAACGTCACGGCCACCTGCTTCTGCCCCCAGGCTTGTAGAAGACAGAGAAATGAAGTGGAACTATCATGGGAGGAACAGAAAACCAGAGACCACAGCCTTTTCATTGGAGTTGGGAGTGAAAGCCGGGGTGACAGTGACACTCCCAAGTGCCACCCCTCACGCTTGCTTGAGCTGCAATCCGCAAGGGTCTGTGCACCTCAGTCAAGCTTTTCCTGAAGCCCATCATCTCCCCGGGCTTCTTTCTACCCCCACGCTCAGACGTTTGAACAGTGTCAGAAAGCAGGCCGAGTGGGTCCCCGCACAGGCTAACATGAGGCAAGCACTTACAGATAAAAACCTCACGCCCTTCTGAATGTGTCCTCCCTGCCCGCAGCCCTAATTTAGTTGTCGACGCTCTGTACTTGGGTAACAAATGAGTGGGATGTGGGTGAGATCTTGTGCCCACTTTCTCCTAAGACAGCCACAGGTCTTAGGAGAACACGGACATGGTGGTGGCTTTCCAACGTGGTCAGTGTCTCCTCTTCAAACCTTGTGGACATTCGGGTGACTCATGGGATAACCAAACAGTACACTTCCTGTTAGAACTGAACCCGGTCAGGCCGACTTGCACTTGGAGGCTGAAGTGAGGAGAGCGCATTTGGAAGGCATACTTAATTTATAGGTGGGTTGTATTTCAGAAGGTTTTCAGCCTTGAATGTTTGGCACTCAGAATACCTTCGTCTTTAGAAATGATGTTTTAAATGGTGATTCAGCTCTCGGACCAGCCCACAAGAAAATCTACTTTATCCACAGTATGGCTTTGATGCACACAACTAAGTATTTGCAATAAAAAATAAAGCCAGGGCAGTTGCTACATGAGTAATTTTTAAAAATAGGAAAAAAATGGTTGTGTTAAGTACATTACATTAAATGCTGATAGACTTAATTAGAGTGAAGCCTTGTGGAGATTCTGCGGAGGATATCTGGGGAATTTCAAAGGTTTTAGAGTTGGCGGCACTGGTTCCTTAAAGTGGGTGGCCTAGAAAATGTTTCAGAGGAGATCCGATGGTTTCCAATTCATAAGCCAATCTCCTGAGAACTTGTGAGAGTTGGAAAGAGTCAGTGAAGGAGAGAGCTATTTTCTGTGGTAAGTGGATAAAAGTGAAAATATACATGGGAGAAGTGGACTAAAAAATTTTATGTGAACACAAGAGGAAGGGATTTTTTGTGAAAGGAAATCAACTGAATGGCTGAAGAGGAAAACATGGTGGGCAACTCTGGAAATCCTCTGGAAGAAATTTCAGAAAGTTGAGGTGGTGGTTCCTCCTCTGATAGGTCCATGGTTGGGACATTTTGGTGGCTGATCCAGTGGAGCCTGGAGCATCCTCAGAAAAGACTGGTAGATGCAGAGGTTTTAGAGACACCACCTATCCCTCTACTCATAAAGAAATTGTAGAACCATATAGTAAGGAATTGTACATTCGTCCACCCATAGGTAAGATTTAATACTGTGGTTTGATTCTGCCTATGTGAATGTATTTCTGTGGTTTGATCCTGCCCATGTGAATATATTTCTGTGGTTTGATCCTGCCTATGTGAATATATGTCTGTGGTTTGATCCTGCCTATACGAATATATTTCTGTGGTTTGACCCTACCTCTGCGAATATATTTCTGTGGTTTGACCCTGCCTGTGCGAATATATCTCTGTGGTTTGATTCTGCCTATGCGAATACATTTCTGTCTCCTTTTTCCTTATACCATATCCACCCCCTCTCTGCTCCCCAGTTAAAGAACTAAGTTTCTAAAAAAATTAGATAGTTTAAAATAAAACTATCTATACTCCAATTAAAAAAAAAAAAAACCCTGGCAATTAGCTTTGATGCAAGAATCTGAAATCGATATGAGATTTAAAAGTTTACCTGGCCTATTCTTTTGACAACAACAAGATATAATAAATAATTTGCTAATTTCCAATTCATATTTAAGACAAAGAATAGACTGTTTAGCTTTGCATTATCCAGAAAGAAAGAAATTGCCAAGTAAATTAATAGTGACTTCACCAAGAAACTATTTAATATCTTAAGAGGAAAGTAATTTCCAAGTACTCTCAACTGTTTATAGCTACTCATATAAAAATTGATTATCAAGTTTTAAAATCTATTTATTGATAAAAGCTCATTTAGACTCTTTGGGTAATACTTGTTAAATACAGGTTAAAGTACTTTGAGAACCTGAAAGTAGTAACCTTTCAAGTTTTCCATGAATTCAGAATTTCAAGAATTCACAACTTGTTATACTTAGTTATTTTAGCACGCCCTTACTTTCTATTGTAATCAAATCTTATATTCAGTTTCTACAGATGGAGTTTTATAAAATAAGCACAACTGAGTTGCATTTTAAAAAGTACTAGCCTCAGAAAGATTTTTAATCAAAGTCTATACTTTAAGAAATAACTGGCTAGCAGGGAATGCAGGTAATGGGGACATACTCCCACCCAGTTTGCACGAATCTGCCAATGTTTAAGGCTAGTTATCTGTTGGTACCATTACAGCCAGTGTAAACGTTTGTTAAATTGCAACAAAGAAAAAAGTAACTCACCACCAACACACTGCACCAAGTTACATAATATATACAAATATATAGAAATAGTGTCAGATACACACTAAGCATTAAACTCAAAGAGAGTCAGAAACCTTCTGCATAACCATGTGCTCCAAGAATCTCGTGACTGAAACAGGGTCTCAGGTAACTGCAGAACAAGAGATGTGAACGTTTTCATTACTTAGATGTTATCTATTAACATTTAAAGATACTATTTTCTAATAAGCTACTGTCCTTGAAGATGTTAAAATTATCTCAGTGAAGAACAAAGAGAGAGGAAATGGGGTGGGGCGGGGGAAGGATGCCAAGGAGGAAGTATTTTAAATAATTTTGTGGAATACAAGTGGCCTTATTTATTAGTTCCCCATGAAGAATGAGGCTGGTTGCCCCACAAATCCGTGAATACTGGACCTCCTTTCAATCTTCCTCTCTTTGAATAAAAGGCACGTTGGGTTGAAGAAGAAATCCTTTTGTAATGTCAGCGCCCCAGTGCCACTGGTTGAGAACAGAGGCGGACCTGTGTTCCGGATGATTGAATTAGTATTTCCCAAATCCTGCCCTCTGCTCATCGTGTCCCTGCCAGTACTAGAGAGTGTTAATGAAGTTCTCTTTTGAGGACATCTCATTAACGAGGGATTTTTTTTTTTTTTTTCAATTCAAATGTGACATTTTCAAGGGCTTACACTCATTAATTTCTTTCCTTCCCAGAAGGAACCCAAAGCCAGATTTGGGTTTTAATCTGGACAGAATCAGCTCTGTGGATGCTTGAGGTCCTGGGTAGTGCAAGTGTGACTCACAAACCAGCAGATGGTGATCGGGTTGGGGGTCTGCAGAGAGGCGGAATCTCAGACCCCCTCCAGACCCTGTGTCTTACAGAGACCTCCAGGTGATTCGGATGCGCTTAGAGTTTGAGAAGCCCTGACCTAGACGCCTCTATAAGCCGGGGGTCTCAGGGCATTAAGACGGTCTTTGGCAAATTATCGCATTTCACTACTTGCTGTTGGCAACATCTGGAAAAGCCCATTTTGGCAAAGATCCTTATGCTTTTTGGCAATGTACCGAAAAAGACTTTATAAATAGCATTTTGTACAAATTCTCCAAAACATGACATGGGGTCTATTTTTGATTTGGGTTTGGTCATGCTGCTAGTCAAACCATATGTAAGAGGTAATATCGAAAGAGGCTAAATGAATGACAGATTACCATGAGCAATAAAACCAGGAGAAACTGAAGTTTTCTAGGAGTGATATTTTAAGTTCGATCTGGTATTTTACCTGTAACAGTAAAAGCAAAGGTCTGATCCATTATCACTGAAGTAACATAATTACTTTGCTTTTTATTTTTAGTAAGCCACTGTTTGTATTTTCTCCTTACCATGAAAAATGGAGCCAAGCTGCTGGTTAGACAAGGCTTTCTTACCTTTATATCCTGTGGGTTGATAGCAGGATTTGTTTGACATCGCAGAGGTCCCAGAGTTTGAATATGCAAAATGTAGAGGAGAAATTCATCCCGGGCAGAGAAGGGCCAGCCCACCTCCAGAAGGGCATCACTGATGGTGCTTGGTCCGGTATTGTGCAGCTGCCAGCAAGGAACACGTCATGGACCGGTTAGCACAAGGCAGCGAGATGAAACCAAGCTCCGTAGACTCTGGACCTCTTCTAAAGAAGCACTTATTTTGGCTTTAAGTCAACGCCAAAATACGGACTTTGACCACGAAAACAGGAAGACAGAGTCTCTATAAGCAAGAGGAGCTCTGAAAGCAAAAGATGAGCTGATGCTGAGAGAAGACGATTCAGTCTGTGAAGCTCTAAGGGTAGAGTTCCTTTGCAAAGACCAGATTCACCGTGTCTGATAATCGTGCAGTGTACCTTACATTTACATTCATCGAATCACAGTGCTAGGAATGCCATTTTAATTACCTGCTTTCTAAACCTGGTTATTCTTTCTTTACATCGAAACCTGCCCCTTTCCTGACTACTGATTTGTCAATTGCAACCATATGCGATGCACTTTCTCTCACCCTCTGGAAAAATGGCTATCCATCAAATACCAGAGATGGTCCGGACTCACCACAGTTCACTTCAAGTGTGCATTTCAAAGCTGAGCTCCTTCTGTTTTAATCAACGAGTCTCAAGGAAAGGAAGGCCACAGTGCATAAGGAGATGAACATTTCGAACACAAGAATCCTATCCTTGCAGGACACAAAACATTAAGTGGATTTAAATTTACTGTGGTTTTCAAAACTTCACTTCAAAGTTAGCTGGGACCTTTCGTCTTTTTTTCCCACAGTCCTGACAACTGTAATGATCCATAAAACAATTTATTATTGGTTTCGCTTATTAGGTGGCTTGTTTAATTCATATTATCAAAGCAACATGGCATCCTGTGATAAAAGTATATTTTGAGACAAGAGATTAGCCTGTAAGAAATGTTCAGCGATTACTTTTGGCACTACTGGTTATTACCCTAAAATTTTATGATCCATTTTGCTCAGATTAGAAACAGGGCTGCCCTGAGAATGATTGAGTTTGAATGTTTTCAGACTTTAAAATTTCACCATTCTTAAGGAGAAACTAGTGCACACAAGGTTTAATAAATTATTTGACAATACTTTTTCTTCCAGCTAGGTTCTTAATCTGAATGGCCTTGGGGACTGTGTTATCCTTTTGTTATCAAGAGAGCTTAAGCCAAAGCTTTGATCCAGCTTTGGACAGGGCTTCTGATTCTGGACCACAGGTTGGGCAGATGGCAGGCTTTCATGTTGACACAGCACAGGAGCTGATGCTTCTTCCCCATATATGTAAACAGCTCATCAGTTTTGAAATGGCTTTATTGTTATCCTTAGAGAATGCTATTCATGCCCCTTGTAGCTTGAGATGAAAGTCACAGAATTATTGGGTCAGCGGCATGCATGACACAAGAAAGGGATAGGGAGCATTGACCAAGAAGGAAGCTCAAACAGAAAATGGCTTGTAACATCATTTTCACCAGATTTCCATTCCTGGCCCCTTGAAGTTGAACAGGAAAAACTGTTCTCCACTGATAGCATTTACTTTGTTTAAAGAAAAAAAAAAAAGAACCACTATTAAACTAACCCTTTACTATATCTTGGTTTCTAACTATAAAAAAATTTAAATGTTTCATATAATGTGTTCACAAAGCTCTTCCCTATAAACAATTTAACACTTGAAGTGGGATCAGATCATCAGAGCTTTATCAGGAGCTCGTGGTTTGCTTCTGGAAAATCAGTGGACTGTTTTAAATCTCAGAATAAGATACATGTCTGATTGGGGTTAGTCGAATGAACAGTAAAATTATTCTTACCCATCTACCATCCACCCGCATTATATATGCATTTTGGGGGGTACAATTGTGAATAATCCATACAGTTTTCTCTGTCTGATAACTTCTGGTTGGTGACCCTTTAGTTTAAGAGGTGGGTGGGTTTTAAAAATAGCTGAAAATGTAGGAAGAAGTGAAAGTCTAGGGAGCTAGTCATTTTTAGAAGTAGGCTGTCCAAACATTAAAAGAGAGGAAATAAAGAGCATTTAAAAATGAACAGGAGCAAGATAAAATGTTTCTCACTGTATAATGGCTCTCGCCACTAAAAAGCAAGTGACGGTAGAGTGGTTACTTAACAGGACACTCCCAGCACCCACTGCAATATGAGAGCAAATGAGGACAAATCTAGGCAGGATATAAACAGCTCTGACCTCAGACTGGTGTCTTTTATTATTACTAAAGAGCATAAGAACAAACCCTGAACGCAATTTCAACAGAGACAACGGCTACCTCATAAATATGTTCCACCAGTGGTCCAACTCCCTCCTCCTTGCGGGGCTTCTCTTCCGGTTCCCAGTTACGAATGGGCAGAACGATCTGCGGAGGGTGGGATACCCTGAAACATGGAATGTGACATCAGTGGCTGGTGTTGGCACACGTAAAGAACGCTTCACTTGTGTGGAGTACATTAACAGCGGCGGCAAAGAGTGACTGTCAACTTATTTGAATAGATATTTCCCGCGAGGAAAAAAGTAGTGAAAGTTTTGTTCAGCAAAATCACTAATAGGTAAGGGTCTGAAACATCTCTTAATTAACTGGTCTCTAGCTCAGAGATTGACTATTTTATAGCATCTCCTCTCTTGGGCACTAGGGGGCAGAGCAGAGAGCATGCCTGAGCTGAGATGGATAATTTCACATATACATGCGTGAATACATACATCTGTCTATAGATCCTGTGTAAGTGTGTGTGTGCGCGTCCGCGTGCACGCGCGTGTGTGTACAGGATCTATAATCCATGCTTTATGCCATATCAAGAAATGGGACATTTTTGTGGATAAAAATCTAAACTTCTGTGTGGTGTGTGAAATGTCCAGTCGTGCCGAAATACCGTTTCTAGTTACATACTTCAGGGTGGAAAAGTGGCCACTTGTATATTTCTCCTTCTTAGATTTCTCTGGCTTTCCGTGAATGCAGGCATACCTCTCACAAGGCCAGGCCCAGAGCCAAAATAAAGCCTGATCAAGTTCTAGAGTTATTTTATAGATAACTGGAAGCGTGAGACAGAGTGAGAGAATGTGAGAGTTACATGGTAGAATCATGTAAGTAGGATATTAACTTGTTACATAGGTATTTTTGCCTGCTACTTACACCTAGAAAGGGAGCACATGGCATCATTCCATATTAAAAATTGATGGCAAACTAAATTGTTATCGTTATAGAATCTTAAAAAGGACACTTCCCCCCAAACAATGCTTTCTAGCAGTTTTTAGTAAAAGGTATCTTTAAAAGAATTCTCAGACCTTCAGCTAACTTCAGCAGAAAACATCTCTTGGCAATCCGAAGTCTTAAATGCCCTTTTAAGAGTACCCAGTAATTAGCACAGCCTTGAGCAACTTGAAATGTTATCTTTTGGGTAATGTCTTTCTAAAGCAGAAAGCAAAATGCATTGGGTTAAATTCTGACCCTAGGGCAAATAATTTAATTTCTGTGTGTCTCTATCTCCTCATCTGGAAAAGTTTGATAAAACCCTGGGTTGTACACTACAAATGATTGGAAAACATGTCAAATGCTTTTGGTCGAAGTCAATTTGGCTTCATTCTCTCCTTGGGGTGGATGGGAGACGTCCATTTTTTTAAACTGACAACCCACAGAAATGTTTCTAAATTGTAAAGCCCTTTGCATTCATCCTTCACGTACCACTAGTAACTAAAAAGCGCAGAGCACGGCCTTCTGGACTGATGCTTTACCGTTTTCTACTTGTAGATCAGTTTGTGATTGTGCCACGCTCCCCTTTCTGACTTGATTTGATTAAACCAAGTTTGGATCGGTCATAGGGGACGTGGTGAGGAGAAGAGAAGATGGCAGGGTGATTTCATCAGAGGGGTGCCCAGAGAGCTTGGGCTTCCCTTCCCAAAGGATCTTGACAACCTCACCACCCAAAGCTTTCCTTTGCTCTCAGTTTAGCCAGAGAGTTGGTTCCATGCTCTACATCCATTGTGAGGCTCTAGGGAAACTTTATTTATTTTGGTATAGAGAAGAAAAAAAATACAGAATAGAAGCTGAGCCCATTTTCTCTGAAAATGTTTATTCCTATGGTCATCAACCCTGTAGCACTGGTCATAAATTTCCTAGGACCAGAGAGTCATAAATTTAGACCTTGGCAGGTACTGTGGAGACAATGTGCTCAAACTTCCTCATTTTATACATGAAAATAAAACTGATGACCAAAAATGTAGGGGGTTGGTTGCACGTGAAGACGAGGGCTCAGGTTTACTAAGTGCTATTCGCTCTATTTCCGACTTACAGTGCTCTGTGGGGGCCATTAGGTTGCAGTGGTTTTAGTAAACACAACTTAAAAAAACCTCCTGGCCCATTTGTGTAGCAAAATCAAATAGAAATCTATAAAGAAATACACAGTCTATCACAGGGCATGGGAAAAATTCAAAAAGTATGGTTCATAAAAACCAGTTATATATCCTCTAAGACCTTTTCAAATCTGGGGAAACCACAGACAAAGAATGGCTCCCTAAAGATTCCCAACTATATAAGTGAAACGTTTATTGTCTTCAAAGTTATTAAGAAAGAAGCTAGCAAGTGAGAAAGAAAAAAAGAGAATGTGAACAACTAATTAGCCTAAGAGGTACAGCCAGTGTAGTAACCTAACAACCCGTACCGAATGGTCTTCACATTCTTAGACAGAGCGTTATTCCACGGAGACCCTCGAGTAATAAGGCTGGGGTACTCAGTGGTAACACTGGACATGAGGAGGGGATTTAAGGGGAAGCAAGGAATTCGGTTTTTTACAAGTTAAAGTCTGTATGTTATCAGGGAGTTCAAATCTAATGATTTGGTTGTGTGGTGTGAGCCCTATTTTCATAATCCCATTTCCAATCCCTGTTAGTCCCAAATAGCAAAGACTATCATTTATTGTATGGAACAATAATGTGTAGGTTGGCTATACCTGCTATAGACAGTATCTGTGTAAATCATGGTTATCCATGATCACAGTCTTTCTTAACACAAACCTACTCAGTCCTGATTATTTTGCCAAGGATACAATTTTATTTTTATTTTGTTAAGAATTTTTTTTATTGAAGTATAGTTGATTTACAATGTTGTGTTAGTTTCTGGTGCACAGCAAAGTGACTCAGTTACACATATGTGTGTGTGTGTATATATATATACTTTTTCATACTCTTTTCCATTACAGTTTATATTGAATATAGTTCTGTGTGCTATACAGTAGGACCTTGTTTATCAAGGACACAATTTTATTACTGTTTGTGAGATCAATACTATGTGTGCTGCCTCTTATAACCAAATTTACTTCTCTGCAGGTGTATGCTAAATTAATCCTTTGTACCAACAAATGACGTGTAAATCTGCTTAAAGACAGTGTTGACATTACCTGGCTTTGAAACAAATGGGACAATTTGCAATACTTTATTTTTCCCCATTCGAAGAAATAACTCCATTTGAGTTTATTTTTAAAATTATAAAAACAACAGTAAATTTTAGAAAAGAATTATTAGATAAAATATGTTGGAATAAACACTATTGGCCAAGAAGAAAATTAGATTTTCCTGAAGACTGAACATGGAGGATTTTCAACACACTAGCTGTTTTCTCCTTGAAGAATTAAACATTGGAACAAATATTTTTGCTGAGTACTTGGAGGAAAGAGCTTTACTTTGCAAAATGGTTAAAAAAAACCCTTTATCTTAGAGAATAAACTGTGGAAAATTGTTGGATATTAATCTAGCAATGAAAATAACTGCACCTACATGAGAAACCAATTTAAATTACCTGTTTTGATCATTGGTAAAACAAATAGAAAGTTTCCTTCTTTTTTTACTTAGAAACACTGGTGTCATAAGTGATGGCAGAAATATAATTAAAAATATTAATCTTTTAAAATGGAAATGTGAGAATAAATACAGTTAAATTAAGCACTTAGATGACTTGGACTAAAATTTATTTTGGAATTAAGAAACAGTTTCAGTTTATTTTTGGTAAGCAAAACAAAGATAAGATAAGCTTAAAGAAAGAGACAAAATTTCATATACACTAGTTGTAAATTTTAAAAGGATATCAAAATAAGATAGTAAAAATAAGATAGTAAATTTTAAAAAGATATCAAAATAAGATAGTAAAAATAAGATAGTAAATTTTAAAAAGATATCAAAATAAGATGGTAAAAAGATAATGCTTGTATTTTCTTCTCTGATTTTTTTATATAGTGTTTTTCTCATCACGAGGGACAGCAGAATTAAATTAGAAATGCACAAAAGTGAAACATCTAGATTAGCTCCAAATATCTCTAAATCAAACAAGTTACTTCCTATGAGTCAGCTCATGAGTTAAAGAAGAAATTACAAAGCAAACTGGGAAACATTTTGAGCTGAGTTATTATAATGAAAACCCAACATTATGCTGCTAAAATAATATTACAGGGAAATTTATAGCACTAAATGCTTATGTAAGAAAAGAAGAAAGTCTCTAATTCTACATAGAGGAACTAGAATAAGAAGAGAAAATCCAACCCAAAATGAACAGAAGGAAAATAATAATAATGACAAAAGTAGAAACCAATGGAATAGAAAACAAAAACAAAACAAACAAATAAAAAGGAAAAAAAAGGAAAGAAAAATCAATGAAACAAAAACTGGTTCTTTGAAAAGGTCACTGAACACTAGCCAGATTGACTAAGGAAAATTAAAGGGAATAGAAGTTATGAGTTGCCAATATCAGGAATGATGAGGGGAAACCACTAGAGGTCCTACAGATGTTAAAAGGAAACTGAGAGAAAATTATGCCAAAACATGTAACAACTTAGATGATTCTTGAAAGATGATTCCTTGAAAGACAGACTACCAAACCCCATTCAAGTAGAAACAGATAATATGAATAGCTTTATATCTTAAGAATGCAATGGAATTGTTAAAAACCTTCCTACAAAAACAAAAAGCATCCCCCCCCCAAAAAACCCCCAAAACTCCAGGCTCAGATGACTTCACTGGTGAATTGTACCATATATTTAAGTTAGAAATAATACCAATTCTACACAAACTCTTCCAGAAGATAGAGAAGATGGGTGAATACTTCCATCTAATTTTAAGGAGCTAGCAATCCTCCTGACACCAAAATGAGAACAAAATTGTAAGAAAAGAAAACTACAGATCAATGTTTCCCAGCATGTATGCAAAAGTCACTAACAGAATTTTAGGAAGTTGAATCCCACAATATATAAAAAGGCTAATCATCATGACTAAGTGTGCTTCTTGCCCAGAATGCAATTTTGGTTTAAAATTCAGAAACAAAAATTAACCGAGTCGCCACTTCAATGGGCAAAAAGGGGAAATCATTTAATCCTCTTCATAGACACAGAAAACACATTTGACAAAACTGAATACACATTCGTGTCAGAAATTGTTAAGAAAACTAGGAAAAAGGGAACATTCTCAACTTAATAAAGGCATCTATAAAAACGCTGCAGCTAACATCAGACTTAATGGTAAAAGACTGAATGTTTTCTCCTTAAGATCAAGCTGGGGTCTATCAACGAGGCAAGGCTTTACCTTTTACTTTTACCCCTTCTATTCAGTCTCGCACTGGCAGTCGTAGTCTATGCAGTAAGAAAGAAAAAGAAAAAGAAATAAAAGGCAAAACTAGGCAGTAAACAGTTTAACCTTGCCTTCAAAGAGGTCTGGCCTTTGCCCTTAGCTTCTGAGAGGTAACCTCTATGCTCTCAAAATTTTATGCTTGAGAGGAAGGAGTATCTTTGGTTTTGGGGGATGGGAGTGGCTCACACCAGAAAGACCAACAGAGTGATTCAGGATGGGGTGTTTGGTCACATCATCTCAGTCATCCTGGAGACTGAGATCAATTAAGTGGTCAATCAATCAATCATACCTATGTTATGGAACGTACCCTCCACCCCCGCCAAACCCCCCGCCCCCCCAAAACCCACAACTGAACACTGAGGCTTGCGTGAGCTTCCCTGGTAGCAGCATACTGTTACACATCAATACTAGGAAAGTAATCCATCCTGCCTCTGCTGAAGAGAATAATGGGAGCCCTGTGTCTGGTACTTCCCCAGACTCCAATTTATGCACTTTTGCCCCTGGCTGATTGTAATCTGTATCTTCTCCCTGTGATAAATTGTACCCATGAGTATAATAGCTTTCAGAGTTTGGTGTGTCCTTCTAAGTGAATTATTGAACCTATGGGTGGATGGGAACCACCCAAATCTGTAGTTTGTGTCAGAAGTGAGAGTGATCTCTTGCAGGGACTGTTCCCCGTAGCTTTGTAGCTGGTTAAACTTTTGAGCATACAGATTAGAAAGAAAGAAGTAAAACTGTCTTTATTCGCAGATAACATGATAATTTTGTAGAAAATCATCACACAAAATGCTACTAAATTGGTAAGGGGGTTTACCAAGATCTCAGAATACAGACTGCATTTCAGGACTTGTTGTATATGTATACACGTAGCTCCATGAAACAATAGGAGGTACAGAAATAGACTCTCACAGATGAACAACTGATATTTCAACAAAGGTGCCAAGTAATTCAATGGGGAAAGAATAGTCTTTCGAACAAATGGCACAGAAACAAGTGGATATTCACATGCAAAAATGAACCTTGGCCCTTACCTCACGCCAGAAACAAAAATTACCTTAAAACTAATCATAGACCAAAGTGTAAAACTATGAAACTTGTAGAAGAAAACATAGGAGAAAATCTTGTGACTCTCCATAAAGCAAAGATTTAGACAGGACACAAAGACCACAAACTATAAAATATTTAGAAGTTGGATTTCACCAACATTAAAAACATTTGCTCTTTGAACATCACTGTTAAGAAAATAACAAACCAAACCATAAACTGGGAGAGAATATTTTCAGGACACTTATCTGATAAATGATTTTGTATCCAGAATGTGTAAGGAACTTTTACAACTCGATAATAGGACTGACAGCTCAGTAATAAATGGATAAAAATTTTAAGAGACACTTTACCAAAAAAGAGATACGGATGGTAAATAAGCAGTGAAAAAATGCTCAGTATCACTAGTCATGAGAAAATGCTAATTAAAACCTCAGTGAGATACTTCTCACTGACACACTTACCAAAATGGCTAAAAACAAATAAACAAATCTCAAGCACATGCTGGCAACCACACTGCTCAGCTGGCATCCCATGCTTTGCTGGTGGGAATGCAAAATGGAAATGGTACAGCCCCTTTGAAAAAGAGCTCAGCAGTTCCTTATAAAGCTAAACATACACTGGCCATACGACTCAGTAACTCCATTTGTGAAAACAAATGTCCCAACAAAGACCTGTGTGTGAATTCCTGTAGCAGACTTATTATTAATAGCCCCAAACGGGAAATAACCCACTGTTCACCAACTTGTGAATGGATGAATTATGCATGGGACGTCCATACACTGGAATACCTCTCAGCAATTAAAAACACACAAAAAAATAACAAAACGCAAAATACTGATACATGTAAGAACATGGATTTTTTTCAAATGCATTATGCTAAGTGAAAGAAGCCAGATTCTAAAGGTTACATTCTGTGTGAGTACATTTATATGATTTTCTGGAAACAGAGCGACAGAAAATAGATCAAGGTTGCCAGAGCGTGGGAGTGAGGGTAGGATTGACTACAAGGCACGTGAAGAAACTATTTGGGGTTTTGGAACTGTTTTGTAGTGAATGTTCTTGTGGTGTCATAACTCTTCAAACTGGACACCTAAAAAACAGTCCGTTTTACTTTATATAATTTATACCTCAATAAACTTGACTTACAAACAAAACCCAAACCCTGTGAAAAGACATTTGCAATATGCGTGACTGATAAAGGATTAGTGTATCAACTCTAGAATATGAAAGGATTCTTATGAACTAATAAGAAAAATTCAAGTCACTTAGTAGAAATAGGTGCAAAAGAACGAGCAGAAATTTCCCCAAATAGGATGAATAAAAAATTAACAAACACATAAAACTGCTTAATCTCATTTAGGAATCAAGGAACCGCCAATTAAACCTTCAGTTGGATATTATTTCCTATCCATCAGATTGGCTCAAAATGAAAGACTAGACCATTTTGAAAGTTAGTTAATAATGTGGAGCAATGGAAACCTTCATCCACTTCTTGTGGGGCTGTAATTTGGTAGAACTATTTTGGAAAACAGTTTGGTATTATTTAGTAAAGTTAAATAGTGTATACTTCCTGATCCTGAAATTCCACCTCTAAGCACATAATACCCTTCTGACATTCTGCCACGTGTGTAGCAGGAGATAGTATAAGAAAGCTTGTAAAAAAAGAAAAAATACAACCCCCGGTATTCATCAAAAGTAGAATAGATACATGTTACTTTATAGCTTTACAGTGTTATATTCGTCCACAATTCAAATAAATGAACTATAGGCACAGGCATTAAAGTGAATGAATGTCAAAAACATTCATCTGCATGAAAAGAAACCACAGAAGTACACACAAAATTTGTGTAGACAAGGTTCAAAAGCCTCTGTCTCATAGGCTGTAGAGCATGATCATTTATAAACATGTAGCTGGAGACAAGTTGCCTGTATTTACATTCTGGCTCCCCAGTTCCTAGCTGTGTAACTTTCAACTCCATGCACCACAATTTTCTCACTTGTACAGCGAGGGTGCGAGCACTTATTAAGAGATGCTAACATGCTGGTGTAGCACATGAAGAGATCATCAATGTTAGGCATTATTATTATTCCCTAGCCCACTAGGTGGAAACTCAGTGGTGCCAGGATGGCATACGGGGGGGGGGCCCACCCCACCACCCCACCACCCCACCACCGTTGAGCACACGGGGCAGCAGTTAAGACAATGCACAATGACAATGGCTCTGAGTGCAGAAATCTACAGCTGGCATCATGGAGGAGTGTGAACCACCAGGACTCAGGACCTACAGAAATGGAAAGGGAACTGGGATTTCTAGAGCCCCAGGGACAATTCAGCCTAAAATACCAGTTGACATTTGTAGCCAAGTCCTTAACTGTTCTGATGAAACAAGAATTGGAATAAAATCCATGAAGTCCACACTTGGTGCAAGATAAGAACTACATGCAGTCCATTTCCAATTTCTTTTTTCCCTCCCGGCACAGATTTCCCAGATGGTATTTATTCCAAGCCTTTTACTTGACCACATTCTTCCTGTCTCTCAATTGATTGCTTATTGGCAACTTCTTCAAAGAATAGGACAGAAGGAAAAAGACACAAAGTGTAGAGCCCATCAAACCTCACATCTAAGACTTAGCCATTTCTTAAACTCAAGATGCGGTATGGTGAGGCTGAATTTTCATTATGTGAAAATAATTTCGGAGGGAAGTGAGACTTTTGGGCAATCACATGGTTGCCTATTTTATCTGGCTTCTTATCACTAGTTTTTTATAGTTTGATTACTGAACTGTCAGTTTGGAGAATAAAGTGATCTCCTGTTTTGATAGGCTTAGCATTATCATACAGGGTTGACTCTACTTACCAGTGGAAAACTAATGATGGGTTGAAAAGAATGAAACTTTATAACCAAAGGGAACTGTGATCTCTACTACAGTAGGAAAATTCCATATAGTTTTTACTAGTACTTTATCATAACTCCTATACAGAAAGCTGTTATTAAAGTATAATTACTATAATGCCTTGTTTATTACTTACCCTCTTATTTCTACTTGAGCTACAGCAGTGATGTTGATTTGCAGGCTCACAAAATTGCTGTCTGGGTTGTCCTTGTTGGAACTAAAACACAGTTGACATATGATTTAAATTTATTTTCTCAGACGTGTTACTACCAGAGACGATCATAAAAAACCTCCTATATATCAGAGGAGCAACATGCATTACCAATATGATCATTTGGAAAACAAAAGTATATCCATTCTACAAAATTGTAACCATTTGTAAATGGAAATGCTAAGATCCTCTGTGAGCAAAAGAAATGTAATAACTTTCCATGAGGAGACACCTTATCTGAAAACATAACATATTTCTAGAGAAGCCAGCGTGTCTTTGCTGCAGTGATTAAGCCCGAAAGGCAGTAAGCGGAGTTCTCGTCCAGCTTCTACAAGGGACACATTCCTTAACTTCTCTGCGCATCAAGCTCACTGCCCATCAAATGGGAAAGGACAGCACAGTCAACTCCTGATTTTCCATACTAATAAAAGGAGAACTGGCGTGAATAATCCAAGAGCAGCGCATAATGGAAGAAGTGTTTGTGGTTGGCTCTAGAATGCATCATACCATACATTGTTCTGGCAGCAAACTTACCTTCCTTATGGTTTATTTCTTAAGTAATATTAAAATAAGTGTACTTTACTGCATGCTCACTGGCTGACTAGGATGAGGGCTGAGGAGTGAGGAGTGAATTAGAAGCATGGCCAGTGGAGAGAAGAAGTAAGACCCCAGGAAGAGATTAACACAGTTAGGAGATAACATATAGGTTCATCAGGCACCTCAAGATAGAAGGTGCATGTTTAATAATATTTCTTTGAACAGTGGCAAAATTATTTTTAAGTTTGCTGTTTCTTTCTCTCGAATATAATTAGATATAAAATTTCACTTTAAAAAAAGCCAGCAACCAGTGCTGTAAGGAAAATAAAACATCATTTGACAAGAGGCTGGGCCAGTAGCTGGGCTCTGGATGCAGCTGCCATTTGCACGCATTGTCTTACTGGGCTGTCATCGAAATCACCCTAATATTCCAAAGGATAAGGCAGCTTTTAGCAGACTGGGATATGACACCACCAGTAACAGGTCATGTTTATATTCAGGTCTCATTAAGAAGAGGAAGCCTCCTCTTTTCTCATCATCAAATCTCATGCAGATGCAATGGACAAGCTCTCACACTGATGATGGTAATGGGGCATGTCCCGACTAGCTTTTGAAGCTTTCCAAATGTGGGAGCTGGAAAAGATATGATAAAGGTCTGCTTTCAAAGCAGGAGGAGACAGAATTGTTCCCACAATGCTTTTGAAAAGTGCTGTTCGATTGTATATACTGATAAGGCAACTGAAACGGCAAACACACATAAAAGACATAAACAGGCAAATGTCAGGCTCATTTCCTGCAAAGGGGTATCACTGCTAAGCTTGTGATGAGCCTAGAGGGACTTGTTCGCCAAAGTTTGAACCCCAGTTTCCAGGCCACTTTATTATTATCACATCTGGGGAGGATCAGTCAACTAAAAAGTTTTTTTTTTTTTTTTTTTTTAAAAAGCAGGATCCTGACTTACTAACTACTAAGAAGTCATTAAGTAATTCCCCTCGTTACAGACTTCATGGTTCCAAGTGCATTACAGGGAACTCTTTAGTTTGGAAGCTCAAGTCTAATTGTTCCACATTTTAACCCAGACCTTGTTCTAGTTTCTAGGTCACTACTGCTTTGCAACAGTGGAAATTAGAATTATAGAAAAAAAGTTTTATTTAAGTTATCCTATAATTCTATTGCATTTTGCTTCCAAGTGGTTTAAATAGTACAATTTTCATGACAACATCCTGAAAATATAAATAGATGTCAAGCATCAAAATTGTCTTCGGGGCTTCCCTGGTGGCGCGGTGGTTGAGAGTCCGCCTGCCGATGCAGGGGACACGGGTTCGTGCCCCGGTCCGGGAGGATCCCACATGCCGCGGAGCGGCTGGGCCCGTGAGCCACGGCCGCTGAGCCTGCGTGTCCGGAGCCGGTGCTCCGCAACGGGAGAGGCCACAACAGTGAGAGGCCCGCGTACCGCAAAAAAAAAAAAAAAAAAAAAAATTGTCTTCGAACAGGAGTCTAATACGAGGCTTATAGAGGCTGTTCTGAAAAGTCACAAAAGCAGTGGCAGAATCCAAGGCTCATTAAAATCGCCCTCTGTCATACAGGCTTGCCGGGGCACTTGGTACTGCAACCAATGGTGTCAGCAAAATCTCCTGGTAAGAAAAGACACCAGGCTGGATATATAACTTAGATGCATCTTTCACCTCTTTCCTGGAAGGAAACCTCCCTCACTAATACCACTGCTCCATTCAAACAAACAATTCATCACTGCCCTGGATGCTGAGCTATTTATACTATGGGTGCTAGTTCTTCTCAAGAAATGATGAATTTCCTCTCCATGACTATAGCTTATGTCATGTACCAAGGATAAACATGTTTTTCACTTATTACTCCGATGCTATTTTCTTTCTCCTTATTGTTTCCTATTTTCTATTTTCTAACATTCCCTCTATGCTTTCTGCCTTCTCTGGAATGTCAGCAAAACAATACAATGTTCATTTCACCATTACTGAGGAAGCAGCTTCAAGGATGATCACAAAGATCTGTTTGTACATGGGAATCGCAAACTGAGACCAGCTCTAAGCAGGGAGGAAGATGTTTACATGTCACATAGAGCCGGGGCATGAAGAGACCAGTTAATGCAAACATTTGGTGACACAAAATACTTTAAGTTTATTAATTTTCTCTTCTGCGTTCTATTTGTGGAAAAGGATATTAAATGTGGGTACCGGTGGTCAATGTGCTCAAAAGCTTGAGTTCAGACTTGAGAGCATTTGGTTTAATTTATTTTTGGTTTAAGCACATTTAAACTGAATACAAACCATCCATTAAACACTTATGTACATCTTTGGAGCCCGCCAACAAAGCATGCAGATAAATGCTCACCACTATATTTGAATATTAAAAGTATTCTCAAAACTTCTATGTTTTGGGAATTTGATGTTTAGTATGTTGCGGTTGCCTCTCCAGTTCTTTCTACATTTTTGCATTTTTGTATTTTTCAGGATAATGTTAGAATAGTCATGAGTTTCTATAGTGTCTGAGGATGGAATATAATCATGGACCATTTTAGATGAAGAGCGATGTTTAAAATGCGACCATTTCTATTTTCCATCAAATTCAGCACTTCCTCTCTAAATTCATTATTTGAATGATGATATACAGGATGGTTTCGGGGGAGGCATTTACAACATGATTTAGTGTCCTTTGCTCCTTGATTCAGCTACTAGTTACATCCATTCTGTTATTCGAAACTGCAATAAAGGGTAAGAAGCAAACATCAGGAATTTGCTTTGCATCCTTGTACCAGACTTTCTGTCTAAAGGCTGCAACTTTTATGAGATAGGTATCTTTTTCTGAAGTGATGCAAAGCTTCACGCTACTGCAGGATCAGTGTTACAGACAATGATGGTGAAAAACAGAAACTTCAGGTTACTGAAGTGTCTGGAGAGATGGTGGTCCTTCCCTATGGAGTGCTTTTTCTTTTTCTCTTTTTCTTTTCTGAAAACTTAGAAATATAAACAGGAGATTTTCCAAATGAAAATATTTTGGACTACCTGAACCTCTTGGAAAATATACATTTACATAGATACAAAGAAATGATTTAATAAGCTTTTGGTAAAATGAAGGGGTATGATAGATGAATTCATTCCATCTGTATCCCATCACTAAGTTGGGTAAAATTTTTAACATCTCTGAGATTCAGCAGAAAATATTTAAGTTAAATTCGAAAAAGAACTGACTAAGGTCAGACAAGAACACCTAAGTTAGAAAACTTTCCTTCCTAGAAATCTGTCACAAAGTTGAGGGGTTATGGTTTGTGACACAGGTTGCAGATTTTAAAAATCTACTACATTCTTATAGAGATTATATATATATATAAGGTTTTTAAAAGTTTTATTTATTTATTTTTGGCTGCGTTGGGTCTTCATTGCTGCCCACGGGCTTTCTCTAGTTGCGGTGAGCGGGGGCTGCTCTTTGTTGGGGTGCGCGGGCTTCTCATTGCAGTGGCTTCTCTTGTTGCAGAGCACGGGCTCTAGGCACACAGGCTTCAGTAGTTGTGGCTCGTGGGCTCCAGAGCGCCAGCTCAGGAGTTGTGGTGCACGGGCGCAGTTGCTCTGCGGCACGTGGGATCTTCATGGACCAGGGATGGCACCTGCATCCCTTGCATTGGCAGGCGGATTCTTATCCACTGTGCCACCAAGGAAGTCCGGGATTATATACTTTTTAAAAAAAACTCGTAAACCTCTAACTGAAGTAGCTATTAGAAAGTAATCCACTGTGTAAAGTAATTTCTCTAAAAGTCATCACGCTCTAATGACTTTCCTTCTTGCAGGACAGGAGGTAAGTTTAGAGATTAGTCCTCTTGCACACCAGTATTTGAGAACCAAATTGTAGGTACTGACTTCAGAGACATTGTTATATTAGAATAAGGGTTGAACACGCTGGGCATGTGCTGTCTATATTAGTGTTTTTCACACGTTTAAAACTGCAGCCCACAAATACATATGTGTGCATGTATATGTATACATATAGAGCCTACAGGATGTCTTATGACACACATTTACATGTATCTGAAAGGAATTTTTCATGAACTCTGATATATTCCATTCAGTATCCTTTTCTTTTCATCTAGGTCTAGAGCCATTACATTGATTCCCTTACTGGCTGAAGGGTTTAAGTCCACCCTTGGGAACCCCTGGCCCTCACGACACATTGCTCTCTGTAGGTCTTTTAACTCATGAAATATTATTTTCAGCCATGAAGGAGCAAACAGAATAGACAGAGACAAGGTAAAGTCCCGCTTGAATCGTGGGGCAGAGTCAGCCTTAGACAAAAGGGGCAGCTCCCTTCAGGGTTTGGCTTAGAGTTGCCAGAGAAGGCCCTGCCTTCTGAATATATGATCTTACCTGCGTCCTGCCTTGCTGCTCACAATTAAACCATCAGAGACTCACTCATCCTTGAAAAGTTAGATTTCAAGATCGCAAGCTCAAAATCTATGCTTTTTGTGGAGAAATTATGTTCTCAGGGATTAGCTGACCCCCAACAGAAAGAATGGCAGGATGTGGTAGGGGTACTGGTGCGGGGTGGGAAAAGCCATGTGCATCAGAAAGAGGAAAGACGGAGGAGCAGGTGGGGTGGGAGCGTGCTCAGGACAAAATTTTACTGTCACACCTTGGCCTGCAGAATGGATCTCTTCTTCAAAAGCCACAAACGCACACACACACACACACACACACACACAAATAGAAAAGAAAATGAAAAAAAAACTGAAATAACTAATAACTGAGAAACGAAGGGAAAATGGTCTGTGAACGTCTGGGTTCTAATTTCAGAAGAAAGTTTAAGGTGAAGGAGCTTGATGAGGGCATTCATTTCACCATAGATTCTCTTTACTACTGAATGCTGATGGTATTTCAGGCATGTAAAGATCTAACCTTCTGATTTGGAGATCGAAGTTAATGCTTATGTTTGTTTTCTCAAGTCGTGGAACTGCAAATCGGAGGCCCAGAGAAGACTAAAAAAAAAAAAAAAAATCACAAGACACTAAGTTTATTACATGGGAGGAACCTGATACACAGCACAGAAATCTTTTTAAGTCATCCCTGCAAATCCCCACCCTAGACTGCTGTCCCTTTTTCTGCTTCTACCTTGGGGTAGCTGAGACTTTGGGGTCCAGGCGATGTGAGTCCCTACACATTGTGGTTCCCTCTCTTCATTTATCCTCCTATCAACTCTTTTCCTGCCACCTTCTTTATGTGCTAAATTAAAAACAACCTAAATATACGAGAAGAGAGTGATTTAGAAAACTGTGATGATTCTGTTTGATGGACATTTAGGTCATCATTGAAGTTACATCTGTGAAGCCTATGCCATGTGGAAAATGATTCTAATGTAACTATGGTCAAAAAAGAAAAAAGGTTGCAAAGTTGTATGTGCCATGGTTTCACCTATGGTTTTAAAAGGCTACCAGTGGAAAAATTACTGTACAGGAGTGAGGGTGTCTTGTAAGAAAATATACCAGGATAATACACTGCAGTTAAGGTTGTGAGTGTATGGATAATTTTTTCCACCTTTCTTTCTCTTCCAAAGTTTTAAAACTGTTCTTAATATTTTTATAGTTTGAAAACAGCTTTTTAAAAACCTGGAGGAAAGTGAATCCAATGATAATATAAATAAGGAGGTAAAAATAATAGCTAAGACATGTAATTATATTACTTAGGCTCTCATGCGCTGTACTAAGCCTTATGTGCAATGTCTCATGTAATCACAACATCCACGCTACAAGGTGTATGGTGAACGCGGACAGTCCAGCAGCAATCTGAGGATTAGGGAGATTAAGTGCCTTGCTCCAGGTGCTGAGCAAATAAACTCTAGATTTGGAACTGAAATCGCTACAAGCCAACTCCAGAACCTGGAACTCACAGCCACTACGCTATGAGAATCAAACCAGCAATCAAACTCGTGTTATTATGAACCAGTAATAATATGAACTCATAATAAACCATCATTTTTATCATAAATCATCATTTCACCAGCCCTTACCGAATGAGCTGCAAGCCATACCTGGTGGCTTTACATATACCATATCATTGCATTGCTCCAAACATTCCTACAAACAGGTATTCTCCCATCTCAGTGTGACTTGCCCAAGGTATCACTGCTGATCAATGGAGAAACTGGGATAATAATTAGGGTGCGCCTAATTATTAAGCCTATACATCCTTATGCCCCAGCCAGGATGAATTCCTTCATAATTCCAAATGTGCAATTTTCTGTCAGACCTCTGGGGCTTTGCACATGCTCTTCGCTCTTCTTTAGAAACTTCTAAAGTCTTTTCCTGCTTTTTCTACTTGCAGAACTCCTACTCATGCATCAAAACTCAGGACAAGGGATCCTCCTGCAATACACCCTCCAAGCCCACAGGCCAGGTCAGGCAGAAATGTTCTCTTTATTCTTTGTCTCCTTCTTTGCTACTCACCCATGACTCAACCTATAATGTTGCTAAATTTTAAGTTTCTTATGGAATGGGGATTGTACATTTTCATCTCGATATTATCAGACTCTAGTTTAGTACCAGGCGTATAGAAGGGGTGTAATTAAAAATGGTGAAAAAGAGTGTGCCCTTGTTTGCACACTTCCAGTGATGGGGAGCTTACTATATTGTGGGGAGGCCTGTTTAATGTTGGTCTTTTATTATTCAGCACAAGATGAGGATACCCTAAAGGTGTGACAATTTCATACTGATAAGAGGCATATGTTCTTAGCTAGAACCAAAAGCCAGATCTCTGGGCATTGATTCTAAAGAGCCTTTGTTGAGCCACTGTTTTTTTTTATTATTATTATCCTACTAGAGAGATTTTGTGAATTTTTACAAATCTTAGCGGTATATAAATATTTTACATTACTAAAGCTATTATATGAAAATGATGTTACTACTTACAAATCAGAAGTAAACTTCTGAATACAACCTTGAATGCTTTGTTAAAATAAAAAGTCACTTGAAAACTACTTTTTAAAAAATATCAGGACCGGGATAATTAACCCTGGCAATTTGTGATGCTTTTTAATAGTTAGGACTACTTTTACAGTTGGAATTTTACTACAACCCATTAAGAGTATTCTTTTAGAAGTACAAGATGAAGAAGTAAATAAATCAAAGCATTTTATAACAAAACAGAATGCAATAAAATTTGATGTGTTTAAGGGCATTCAAGGGTGAGATAAGAAAGCTATTAGGTTTCTTCTACTATAGACCTCAGAGATAAACGAATACAAACAATTTACTTCCTTGACTTCTAAAGATTATTTGCTGGTAAAATGGATTGACATCTTTTCACATTTGTGGCTAAGACCACACTGCCATTTTTACCCTCCACTTTGAACAACACTGGTGTCCAGTTTTTGTTCCAAGATTATCCTTAGTTATTGATGACCTTAGATGACCTCTGGTCTGGATATAACACTTTTAATACTGAAAAAGGAATGAGTGCCCGGTCACCTACAGACGCTAACACCATTACCACCGTGTCAGTTCATTTCTGTCTGGCCTTAGGTAGACTTTTTCCTATCAAATTGGGTGGCTGAATTTTTCTTGAAAACTAGTCAAAGGACTTATTAGCTTCTAGATAAAAGGATTCTAAAGAAAAATGTTCTAATATCTCAGCTTAGACATCCCATTCTATCTTTCATGGCTTTGTTGAAAAATCTCATCTGTTATTCATTAGTTTTTATCCAATTTTTGCAGACCTGCTAGAACGTGGGCTTTTTGTTGAGGCCTGGTTCGAATCCTGGTTTCTGTTCTTCATTATGTGAGACTTTGGGTAACTCATTTGATTTCTCTGGGTCTCAGTTTCCTCATCCATAACACAGGAGAAATACCTGACTCATAGGATTGTTGGTAGTTGTGAAAATTAAATGAGATAACACACACAAAACACCCAGTGATGGAATTATAACACGGAGGGCAATCAATACATGTTAGTTAATAAAAATCTGTTATAAACATTTACCTTTCCTTTAAATATTTACTTTTTTGACCCAAGAAGTGAGTTTACTAGACTACAGCTTGGCATATCTTTTAAATACTCAGGACGAACGGAATGATAATCAATTTAGAATATAAAAAGGCAAACATATTATTTTAGCACAGTATCCTAGATTATAAACGGGGAACAGGTGTTACTGGATAGACAGTTTCAAAGGCTCAAATAAATATGAGAAACACTGGGCGAGAAGGTTTCCTTACTGCAGAACTTCTCAGCACCTTCAAAATGGAACAGGCACCTGAATGTCCCAGGGGAGGATATGATTCTCAGCAGTGACTATAGGGCTCCCTTTTAAGGGCTTGCCTCAAAGGATTAACACTCTTTGGAAGACGCTTTGGGAAGCTGTTCTAATACAAACCTACACACTTACACATTTCCAGGAAGGTTTTTTCAAATAGGCCATTTCATTATCAATGAATCATAAGCATCTAATTTAAAACAGAGGAATACATATGTTTAATTTGTAACACTTAATTATGTAGTATTTTCAGATTTCAGGTTTTTTTTCCTGATTTATGACTCCATAAAATAATGATTTCTACTATGATATTTATTACAAGGAGTTACTCTGTGTATACTTAAACTGCAATGGTATAAAATGAATTTATTGACCACAAGTAATCCTGAATGGGAAGTTCCTAAATCTGGAAACAAAGAAAGAAAAAGAAGGTTCCTTATTCTTTCATAAGCCTGTTACAGATCATGATTGATCCTTTCTTTTTTCTTGCTATAAACAATTTTCTGCATTATTCTTTATCAAGTAAGATGTATGGAAAATACAGACCTGGTAAAGCTGTTTTCAAACCTGGATTATGGTAATATTTTAACAGGAAAACACTGTGAATGATATTCACATGGGAGGTATATCTAAAGTAAAAGTTTAATCATCTTTGCTAAAATTCTTAATTCTGTTATTTCTTAAATCCTTTACATCGTAGTTCTTCTTGGATTCAAAGAAAACATTTGTAGTGAAATTCAAAGAAAAAATACTCGAGAAAAAAATCTGTAGTAAAAAAAATAGTTTTTAGAGATTTGTTGAGACTGAAGACATGTAAGACTGACGTCAAAAGAAAAGGCATATGGGCTTCCCTGGTGGCGCAGTGGTTGAGAGTCCGCCTGCCGATGCAGGGGACACGGGTTCGTGCCCCGGTCTGGGAAGATCCCACATGCCGCGGAGCGGCTGGGCCCGTGAGCCATGGCCGCTGAGCCCGCGCGTCCGGAGCCTGTGCTCCGCAACAGGAGAGCCCACAGCAGTGAGAGGCCCGCGTACCACACACACACACACAAAAAGGCATATGAAAGTATTCATCATTTTGTGTATTTTAGCTCAGATTGTCCACTCAGTGTGGGGTTGTGATGCAGAATCCCACCACCCTGGGAATTTCCTGCCTAATTGGTTTGAGTTGCCAGGTGCTAAATTGTTGAGTGCTAACTGGGGCGGGGGGGGGCTCTCCACTAGTTCTCTTTAAAATTCAATTAGACGGAAATCAGTTAAGTGCATCTGGTTTTCTCTTACGTTTGTTCCAGCCACCATAGGGTTCCCAAGGTCACACACCACCATTCGGGTGACATTGTCCATCTTGTACTCACAGCTCAGTGGTCGCAGTGCCTGCAACGGGAAGGAACACCAGTGTGGAGTCAGGGGCGGAATAAACGACATCCTGCCGCAAAAGCGATGCTGTGGGCCAGGCAGCTTCTCTTGATTTCAAACACCTGTGTGAGTGCCTGAGCCCAAGGGTTCATGTGTGACCATCACCTCAGAAGAGAAGCTTGTGAGAAAAGACCAAAGTTTAATTTTAAGAAGAAACATGTTGTATGGGTAAACACATTTGCTTGTCAGTTTCATGTTTGCAAAAATTAATTTGTTTAGTGTATGTTTAATTATCGCATGATCTTTCATGGCCCAATATATACATATATATATACACACACACACACACATATTTTTTTTCTTTTTTTTTTTGGCTGCGCCGCGTGGCATGTGGGATCTTAGTTCCCTGACCAGGGACTGAACCCGCACCCCCTGCAGTGGAAGCGCTGAGTCTTAACCGCTGGACCGCCAGGGAAGTCCCTGAAAATGCTTAGCAGACTATTTATATGAACATTTTTGAAATGATTTGCACTACTGTTCATGTTCAGTTTGGGCCATGAAGATCATGGATAATTAAACATAACTAAACAAATTAATTTTTGCAAACATGAAATGACAGCAAGATGTATATTATAGATTATCCTACAACGCAATGACCATTTGCAAGAGAATTGCTTTGGACACAAATTTCTCCATACCATGGTTCCATTTTGAGATTACACACCCAATCTTAGTTCAATCCTATAAATACTTAAGATGGGAAGAGAACACTTTTTTATGTTTACCCACTGCTTTTCACCTCCCGTCTTGCCCCATATCCTGTTCTGATGAGAATGTATAAAAACTCAAGTTTGAAGAGGCACTTAGAACTGTGTGCTGGAGAAGGTCTCAAGGTTAGAGCCGACGGGCTTATTTTACTTAGCCTGATGTCCTTAAGGGTCATCCATGTTGTAGTATGTGGCAGAATTTCCTTCCTTAAGGCTGAATAATATTCCATTGTATGTGTGTACTGTATATTGTTCATCTCTTCACCCACCGATGGCCATTTGGGTTGTTTCCACCTCTTGGCTATTGTGAATAGTGCTGCTACGAAAATGGATGTGCAGGTATCAGTTGAGATACTGATTTTATTTCCTTTGTATATATACACAGAAGTGGCATTGCTGGATCATATGATAGTTCTCTTTTGAAGTTTTTGAGGATGATGTAATTTTAAGGGGAAAATTTGGGGAGACTATTGCTTTGCTGATTGCATGAGGTGGTGTTAGTGTATTTCTTATTGGGCCCCAGTTCTTGAACACTGCTTTGTTTAACTGGGCACCTGAGCATCTCATAGCTCAGGAATAATTTTTAGGTTATTGTTCATTCATTTTGGAGATTTCTCTGAGGTTCAAAGAATAATTTTAGGAGATGATCTGGATCTTAAACTGCATTTTTGAGTTCATTGCCAAAGCCTGTTATTTGTACCATAATGGCAATTTAGTACACAATGGAAAATAAGGGTTATATTTATTGCAGCATCTGTGTTTGTGTTTAAACTACTGTTTATTTTAGCAAGAACAAGGTTGTGATTCAACACTGGTTTCAGGTTAGTGGAAAAAACTGAGATTGTGGTGTTTTGCTTTCTAGTCTTCTGTCCTGTGTTTATGGGCAAAACAAATGAAAGGAAAACAGTGAAATCTAGTGGAAAAGGAGTTATTGCCTATGTTTGTGTTATTATAAATGTTCCTGTGTTTAAATTAATGGATCTTTACAGTGGAATATTATGCCAGAATTACAAAGGATGTGTTATATCTATGAGTGTTGATCTGGAAAGATAGTCTATGAAATGTAGATGTAGAGATGGAGGTGTGTATGTGTGGGTAGAGAAAATAGTCTGCAAGGATATATAAACTGAGTGGAGAGAATTAAAAGTTATTTCTATGTGGTAGCATTAAAAAAAAAAAAAGTTACACCCGACGGAGGGGAAAGTAAAGGAGGTTTATCTTTGGACTCCTGTCCTCTGGTCACAGCTCTCCCTTGTGTCTTCAGGCTAGAAATCCACATCTGGATCTCCACCCTGAGCCCCTTTCCATCTTTCAAAACCTAATGTCCCTATGGCCCTGCTCTTGCCCGTGGTAATAGCTACATATGTTCATCCATTATTTCACTCTAACTTGTTAAGTGCTACTGATATATTACCTGTCAGCCTCATTCCCAAAGATAAGCTTGCAAACTGAGGACTTTCACAAAGGACCCCATGAGAGGACCATGGAAGAGGGTTCCAAATACGAGGACCACTTATCCGTCGGTCAGCTCTATCGAAATTTCATTTAAGGAAGTCATGTGAATTTTCAAGGATAAGTTTCAGAATCCACCTCCTTTCCATTCTTTCCACATGGTTGAGAAAAACCAAGAGCCAAAACCAAAACAAAGAAAAGGCAAATGAACCCCAGATACCTAAGTCAAGAGCTCTGTGGGTAAATCATACGCTTTAAGAAAAAGAGCTTAAGCAAGCAGGGGGTTTTTTGTATCTGTTCTCTTCCAGGGCCTAGAAAAACATCCAGCACAAAGCAGTAGACGGTGTCAGGAGATACACAGCAAACGTAGCTCCCAACCTTTCCTACGAGGAACCTGAAATGAAATGGACAAGCACACAGCTGAGTATAAAGCCCTCTTCCTGCCATCAGCCATTGAAAGGTGTGTTTTAACTCATGAGAAAGAAATGAAATCTCTGATATTCAGAGGCAGCATTTAATACCTGCTCTTTCCAAATAACCCGAGTGACATGTTAGTCTCCTAAGGAGGTAAGAAACATATTTTCCAAAAGCTGATAATATTTTTCTTTCTCAAAGGTAGCTTTAGCATGTATTCAAGTTCTGAAGGATCCATAACTAACTCTAATTGTACAGAGATGTTTTGTGTTAGGATTACTAACTCAATCCTGAAAACAGGAAAAAAAAAAAAAAAGAACTCAGCAACAGCTTTCCAAAATACCCACGTGTCCCTTGAATATAATTCAAGGATTTGGTTTCTGTAGTAAATATTTTTATCTTATCTGAAGGTTGAAAGTCATATGTACATTTTTCCCCAGCTTTCTAGAAATAGCTTTTTCACATCAATCAGAGATCTTTTCTCTCCCCAGATTCCCCACCCTTTTTCTTTTTTTAACCTTTATTTCCTCTCTCTGAGTGGGAGAAACAATGATTGTTTTTGTAGATACTTCTAGATTATTTTCCTCAGCTCTTCCTGGGACTATCTTGTTCTCTTCCATTTATAGCTCTTAGAGTATTATTCATTCACTGAAAATATTTACTGTGTACCTGCCACTTACCAGGCACTGATCAAAAAAAAAAAAAAAAAAACACCCTTGTCCTCCTTAAATGTCCTATTATTATAAGAATCGTAATAAGGAATCACAAGCAATTGTAACAAGCACTGGAAACACACAGTTAGTACAGTTTGTTAAGTTTCATGAGAGCAGAAATTCACAGTGATGGAGGAGGACAGGCACATAGAAGTAAGCAATCAGAGAAGACATCCTGGAGGAAGTGACATAACCTCATAGGGGGCCTGGCAACTCAGTGGTTAAGAAGACGGGCCTGGACCTGACAGCTGAGGTGTCAATCTTGGTTCTGCTACGTAATAGCTGTGTACCTTTGGGCATGTTTCTGAATTTCTCCTCATCTATACAACAGGGAAAATGATAGCCTTACTGTTTCTCTATCAGGCTGTTATGAGGACTAAGTAAATTGAATACTTGCAAGAGCACAGAGCAGAGCCCAGTTCATAGCAATTGCCTGGTGAATTTCAGCAGCCTCAGTCGTTATTAGGCCGAGGCCTGAAGGGTGAGTAGTAAGAAGTAAGCTGGGGAAAGGGGATGAGAGAGTAGAGTTACAGAGGAAACAGCAGGTGCGAGCTCTCTGTGGTGGGAGGGCGCATAGGTATTACAGAAACAGAAAAGAAATTCCATCCCTCTAGGACTAGGGTGGGAGGTAAAGGAAGGAAGCAAAGACTCGTGATGAAGCTGAGGAGGTCAGCAGGGTTGATGTAATTAAGGGCCTCATAAGTCATCTCAGGGCTTTGTAGGACTTTATCCTATAAGCAATGGGAAGCTAGTGAGGGTTTTCAGCCAGAGAGTGACAGGGTCAGATTTGCATTTTAGAAAGAGGGCTTCCCAGGGCTTCCCTGGTAGTGCAGTGGTTAAGAATCCGCCTGCCAATGCAGGGGACACAGATTTGATCCCTGGTCCGGAAGATCCCACATGCAGTGGAGCAACTAAGCCCGTGAGCCACAACTACTGTGCTCGTGTGCCACAACTACTGAGCTCGTGTGCCACAACTACTGAAGCCCACGCACCTAGAACCCGTGCCCCGCAACAAGAGAAGCCACTGCAACGAGAATCCCGTGCACCACAACGAAGAGTAGCCCCTGCTCACCGCAACTAGAGAAAGCCCAGCAACGAAGACCCAACACAGCCAGAAAAAGAAAGAAAGAAAGAGAGCTTCCCATGCAGGGAAGGGGCTGGAGGCTGGGAGATGGGGAGATGAGTTAGGAGACTGGTGTAGCCATCTTGGAAGAAGATTGTGCCAGCCTGGAGGAAGGCAGTGACCGTGGCAGTGAGATGGAGAGAGGATAGGGTTGGACAGGTGTAGGACTGACTTAGGCTTTAGAAACTGGGTGGAGACTGGCACGATTCTCTGAGATGGACTAGAGGGAGGAGGAGTGTGGGAAGATGACGTCTAGTTCCGGACGTACTGCATGTGAGGTAGTTTGAGACAGAGGAGTGGAGCATGTATGAGGTCCCTTGAATAGACACATTCATAGTGACAGAATGTGGAACACTGGGTACCAGAGGTGGGGAAAGGGGGCAAGAGGGAGTTGGTGTTTCATGGGTACAGGGTTTCAGTCTGGGGTGATGAAAGTGTTCTGGAGATGGACGGTAGTGATGGTTACACGACAATGTGATTATACTTCGTGGCACTGAACTGTACACCTCAAAAGGGTTAAAATGGTACATTTTATGTTACATATAGTTTATAACAATAATAATAAAAAGATAGAGCACATGGGCCTTTATTCCTAGAAAAATTTAGAAGGTCACCGAAAAGAATTGTAAAGGCTGGCTCCGTTAAGGTCTCCAGAGAAAGAGATGATCAGCTTCTACATTTTCGAAAAGATGAATGTTTTTAGGCAAAGAACAACAAAACTGGCAATCAGATAATCCCTCATACTTTTCCCCTTGAGAGAAAATTTTTAAAGAAAAAAAAGAGAACTTGAACCAAGTATAAATAAAAAGAGACACAACTTCAAACTGTTTAACAACAAAGAAGGAATTAGAATGTGGCTTAGTCATGTCAAACCAAATTCTGCCCAAGGGAAACTGATGGAGGAAAAACAGTTAAAGACTCATTGGAGATTATAGATAATGTCTGTTATAATGTTTAAAGCCAAAGATAGAAATGATGAATGTTTCCTGTGTTTTCCACCCAACAGTGAACAGTAAACTAGATGTTTTGCTAAAAGAAGAATATTTTGAATAGATGCTTTGTTTAACAAAGTCAGGGGTGCAGTGACAGAAAAGGAGTTGAAATAAAAATATAGGAAGAGCCCTGGAACATTTTTTAAAATAACATACTTGAGCTTCATTGTTTGTTTGTTTATGTATTATTTGCATGTAATTATTCTTAAGTGATATGTTCCTACAAATTTCTTCAACAGAAACTCGTGATGATTTTACAACTGTCAAAGATACTTGATTATTGCTCCTCTGGGTTATTTTTTCACTGAGAAGATAATTCAGTCAAAACATAAGTCATGAGACTAGCGGTGTGCACAGAGAATTTTGTATTCCCCACGTTTGTAAATGCCTTTCAAATAGTGACATCACAACCGTTGTTAGCATTCCTTTAGAGGAATTCTTTTTCGTTAAATTATTTGATCATTAGAATGTGCACGTTTCCAAGAGGATGCAGTTTTTGGAAAGTAGCAGAACTTTAATAAACTTCAGTTAAATGAACATATCCATCAGCAAGAATTTAAATAACACTCATCATGCCGACTTCTACGTGCAGTGCAGGGATGACTATAAACGTGTGAAACTTGGTCTCTGCCCTTAATTGTGAGTCTGTGTACCTCTGAAACCAAGGGACTCTCTCTGTTATCCTTCACTGTATTTATAATGGTTTTAGAGCAGAACCTGAGGATATTCTGAGTGGGAAGATTCATATTGTGATAAGGAAAGGAAATCTATAAAAAGCATTGCTGTCAGTTTAACAAATAGTGGCATTGCAGGACTGGCAAATGACAAAAACCTGGCTTTTTCTTGGTCCCGGTCCCAAAAAGGTGGACCAAGAAAAAAGAAAACATGAACGTGTTTCCTTTCCAGTGCCTGTCTAGGCTGTTTTCAGTGCTCAGCTGGGATTGGTCGGACCTTCCTCCATAAGCAGTAATGAAAACCAGACCTCCTGGGACCTGCTTGAAGCATAAAGGAACTCAAAGACCAGAAAACAGCCAGGGAGGGTGGGAGTTAGCCTGGGGAGTGTAGCGGATGGATCACATTGATGAGCTGCTTCTTTCAGACAGCTGTCTTCCGTGTTTCAGCTCCCAGTCTTGGGCCAGTTTATCTTTGCACCGTGGCCAAGAAAGATATTAATACTGCTTAAGACCATCTTCCTTCCTGGGCCGCTGTTATTCCGCTTAACAAAATAAGGTGCCATTTTGTTTTCTTTTATCGAGGAAGGAATCCTCAGCTAAGGTGACTTAACATGGATTTGTCTTCAAAAATACACCGAGCTCTTTCCTCCTCCAGATCACCTACAGGCATTACCTTGTTGCTGCGTTCAATCCCAACATAATCAGCCTCTTCTGGAATTGTCACAAAGAGCTCGGCTTCGTAGGCACCTTCCCCTTCATTTCTCGCGTTGATTATGAGCGTGAGGTGGTTTTCATCTCCAACGATGACCTGATGCTTGTCTCTAAAAATGCAGTTTAAAAAGAATCGTCAGGTACTGTGCATCTCTGGATTCATGGATATTTTATTTAAGGACTTAGAGGAAGATGTAAACATGCAAGACTGGGGGATAAAACAAGATGGATCGTCATGAGGGGGTGGTGAGAAGAATCAAAACTATGTCTGGATGAGAAGGACAGGAAAACATCCAGGGGTGTTCTGGTAAATATTTAACAACCAGCGCTTCAAACTAGTGGTTACCAGTGGAGGAAGGGGCAACATCGGGGGCGGGGGCAGGGGGAGGTACAAACCACTGGGTCTGAGACAGGCTCACGGATGTATGTACAACTCAGGGAATAGAGCCCCTACTTTGGAATAACTGTAAATGGAAAGTAACGTTTAAAAACTGTATACTAGGGCTTCCCTGGTGGTGCAGCGGTTAAGAATCCGCCTGCCAATGCAGGGGACACGGGTTCGAGCCCTGATCCGGGAAGATCCCACATGCCGCGGAGCAGCCAAGCCTGTGCGCCACAACTCCTGAGCCTGTGCTCTAGAGCCTGTGCGCCACAACTACTGAGCCCGTGTGCCACAACTACTGAGCCTGCGCTTTAGAGCCCGTGAGCCACAACCACTGAGCCCATGTGCCACAACTACTGAAGCCCGTGCACCTAGCGCCCGTGCTCCGCAACAAGAGAAGCCACCACAGTGAGAAGCCCGTGCACCACCATGAAGAGTAGTCCCCGCTCGCCGCAACTAGAGAAAACCCGTGTGCAGCAACGAAGACCCAATGCAGCCAAAACTAAATTTATGTATTTATTTATTTATTTTTTAAAAGCCTGTATAATAAATAAAGTAACAACCAGTTCTCAAAAACGAAAGGAAACAAAGAAAACCAGGATGTGTAGCATTTGCCGATTCCATTCCAGTGGTGTAAATCCTCCCACTGTGATCAATTTCAAGCTCCCAACATACTTAACGATCTACCAGCAAAAATTCCCGAAAAGTTAACAATTAGCTCACAAACCAGGAGGAGACGGCTTCAGCACATCCCTGAAAACATCCCATACGAGGAAGATGGGCAATGGGAAGAGAGGGAGAGAGGTGGTTTAGAAAGTAGGAGGGGAAGCTGAGTGTGACACAAAGTGGAAAATAAGAGGGAAGAAAGAGGCAGATAAAGGAAGATCTCAAATAGCTGATTGTGAGGTATTCTGAGGACATTTAATTCACTCCAGACTTCAAATTGAAACAGCATTTGGAAATGCCTACTTGTGACCCTTAATCAAAGCTATTGCTTCGGACACTGGCTAGATTATGAAGTTTGGAAAAAGTCCCCTTGAGAGGTTACCAAGAAGCTTCCAAACACTGGCAGCAAGATAGTTCCTGGGGTGGGGATGGGTTGAGGCAGGTAGAGAGGAGAGCAACCGGAACCACCAGAGATGAGTTAACTTCAAACAGAAGCATTTCCCCCCACTTTTGGTGAAGGATGGAACAGCTCAGGCAAAGTCTTGGGCTGTGTCACTTGACACCAATGACAAAGACCTAAGCCACAGGCTAACCCAAAGTGTAGCCAAGCTCAGAAATGTCCCGCAGCGCACTTATTTTGGTAGTGGCTGGAAGTGTATACTTTCTCCAGAGAAGCTTTAAGTAAACACCTGTATGCCATTAGGTAAAATGGACAAGTTTATTTATTTAAACTTACGGTCTAGCTGACAGCTTCAAGTCAGGAATGCACATGTTATCTTCTCCACAGTCGACCAGGATGTGAGCCTGTGTTGTGGAAAAACATGTATCAGGAAGAATCTGGGAAAACCTGAATCCCGTCCTTTCTCTTGAAAATTATGAATGATCCCACAAGTTAAACCAAAGCTTTCCTTTCACTCTGCATGAGTCTACCTAGCTAGAAACTCTGTTCGGCAGTGACCTCCCCTTATAGGCTAGCTTACTTAGGAGCCCGATTCCAATTCATTCTGAAATGTCTGTAAAGAATGCTACTCTGGCCGATGTTTTGAGGATTACAGGCTGTACTGCTTCTATTACAGCCACATTTTGAACAAATTAAATCTTGGTTCCACAAGGGGAAGGGCTTCTGAAAACACAGGGATGCAGTGTTTCAGGAAACGTGTTCAGAAAATCTCCCAAATGTTACAAGTGTGTATGCAGGAATGAAAACAAAAGGGCCTGGATTTCATCTTAAGGTCACAGGAGCAATGCCCAGGGCCTGATTGCGAATATACCATTCAAGACGGGCCAGGACCTACCTGTTCGGTAACAACGTTTTCCCTGTAGTAATTCAGTATTGGTTTCACCTCCAGAGTTTCTTTAAAGGTGGATTCATCCAAACTGTAATTCAAACTAATGTTGATTGGAGACAGTTTATCTCGGAATTCGGTTTCATCCTAGGGAAAGTAATCACACACTCAAGAAAGGCCCTGTGAAATGGCTGCAAGATGTTAGTTGGTGGAAGGCAGACAGCACTTGCCTCTGGCCATTAAAAGTGAACCATGAAGTAATTACCACCCCAGCGGGCCTAGGCACATGCTGTGGATGTGGCATAGAGAAGCCAGGTTAATGAACGTATGTTCAGAGTTGGAATCATTTAGGCTTCGTTGAAATACATGCTTCTGGAAGCAATCTTCAGGTTCTCCAGATCTTCAACAACTCACACGGATTGGTCAAATTGCACAGTTAAAAATCAGTTGCACAGGAAACGTCACTGAAAGTTTCATGAACTGGGATTTTTATCTTAATGAGGTTGGCAGAATTTGTAAGTTCCCTTGGGCTCAGAGGAGGAAAACCTCTCGATTCTCTTCCTTTCTTATCATCTCTTTAAGTCCTTGTTTGCATGAACTTCGAAACACCTTCAGCACATCTGAAGTTCCCTTAGAAAAAGCACCAGAACCTTCCTGGGGAGGGAGGGGGTAGTACCGGCAGCAAGGTCTGGACATATAGGAACTCCCAAACCATGGAGTGGGCATGCCGCCCTTCAGCCGGGTGCCAGTATCAGTCATAATGAGACACGAGGGTCGTGCACCAGCTTTTCATTCTACAATGTGTTTGTAAACTCTGCTTTCTACAGGTTTTCCCCTCACTATATCCCCTCAAAGAGGAGACCAAATGAAAAGAGGCTTCACAACGTCATCACTGGTAAGAAGATGAAATAACTATCATAACACGTTTTGGCTTTTTATTTCATGGTGGGTTTAGGAGTTATTGTAAAAATCCATTGCTTTAAAAATGTAATTATAACTTACTTTTAATAAAGCCTTTGAATGCCTCACCCTTTTCCTAAGTTGGCTCAGAAATGCACATTGATAAAATCTGGCCAGACATCCTCACGTAGGATAAAAATTCAAATAAAGTGTGTCTAACTTTTATGTTTTTTGCGGGGAGGCAGTTAGAAATGAAAACCACCTGAGTTAGCACTAGTACTAAAGAGTGTATTCAAAACAAGAAGAAGCTTAGGAGCAGAAACTCACACAACATTGTAAATCAACTATACTCTAATAACAATTAAAAGAAAAAAAGAAGCAGCTTAGGAATTAAAAGCAATACATCATTAGGTTGGCTGAAGTCAGGCTCAACAGAGGAGTGTGTGGCTTTAAAGATTTCTCCTATAAAATGAACATAGATGTGGGTCTGTGTGAACCACTGTGATGTTTAAATGGAGAAAAATGGTTGGAATTTGGACTTCAATGTTAGAGGCCAGAAAGGTGATTCTGGAACACTTACTCGAAGGTAAACGATAAAATCCTGGCATTGGAGGGATTTCTGCCCCTTTATCACGAGAGGGAAGACGAGATGTGACTGATGGTTTTCAAGGAAGAGCGTGCGTTTAATGGCTCCTTTTTGTTTCAGGGAATCTAACTGCACCTCGGCAGTCAGGCCTAAAGGACAGACATAAAGCAAATATAATCCAGAAAGGAAAAGTATTCAGTGAATGTAGCGCTTTATCAGAGATACGAATTCCTATTTCAGCTTGCTTATTCAGGAAACATTTTTTCCATAGTTGGGACCAAAAACAATACACGAGCTGCAAAGATTTGATAAAATACTCCCCAAGCTAAACAACTTGTTTTATAATGGTTTTACACACAAAGTCATTTCCCCCATAATTAGGTCTGTTCTTACAGACAGTACCAATTATTCAAGGACTGTTGATGTAGAAGTTCCCATATTTATAACAGAAATCTTGGTGCTGACGAAGAGCTCTTTGAAAGCTTTAAATGGTCTGTGCACCGCTTACTGTTGACTTTTCTTGATACGGTATAGGAGTGGAAAACTGAAAATATGCTCACCGATTGTGTTTGAA